>NC_073313.1:233636268-233976893 GCF_027595985.1 Sorex araneus | reverse complement strand
CTGATTACCAAATAATTTTATGTTCTACTTTATGCTAATATTACTATCTGCTTTTTGTATTTTGTTGTGGGTCCACTCCCAGCGACGCTCAAGGGTTTTCCCTGGCTCTGTGTTCAAGACCACCTGGTGGGCTTACGGTACCATGTAGGATGCCAGGGATAGAACACAGTAAGCGCTCACTGTACTTTTTCTCTGGCTCTCTCCTTTTTTTTTTTTTTTCTTTTTGGGTCACACCTGGCGATGCACAGGGGTTACTCCTGACTCTGCACTCAGGAATCACCCCTCGCGGTGCTCAGGGGACCATACGGGATGCCGGGAATCGAACCCGGGTCAGCTGAGTGCAAGGCAAACGCCCTACCCGCTGTGCTATTGCTCCAGCCCCTGGCTCTCTACTTTTGATATGAAACAAATATTTGTATCCGAAGACTGACTTGGCTGTGTCTCTACTTTCAGAACGACTTAGTAGAAGAATATTTTGAAGCTCATAGCAGTTCAAAAGTTTTAACCTCCGATAGAACACTACAGAAATTAAAGAGGGCTAAACTGGATCAGGTATGTTGCAAAAATTATTTTCTAAACTTTTCTTGTGAGTTAAAAAAGTTTCACATTTGAAGAGTATTCACAAGCAGAATTATGACTATTCACAAGTGTTGATCAGATAAAACACAAATTGCTGTGGCATAACTAATACATTTAAAATTTTCTTATATACATTAAATAGTTCAATCAATTAAAATTCTGTTAGGTAAGACTTTTTGTATTTTTTCTTGCTTGTTTTAATATTAATCATAAATGTCAGATTTTTTTTTGATAAGTTATATCTGTTTTCATTTAACCTATATCTGCACTGAACTTCATACTGCTCATAAAACAAAAACTGAATTAATGTTCAGGTTACAGTAATTTATTTCAATTAAAAATTACAGTTATACAGAATGAGAGACTAATACCCAAGAGTAGTAGAGATAAGTATTATCTTTAATTACTTTAATTACAGGAGGATTACTCCACAGCTTAGAAGCAGGCCTTACATACTGGGGGGAAAAGGCAGCTTAGATAGAGAAGGGACCAGCAAGTAAAGGGTGCTAGAAGGGCCCACTCGGGATGAGAGACGCGGGCTGAAAGTAGACTTTAGACTGAACATGATGGCCACTTAATATCTCTACTACAAACAACAACACCCAAAAGGAGAGAGAGAGCAAAAGGGAATGCCCTGCCACAGAGGCAGGGTGGGGTGGAGGGGACGGGGTAGAGGTGGTGGGAGGGATGCTGGGACCATTGGTGGTGGAAAATGGGCACTGGTGGAGGGATGGGTACTCAATCATTGTATGACTGAAATGCAAGCACGAAAGTTTGTAAGCCTGTAACTGTCCTTCACGGTGATTCACTAATAAAAATTTTTTTAAAAATTACAGTTACAAATCACAATTACAAATCTTTCCAAAAAGTGGAGAACATTCTACATATTGATATTACAGAAAATTTACCTAGTGCTCTTAGTTAGCCCCACTATATGATTTCAGTATTACATTTTATAGAAATAGCATACAGTTATACTTGTTGGGTTTTGACTTTAACCTTCCTTAGAGTGCAGAGGGAACCTTTGAAATGAGATAAGTTTATAATGTAAAGTGGAGTTGATAATCAAGTTGAAAAGAGATTTTTAGGGCCTGGAATACAGCCCAGTGATATAGTGCATTGCTTGCATATATGAGGCCCTGGATTCAACACAGCTCCAGAAAAAAGGGGAAGAGGAGATATTGTTATTGTCTCAGAGTACCGAGATTTTATTGTTCTCTAAAAATAGAGTTTAGAGCAGTTTTCTAAAGTATACCAGCTTTTGACAGTTCACAAACTATGCAAAAGAGATAAATAGGTATCTAAAAATAGTCTCAATAGGTAGTGAGCCTTTATGAACAAGGTCATATGGTACTGTGTAGTTGTGTATTTTGTGTTTTTGTTATATGACTCATTCATTAATAGAGACTCAGGTGAGAGGTTAGGTAAAAATTTGGCTCAAAAAGCCAGATGGGGGCTTTTTGATAGTTTAAGCGTTGACTTGCTGTGTATGTGGTACCACATGGTCCCCTGAGCACCACTGGATATGACTCCAAATCAATCCCCACCTATCCATCCTCCCCCCACCAAAGAAATGAATTTGTTTCAAGGAAAACAGTTAGTTTGCTTTATTTTCGTTTCTTGATTTTATGTTCCTTTTCTTTCTTTTTGGGTCACACCCCGTGATGCACAGGGGTTACTCCTGGCTCATGCAGTCAGAAATTACTCCTGGTGGTGCTTGGAGAACCATATTGGATGCTGGGAATCGAACCCGGGTCAGCCACATGCAAGGCAAATGCCCCTACCCACTATTCTATTGCTCCAGCACCTATGTTCTTTTTCTTTAACTTAGCGCCAACTCCTATGTTCCTTTTCTTTAACTTATGTACGTGCAGTATAGCTTTGGTTTTTTGGTAAACACAGCTTTAGTAGGATGATAGGATTTTTGCTGCTCCACCTTTTTTTTTTTTTAGATGCAGCCAGATAGCTTCAATGAATACATATTTATGACATATTGATATCATCAATCATAATAGCTGTGTTGACAGATTGCTTCAAATAACTTGGGGGAGTGGGTGGGGTATACATGATGATTGTACAGAATGTATAAAGCTGGTGAAATCTATAAGTTAATCCTTTCTGGATTGTTATTAAAACTGAAACGTAGGCTTGATAATTTTTTCATAGTAATTTTTTTTCGGGAGGAGATGGTTTGGAGTTTTTTGGACCACACCCAATGGTACTCAGAGGTTACTTTTAGCTCTCAACTCAAGAATTACTCCTGGCAGTGTTTGGGGGACCATATTGAATGCTGGGGATTGAACCTGGGTTGGCTGCATACAAGGCAATCACCTTACCCATTTCATTTTAAAGATTAAAGCTGTACACTTAGTGGTTCTAGATAAAACTTTTCTGTTAAAACATTTTTATATTAAAAAATATATTAAAAAATCTCAAGTCAGCAGATAATTAGGCCAGGGATGTAGAAAAATACATACCTTGAATGCATGAGACTAGGGTTTAATCCCCAGCACTTCACACACACACACACACACACACACACACAGAATAAGTCATATTTGAAGAATATGTATATTTGTTTATTGCACCCATTACCAAACAAGATTAAATAATATTTTAATAATTTTATTTATGACACCTCTTTTAATCTCTACCGCCAAGGAAATATTTGAATTGTTTTGATGTATTGGTTTGAGAGTGATTTTTTTTCCTCACTTCCATTTTTTATAGCAAACTTTACGTACCTTATTGAGCAAGGTTCCTCCTTCCTTTTCTGCTGAACTTAAACAACTAAATCAACGATATGAACAATTATTTCATAAATGGATGTTGCAGTTACAGTAAGTACTATTATTGTAAACTCATAAAATTAGTGGTATATATTTATGTTAGGTGTGTTAAAATCAAAGAAGCTTACCATAATTTACTTTTTTGCAGTAAACCTGATAAGTAATTCTTATTTATATTTAAGAGTTGAGGGGGCCAGAGAGGTAGTACAATGGGTAGGATGCTTGCCTTGCATACAGCTGACCTGTGTTAGATCCCTGGCATCCTTTCTGGGCCCCCAAGTCCACTGGAAATGATTCTTAAGTGCAGAGCCCAGAGTAACCCCTGAGCAAGCCCCAAAAAGAAAACAAAAAATTGGGGGGGAAATGGTGTTTTCCCAACTTCATAATTCAGGCGTAGAAATGTCACATTATTATATGCCCTTTCTAAGAAAATCTGTAGTCTGTAGGATTTTTGTCTTTTCTAATTCTGTCAGATGTTAAAGCCACTAGTAAGACAACCTTTCTTCAAATTATATTACTCATAAAACTACTTGAAAATCTACTATATCAGGAGTAATCACTGTCACTGTCATCCCGTTGCTCATCCATTTGCTCGAGCGGGCACCAGTAATGTCTCCATTGTGAGACTTGTTACTGTTTTTGTCATACGCCACAGGGAGCTTGCCATGCTCTGCCGTGTGGACAGGATACTCTCGGTTGCTTGCCAGGATGGAGGAATCGAACCCGGGTTGACTGCGTGCAAGGCAAATGCCCTACCCGCTGTGCTATCACTCCAGCTCCTTTAAATATATAAGTATATTTAACACATACATATATGATCCTATATATGCATATATAAAGAAATACTGATAATGCTTATCCTTTGAAAATCAAGTCTGTTTCCTTTTGTAGTATTTGAATTTATTAGACTATTAATTGTACAATCCAATCTTGTAAGAAAATAGTTGTTGGATGTATATAATTTTGAAATACCACTCTAAGACAGGACACTACACTGAAAAACTAAATCTTTTCTACAGAGACCTTGCTAATATAAATGGCTAAATTTTGTAGGCTACTTAAAATCGGTCTACGGAGAGAACTAGTTAACTAGTTACAAATTCATAGCAAACACAAAAAGTGATGACTGCAATAATTAAAATTGATTATTCAAAGCTGGCATAGAAACAATATTCTCAAATAAAAAATATAAGCTCATCAATTTTATTAATCTATATATCAAGTTTAGTGGCGAGATAATAAAGAAAAGTAATTGTCTTAGTACAGTCAGGATTTTAGTTTCTTGCATATATTTCTGGACTATGAAATTTTTATAATAAGCATCTATCCTTTTTATAATGAGAAAGAGGATAGTTCTTTAAAAATTTTTAACGATTTTGAGTATCATGTAGTCCCACATAATTAAAAACATGATCAGAAGTAATAAATTTTATATTTTAAGCCAGTTTTTCAAAGAGTTTTTTAATTGAAAGAATATGTCTTTCATTTATTTTTATGGATTTTTGGTGGTAGAACAAGGAAGGGTCTTGAGTCCACACCTGGCTGTGTGTGGGGCGGCTACTCCCAACTCCATTGTTGGAATATTTTTTCTTTTATTCTCATTCTATTATATGAACTATAAATCTCCAGCCTTTTTTGGGGGTGTGGGGGAAGGTACACACTTGACTGTGTCTAGGGCTTCCTCCTGGTTTTGCGTTTAGGGATTGCACCCACTGGTGCTCAGGGATTCATTTATGGTGCTGGGGATCAACCATGTGGAAAGTAAGTGCCCTGACTAATGTATTATCTCTCTGGTCACAAATCTCCAGAATTTTGTGAGACTATATTATATGTCCTATAAACATTTTACTATTTCTTGAAACTATTTCTTCAAATAGTTTTCCAATTTTATTTTCTTTCCAGACATTTCATGATTTAGTTAAAAGCAATTTTTTTGGCTATAATTACTATAAATGTATATACATTAATATATGTATTTAGTACTTTAAATATATATATACACATGTATAAAGTTTATATATATAAAGCTTAAAGTAATTATATATATATATATATATATATATTTGGTTTGGGTGTCATTCTCAGTGGTGCTCAGGGCTTACTCTTGGCTCTGTGCTCAGGGATCACTCCTGGCAGGACTCAGGATACTTTATGGGATACCAGAGAATTCAAAAGGATCTTAATATGGGACCGGAGCAATAGTACAGTGGATAGGGTATTTTTCTTGCACACTGCTGACCTGGATTCAATCCTCGGCATCCCATATAGTCCCCCTGAGCACCGCCAGGAGCAATTCCTGAGTGAAGAGCCAGGAGTAACATCCTTGAGTATTGCCGAGTGTGACACAAAAATAAATTAAATTAAAAACTTTTTTAAAAAGGGATCTTAATACAGAAAGTGTTTTGAATGTATGTTAAGGGACTGGCATAAATATAAGAGTAAGGTCTTGCATGCAGCTGATGCCGGTTTTATCTCCTTGACACCGCATATGGTCCCCTGAACCCCACCAGGAGTAATCCCTAAGCACCGCCAGGTATGATTACCAAAAGAAAACAAAAAGTATATACTAAAGTAAATCTGAGCACTGAGAGTTCCATAGTCACTGGGATAAATAAAGTGACAACTGCACAGACAGGAAGAGCATAGAAATCAGTTTTCTCAGCTGTTTTCTTTTGCCAACTCTCTTCCGAGGTAATGCTAGTTAGAGAATGATTAATTTCTCTCCAAGAACTTTAGTTCTCTCAAAAACTATATGGATCATTTTTTTTTTTTTTTTTGCTTTTTGGGTCACACCTGGCGATGCACAGGGGTCACTCCTGGCTCATGCACTCAGGAATCACCCCTGGCGGTGCTCAGGGGACCATATGGGATGCTGGGATTCGAACCCGGGTCGGCCGCGTGCAAGGCAAACGCCCTACCCGCTGTGCTATCACTCCAGCCCCTATGGATCATTTTTGATAAATTAAACTTCCATAGCTGTTGTTCTGTCTAACTCGTACCTCACTTTTAAACAGACATGGATATCTGAATGTTTATCGGAGATTTCAATGTGACTGTGTCCTGTAAATACTGTATGTTTATAAATTTATAAAGCAACTTTTCTAACGTCATCATTCTAGTATCATCCCTTTGTCCACCAATTCTTATTTCTACTGTTTATCAACTCTGATAACTTGATTTGTTTTGCTTCCCAAACTACACCATAGCCAACTACTTCTATAGAATTGCTAATTCTCTGAATTCCTTTGCCTTAGCACCCCCAAATTGGTACTTTTTTTTTGCTTTTTGGGTCACACCCAGCAATGCACAGGGGTCACTCCTGGCTCTGCACTCAGGAATCACCCCTGGCGGTGCTCAGGGGACCATATGGGATGCTGGGATTTGAACCCCGGTCGGTCTGGTGCAAGGCAAACGCCCTCCCCTCTGTGCTATCACTCCAGCCCCCCCAAATTGGTACTTCTACCTTGGTCTCTTTGGGGTCTTTATTTCTTTTTTACATTTCTATTTTAAGCTATCCTACATTGCTAGAGAACATCAAATAAATACTGTTTCTTATTAGCCTTAGTAAAGTAGTCACAGAGTTGAACTTGTTTGTTCCCCAGAACATGGTATTCTGGATTATCTCATTATCTGTCTTGGCTTTGATTGCTTTTGTAGGTGTATAACTCCCATAACTGTTGTCCTATCTATTTTGTGCCTCACTCTTAGACATGGATATTTGAATGTTCATCAGAGATTTCCATGTGACTGTGTCCCATAAATACTGTACATGATATATATTTTTTTTAATTTATTTATTTTTAATTAGAGAATCACCTTGAGGGTACAGTTACAGATTTATACACTTTTGTGCTTATACTTCCCTCATACAAAGTTCGGGAACCCATCCCTTCACCAGTGCCCATTCTCCACCACCCGTATACCCAGCGTCCCTCCCACCCTCCCCAATCCCATCTCCCCCCCACCCCACCCTGCCACTGTGGCAGGGCATTCCCTTCTGTTCTCTCTCTCTATTTAGCAATAAAGGTGTTGAGTGGCTGCTGTGCTCAGTCTCTAGCCCTCATTCAGCCCGCAACTCCCTTCCCCCACATGGCCTTCGACTACAATATAGTTGGTGATCGCTTCTCTGAGTTGCCCTTTCCCCAGAACGTGAGGCCCGCCTCGAAGCCATGGAGTCAACCTCCTGGTACTTATTTCTACAGTTCTTGGGTGTTAGTCTCCCACTCTGTTATTCTATATACCATAGATGAGTGCAGTCTTTCTATGTCTGTCTCTCTCTTTCTGACTCATTTCACTCAGCATGTACATGATATTTTGGTACTAGGAATGAAACACAGGGCCTCAAACATGTGAAGCATGCCATCTACAACTTAGCTTCATCTACCATTCCCTTCTGCTGCAGTGCTTAGCAGAATGAATTATCATTTCATTCATGTAGTTGCCAGTGCCAAAAAAACATTTGAAAATATTCTCTTCCCCCCCCCCAAAAAAAGAAAGAAAATATTCTCTTTTCCTCACATTCCATATCTAGCCACTTTAAATCCTATATAATGTGACCTATCAATCACTTACCACCTTATATTTTTCTCTGTAAAACTTTATTGAAGTCCATTGTCTTAAACAGTTTTGTTCTTCCTTCCTATGCATTCCCTACACTTGGTATGGTATTTCTAAAAAGATCATGGCACTTTATACTCATAACCTTTCACTATGGCTGGAGAAATACTGCAGTGGGTAAAGTACTTGTCTTGCATGCAGCTGACTTGGGTTCTATCCCTGGTACCACAAATGGTCCACAGAACCCCCTCTAGGAATGATCTCTGAGCACAGAGTCAGGAGTAAGCCCCAAGGACTGTCCTATGTGGCGACAAAACAAAATTGTGCTTTCATCTTGTATAAGTTAGAAATCATTATGAACTGTTTAATGATGAATGAATGTCATCTTTCCTAACAGCCTGGGCTTCAATGTTGTGCTTTATGGCTTGGGTTCTAAGAGAGATTTACTAGAAAGATTTCGGACCACTATGCTGCAGGATTCCATTCATATTGTCATCAATGGCTTCTTTCCTGGAATCAGTGTGAAATCAGTAAGTTTCAAAAATGTTAAAAGGTAGAGTATATCCTTGTCAGTATGTACTCTCACATTAATGAAGATGCTGTTTCCAATTCTGGAGCATTCAACTGAAAGGTTTTTGGTTTGAACCTTAATACTAGTAGGATTGCACATCCTTAAGACCATGTGTAGACATAGACAGCTCTTCTAGCTTTGAAACCCCATCTTTGAATTTTCTGCCATGTAACAAATAATATCTTAAACCTTAGGGGAATTTCAGCTTTCTTCACTACACCAGATACGAAGAATAGGATGATGGGGACCTCAATTTTGTTTTGCTTAAATATCATTTTAATACTGTATGGGACTGGAGCGATAGCACAGCGGGTAGGGCATTTGCCTTGCACGCAGCTGACACAGGTTCAATTCCCAGCATCCTATATGGTCCCCTGAGCACCGCCAGGGGTGATTCCTGAGTGCAGAGCCAGGAGTAACCCCTGTGCATTGCCCGGTGTGACCCAAAAATATCATTTTAATACTCTAAAAATAATACAAATATGTAATAATTTTAAAACTAAAATATTTTAGGTGCTGGCTATTAGCCAGTCTTTTTTATAGTGTCCACAACATTTATGGTCTGGTTCCTTGGGTAAATCTATAGTTCTCTAATATTTTTCATGTTGCTGAAAGCAGGAGGGCCATTTATATTATCTTTATTCCTTAGATATTCTTTCCTGTGTCTTTTTAATGATAATGTATGCAAAAAAATGAATTAAATATACTTAAGTACCAGTAGAATTTCTAAAGGGAGCTACCAGACTTAATGAAAAAAATCCAAACTCATTTGTAAGTGATAACAAGGGATTCATTTGCTAGTTATATCTATCTTATATGATAAAATAAGTTATAATCAATGTACATCTTCTGCTTTTATGATATAGATCTTGAATTCTATAACAGAAGAAGTCCTTGATCATATAGGTACTTTCCGCAGTGTGCTGGACCAGCTAGAATGGATAATAAACAAATTTAAAGAAGGTAACATGAATCTGATCCTCTAGCTTTACAATGAAGTAAAACACCTGTTTCTATTTATTCTTATGTTAGTATGAACTTTTTTTGTGTGTAAACTTCACTAATCTGACAAGAGTTACTCATACTACCTTGAATTTCTATATTCAGAGTCTGTTATTTCAGAATAATTTTCAGATTTTGTTTGGCAAATGTGCAATGATCTAGGTGATTAGCAGTATATCTTTGGTACTTTTATATTGTTCTATACTTTTTAAAACATTCTTATTTATTCTGAGTACATATCACTGCATTTGAATAATTTCATATACTAAAATCTGAAACAGGAAAAAATTTTTGGTGTGAATATTTTGGTTACATGAACATTTCAGAAAACTAGACATGAAATTATTTAGAAGCTGGAGTGATAGTTCAATGGGCATGCTTTGCATTTAAGAAGCCAGAGTTTGATCCCCGGCCTCTCATAATTTCCTAAATACCACCAGGAGTGATGTCAGTGCACAGAGCTGGGAGTAGACAATAAGTAGTGCTGGGTGCCAGCATACAAACAGACGAAATTATTTACAGCTTAACAACTGTCATTTAGTCATTGATTAAAATTTTAAAAAACAATCAGTGAGATAGCTCAAAGGGCTAGAGTGCATGTCTTGCTTACAGAAACTCTCGGTTTAATCCCCAGCACCCCATGTCCCCTGAATACCTCTGACTTTATCCCTGAGGGCCCCAGCACTGATAGAAATAAACACTAGGTTCCCTAAGCACTGATCCCATGCACCAAAAAATTTTTTTTTCTTTTGGGTCACACCTGGCGATGCACAGGGGTCACTCCTGGCTCTGCACTCAGGAATTACCCCTGGCTGAGCTTAGGAGACCATATGGGATGCTGGGAATCGAACCCGGGTCGGCCGCGTGCAAGGCAAACGCCCTACCCGCTGAGCTATCACTCCAGTCCCTCATGCACCAAATTTAAAAGTAGTTTTAACACTGTGATGGTCAACTGATTAAGTAGGTGCCTGTTTAAATAGGTGCTCATTAAAATAGGTCCCTTGGGCCAGGGAGTGTAGATAAGGTACCTGCTTTGCATCCTGCCATTCCGGTTTCAAATCCCTGGTATCACATATGGAGCAGTACTCTTGAGCACAGAGCCAGGAGTAGCCCCTGAGCACTGCAAGGTATGGCCCCAAAGCCAAAAGAAGATTTAAATAAAGTAGGTGTTTAAGTCATTGTGTGAACATACATAAGTTTACTAGGATGCATTTATACATATGTTTATATACAGTATATACAGTTTATAATATAGAATTGAGTATACATTTGCATAAAATATAACTAAATTTAGTATGAATATTATAATCATGATTGTCATTACAGTATAATTATATATTTAAATTGCTTTAAATTACATAATGAATAATTATATATCCATGTTCAAAATGTGTTATCTCAGAATCTTTGTCATTATTTGTCTCTCATGTTCTCTACTTGCAATAGAGAAATTGGCTTATTTTCTTTAAAAGGCTCATCCTTTTCATAAATGCCAAATGTCCCATTTCTTAGTCCCCTGAGAGACTTACCAAAGGTTTTTAAACATGTAAGATGTCTTCCATCTTAAGAGAAAAACCTAACTAGTCCCCCTGCACAGTCTTTATATTTCTCTGTTTAATAGGAGGTCAGAGTTTTTGCAGACATATCCTGCCATTTGCACTTTACCTGATTTCTTCTTAATATTTAAATGGTATTGATAATTGCATTTTTCTTTCTATTTTTTCCATTGATTTTTTTTTTATTTGGGTTTTGTTTTTTAGACCATACCGGTGGTACTTAGGGGCTACTTCCAACTTGGTGCTCAGGAGACTTTGTGATGCCTGGGATGGAACCCAAGCTGCCTATGTGTGCTCCAGCCCACTAAGCTATCTTCCTACTCTCACTCACTTTTTTTCCAATGGTACCAGAGATCTAACACAGGGTCTAAGACATGAAAAGCACTTCCTCTACCACTGAGCTACATCTTGCTCTCTTTGTTGACTTTTATCATATTTTACCTCTCGGACCTCAGTTTTGAGCATCATTCTAGTACTTCTCCATTTCCTCTTGTTTCTTTTGGATTTCATGATAATTAAATTCTTTATATTCTTTCATAATGATAATTAAAAACTTTTTTTTGTTCTCACCTTACAATTCTGCATGCACAGATTTACCTCCAGCCTCACAGTTATCTTGCTTGCCCTATTTCCTATCCTATATTAAACCTGCTTTATTTGTGATCTGATTCAAGTACTTAATAGTCCAGTTTTGTCTAAACATTCTGGTTCTCTCTTTTATTTCTTTTATTTTTTTCAACAATTTCTATTTCTTCTTCTTTTTTTTTTTTTTTGGTTTTGAGAACACACCTCATAGAGCTTCAAGAGCTTCTTCTAGTATACTGCTCAGGGGTTGCCCCTGGTGAAGATTGAACCCTGGCCTTGAAAATGGAAAGCCTATACTGTGGACTGTCACCCCAGCTTTCTTTCTCTTTCTATTAAAATTGTCTTAGGTGTTGAGGGGCTGGAGTTATAGTACAGTGGGTAGGATGCTTGTCCAGCATGTGGCCAACCTAGATTAAGTCTCTTGAACTCTATGGTCCCCTGCGCACTGCCAGGAGTAATTCCTGACTGCAGAGTCAAGAGTAACCCCTGAGCATTGCCAGGTGTGGCCACAAAACCCAAAAAAAATTTTTTTAAAAATAAATATTTTCCTAAGATTTGAATAATGTCTTGCTTATTTTGAGTGACTGACATATCCTATCAAATATATTTCATTTTTCTGTGTAATAGTTATTTTGTCCTGTACTACTTTGATGTATTATTGGTCCACTCCCAGCGATAGTGCTTGGGCTTACATGTGGGGCTCCTGCGTGCAAAGCATGTGCTCTAGACCCTTAAGCCCTCATCCTATCCCGGATACACTCTTTAATGCGTAGTCTTTGCAGTAGATTTTTAAAATAAGCATTACAAATAATAATTGTCTTTTCTTTTAGATTCTTCTTTAAAACTCTTTCTTCTCATCCATAATTTGGATAGTCAAACGTTGAGAGGAGACAAAAGCCAGCAAATTATTGGACAGTTGTCATCTTTACATAACATATACCTTATAGCATCTATTGATCACCTCAATGCTCCTCTCAGTAAGTTAAATTTGAAGGGGGGTGTGATGGTTGTGTTTGAGTCACACCCTGCAGTTCTTGGGGGCTATTCCTGGCTCTGCTTAGGAGTGACCCCTGTCAGTACTCAGGGCACCATATGTGGTGCTGGGATTCAAAAGGTTGCAGCCAGTGCAGTCACTTACAAGACAGATGCTTTATTTCTTGGACTATCACTCTGACCCCCTAATATCACTGTTTTTCCTTCTTGAGATTAGTCTTAGAAAATTGTTATTTTTTAAAGTTTTATTTGTTTTGATTCTTTGGGCCAAACCTGGCAATGCTTACTCCAGGGCTTACTCCTGTGCTCAGAGATCACTCTTGGCAGACTTGGGGGATCATAAGGAGTGCTGGGGATCAAGCCTGGATCAGCTGCATGTAAGGCAAATGCACTACCTACTGTACTAGCATTCCAGCCCCAGAAAATTAATTTCCTTATGTTTTTAATCCACAATTTTTTTTTAAATTTGTAGTAGCCTTTATTTATTAATTAATTTATTTTTCTTTTTTTATTTTTCTTTTTGGGTCACACCCGGCGATGCACAGGGGTTACTCCTGGCTCTGCTCTCAGGAATTACTCTAGCGGTGCTCAGGAGACCATATGGGATGCTGGGATTTGAACCCAGGTTGGCCGCATGCAAGGCAAACGCCCTACCCGCTATGCTATTGCTCCAGCCCCCACAATTTTTTTTTCAGTATATCTCCTGTTTTATGTTAAATTACATGGGTTGCCAAAAAAGTAGGTGTTCTCAAACTGATTCAGGACTTTATTCATTTATTGGTCTGTTAAAATTGTTTGTTTGGGGGCCACACCCAGTACTCCAGGACTACTTCCAGCTTGATTCTCAGGGATTGCTTCTGGCAATATCACTGTTTTGAACAATATTACTGCTTTGAACCATGCAGTGCCAGGGATTGAATCCATGCCCAGTTTCTCGCCCACTCCATGCCTACCGTCTCCCCATAAAGCATGCCTTTGAGCTTTCTCTCCTGTTCAGAGCTTAATTTTTTAAGGATTTGATATTGGGACCAGAGCAAGGACCCTACCTGCTGCACTTTTTTCTCTGGTGCAAAATGCTAAGTTACTAAAAAATTTTTTAAAAGAATGCCTTGATAAAATTCATGTGTTTTGTTTTATTTCATTTTTATTATTTGATTTTTGTGTCACATCTGGTGATGCTCAGGACTACTACAGCTCTGTGCTTCAGAGTCTCTACTGATTTCGTTCAGGGAATAATGTAATACAGGGATCAAAACCTGGCCTCCTACATGTGAAGAATGTGCTTGGCCTCTTGATTTCTGGCCTATACTCATAAATTTTAAATTTGTATTTAGGGGGCCAGAGTGATAATACAGCAGGTAAGGCACTTGGCTTGCATTCGGCCAACCCAGGTTTCATCCCTGGCATCCCAGGTGGTCTCCTGAGTGCAGAGCCAGGAGTAGGCCCTCAGCATCAATGGATATGGCCCCAAAAATAAAAAGTTAAATTTATATTTAACATCTAAGCAGATGTTAATTAACAATGAAATAAGATTGTGAGGTGGCAGTTCAGATAGATTGATTCCTCAGCCTCCTACATGCAAAGCCTGCTTTCAGCTCATTGAGCAACCACAAGTTTTTTGTATTGTTTGGTTCCATCCAGTGGTTCTAGAGGTACTCCTGTCTCTGTGTTCAGGGGCTGCTTTTAGTAGTGCTTGGTGACCATGTGGTTCTGGCGATTGAACCTAGGCCTCTCATATGCAAAGCCTGATGAGGTGTCTCTCTGATTGCAGAATTTATTTTTAGTGTGTTCTCATTCTTGGAGTAGAATATAGTAGTATAACTATATAAAAATAGTAATTCTTGTTTTCTTTGATCCTGTTCTCTAGTGTGGGATCATGCAAAACAGAGTCTTTATAACTGGCTCTGGTATGAAACTACTACATATAGTCCTTACACTGAAGAAACTTCCTATGAGAATTCTCTCCTGGTTAAACAGTCTGGATCACTACCACTTAGTTCGTTAGTTCATGTCTTAAGAAGCCTTACCCCTAATGCAAGGTAAGAATGAATTCGTTTCTTTTTAAGGAAACTCAGTGTATTTTATAATGTTCACAGCTAGGGTTTAATACTGATACTGAAGTATTACTAAGTCCTTAGTTTGAAGAACTATGAGAAATAGTAATAACAGTAGTTTCCAATACTGTATAATATAAACTGCTTAATACTAGATTGCCCAGTAGTAAAGCAAGAAGAATATAACATTTGTCTTTATAAATTTTTATATACTTTATTATGTCACACATGAGATGAATAAAAGCACTTGAGTGTCAAATACAGACATGAAAGAATTAGGGGTGCTATACCCATTGGTTTTCAGGAGTTACCCTTAGTGGTACCTGGGGAACCATATCCAGTTTTAGGGATCAAAACTGGGTTGGCTGCATGCAAGTCAAATACCTTACCCCACGCCTATAACATGGTAAAAGAATTTTGGAAGATTTTTTTTTAAATTTTTTTTTATTGAATCACCAAGTGGAGGGTTACATAGTTCTCAGGATTATGTCAGTTATACAATACTCAAACACCCTTCCCTTCACCAGTGCCCATCTTCCATCACCAACCCCCCCAGTATATCTGCCGCCCCCTCCCACCTCCCCAGTCCCCACCCTTGTACGTGATAAGTTTCACTTCGTTTACGCTTTATCTCGATTACATTCCATGTTTCAACACACAACTCACTACCGTTGCTGGGGTTTCCCCCCAAAAAGAAAAAGACAGTCCTATTGCCAAGGAAGCATTTGATAGAAGATTTTACTTAAAATTTGATGCATATTTTATTTATTTTGGGGGGCGGCCAGGAAGGGGCCCACACTTGACAGTGTTTAGAGCTCACTCCTGACTGCACCCAGGGATCACTCCTGGCAGGGCTCAGAGGACCATATGGGGTGCAATGAACTGAACCTGGGTATAGGCAGGTTCTCAATCTGCTGTACTGTCTCTCCAGCCCTAGACATTTTAAGTTGTGTATTGGATATTATAATTCATTGATTATTTATCATAAGTTCTTTTTATTTAAAATTGCTTTTTATTTTTGCTTAGATTTTTATTTTATGTTCTTTTAAAATATTTTTTCTCTTTGATTTTGGTTTATACTCGATTATATTCACGGCTTACTCCTGGCTCTGTGCTCACAGAAATACCTGTGACACCTGGATCAAACCAGGGTTAGCTGTGTGCAAGGCAAGTGCCTTAATCTCTGTACTATCTTTTCAGCCCCCCATTTTTTTCAAAGTTTCATTTGAACATTCTGATTTAAATATGGGGTCCTTTACATGAAGGAGCACATTTCATGATCTTCACAGACTTATATTTTTTTTTGGTGGGAGGGATTGGTTTTTGGCTCACCCCCAGGGGTGGTCAGGGCTTATTTCTGCCTTTGCACTCAGGAATCACATATTACAGGGATCAGGGGTTAAACCCACATGCAAGTTGGCCACATGCAAGGCAAACACCCTATCTAATGTACTATCATCCAACTCTTCAAGATCAGTATTAAGGTCTGTAGTTGTGCTTACTTTTTTTTTTTCTTTTTGGGTCACACCTGGTGATGCACAGGGGTTACTCCTGGCTCATGCACTCAGGATTACTCCTGGCGGTGCTCAGGGGACCATATGGGATGCTGGGAATCAAACCCGGGTTGGCCGCGTGCAAGGCAAATGCCCTACCCGCTGTGCTATTGCTCCAGCCCCGTTGTGCCTACTTTTGAAGTGTGATAGTCATGTTTCCAAGCACTTTCTTTTTCTTCCATTCGAATTCTTTAAGGCATAAGCTCACTTGGTAGAGAATCATCCTCAGGTCACTTTTTTTTTTTAAATTATTTTATTTATTTATTTTATTTTATTATTATTTTTTGCTTTTTGGGTCACACCCAGCAACACACAGGGGTTATTCCTGGCTCTGCACTCAGGAATTACCCCTGGAGGTGCTCAGGAGACCATATGGGTTGCTGGGAATCGAACCCGGGTCGGCCACATGCAAGACAAACGCCCTACCCACTGTGCTATTGCTCCAGTCACTTTTGTTTTTATTGTGGCGGGGAGCAGGTTGGCTTGGGCCTCACCTGGTGGTGCGTAGGTCACCTGGGATATTTCCTTGTGATCTTGGGTGTATGGAATAGGTCTGCAGGTCAGGGGCTTACTGGTCATCAGTAGATATATCTTGCCACCTGAGAGGCGACCCTATGGGCTGAGTACAGGTTCCTCATGCAGGAAGCCTGAATTTCGTCCTTGGCACCCCCTGATCCCCTGGGCACTCAATGTATGTCCCTCACTTAAAAAACAAAAACTTTTTTAAAAACTTTTCTCTTTTTTTTTTTTTTTTGCATTTTGGATCACACCCGGCAATGCTAAGGGCTTCTTCCTGGCTCTGCACTCAGGAATCACTCCTGGCAATGCTCGGGTGAGCCTATGGGATGCTGGGGATTGAGCTCAGGTTGGCTGCAAGCAAGGCAAATGCCCTCCCTGCTGTCCTATCACTCCAACCCTTGAAACAATTCTATTTATTTGTTTATTTGTTTGTTTGTTTGTTTATTTATTTATTGGTTTTTGGGTCACACCCGGCGATGAACAGGGGTTACTCCTGGCTCTGCACTCAGGAATCACTCAGGGGACCATATGGGATTCTGGGAACCGAACCCGGGTCGGGCGGCGTGCAAGGCAAATGCCCTCCCCGCTGTGCTATCATCGCTCCAGCCCCAACCCTTGAAACAATTTTTTTTTTTTAATTTATGGTTTAAGGGACCAGAGTGGACTGGAGCCCTAGCACAGTGGGGAGGGCATTTGCCTTGCACACGGCTGACCTGAGTTCGATTCCTCCGTCCCTCTCGGAGAGCCTGGCAAGCTACCAAGAACATCCCGCGTGCATGGCAGATCCTGGCAAGCTACCCGTGGCATATTTGATATGCCAAAAGCAGTAAGAACAAGTCTCACAATGGAGACACTACTGGTGCCTGCTCGAGCAAATCGATGAACAACAGGACGACAGTGCTACAGTGCTACAGTTAATGGCACAGAGATTATGTCCAAATCTGCTGAGCTCCAAAGCTTATATATTCAAAATCTTTGTGTAATGTCTCTAGGGAACCTTTTTTTTTTTTTTTTTTTGGCTGAGCTGAGGATCCAAATTCAGGGCCTCACACATGCAAGGCAAATGCTTTACCACTGCATACTGTCCCTCCAGTAAATTCCTTTGAGCCTCCTAACCAAAAGGCATATCTGAATTAATAGAAGATATGAATATCTGGATACCACATAAGGCAACAAACATAAATTATTAATCATTTAGAAGAGTTCTTGGTACCAAACTGTCCTTATCTCAAAAATGTAAAATTCTGGGCCAGAGAGAGAATGCAGCAAGTAGGGTGCTCACTCCCCTTGCATGAGACCAACCAAGGTTCCATTCCTACCACCATATATAGTCCCCTGAGCTCCACCAGTAGTGATCCTTGAGCACTGCTGGTTGTGGCCCCAAAACAAAAAACTGACAAAAAAAAATAGTGAAATTCTGTACATGTTTTTAATGAAAACAGTGTTGAAATACAACAAAGTTTGTTGAGAATAGATATTTAAGGTTTAAGTAGAAGAGGAAAAATGTGTGTTCTTTTTAAAATTTTCTTTTTTTTAAATTTTTGGGCCACACCTCATTGTGCTCAGTGAGCACTCCTATAGGGCTCAGGAGCCCAGTGGGGTGCCAGGGATTGAACTCAGATTGCCATGTACAAGGCAAGTGCCCTGCTGTTGTGAGTATTTTAAGACTGGGCTAGAGCAATAGTACAGTAGACAGGGTGCTTACCTTGCACATGGCTCACCCAAGTTCAATTCCTGGTATCCACATCCCAAGCCCTGCCTTGGGTAATCCCTGAGTACAGGGCCAGGAGTAACCCCAAAACAAACAGAAATCTCTTGTGCTACCCCTGAGAACCACCAGAGCCTCTCCTAAGCAAAGAACCAGGAATAGCTTCTTAGTATGAGTTGTTGTGGTCTCAAAACAAAATTAAAGAGCTAGCAAGGGTCTTGAGCAATAGTACAGTGGGTAAAGTATTTGCCTTGCGTGTGGCTGACCTGCGTTCGATCTCTGGTATCCCATATGGTACCATGAGCACTGCCAGGAGCAATTCCTTAGCACAGAGCCAGGAGTAACCCCTGAGTATCACAAGGTGTGATCCAAAAAGCAAAAAATTTAAAAATTAAAAAAATAAAAAGCTAGCAATACCTCCCACGCTAGAAATGTTTTAGATCTAAATATATGTGTAAATAATTTTTGTATGTTTTAAATTTTATAGAAAATTTGGTGTCTTTGTTTTTTAAATTCTTTTATGGTGTTGAGGATCAAACCAAGGGTCTTACACCTCCAAAGCAAGTGTGTGCTCTACCACTGAGCCACATTCCCAGACCCAAACAATATTTTTTTCTCTTTGGTGTTTGGGCCACATTTGGCGGAGCTGAGGGCTTACTTCTGTCTCTTTGATCAGGGATCACTCCTGTTGAGGCATGGGGTACCATATATAGTTCTGGGAATTAAACATATATATGCAAGGCAAGCGCCCTACCCACTATATTTTCTCTCTGGCAGCCCAAAGAGTTTAAAGAGCCCCATAAGGACATTCCTGTTCAAAATGACACAATAAATAGCACTGTAGCACTGTTGTCCTGTTGTTCATCAATTTGCCCAAGCGGGCACCAGTAATGTCTCCATTGTGAGACTTGTTACTGTTTTTGGCATATCAAATATGCCACAGGTAGCTAGCCAGGCTCTGCCATGTGGGCGGGATACTCTTGGTACCTTGCTGGGCTGTCCGAGAGGGACGAAGGAATTGAACCCGGGTCGGCTGCTTGCAAGGGAAACGCTCTACCTGCTGTGCTATCACTCCAGTCTGGCACAATAAATATACACATTAATCCATCCCCTTTTATTCCAAACATTATGCAGTGGTAGCCATATTTACCATTATATATATAAACAGCAACAAAAGAAAAGATAAAGCCACACACAATGAAAAAACCTTAAAGTAATGCAGTTATTATAATACAGTCATAAAGCAATCAGAGTTGAGTCTAGAGTTGTAACAGATATAGAAACAGTATTGGCAGCCAGGAATTTGACTGCTGTATATAACAGTGTTGTGATGTTGGTTTTTGTGCAGACCTGTATGTTTTTGTTGAGGATAAATTAAAAAAGCGTGTAAAGCAATACTTAAAAAAAAATAAGTATGCAAATTTATATTGACACACAAATAAAAATTTTTATACATGTGAAAATAAGAAATACCTATTTCAGTATAGTACTGACGATAGTACTTAAAGAAGGAAGGGTAGAGATAAGAGGTACATAGGAATTTACTTTTAACTCAGTTTTATTATTTTTAAATTTTCACTTTCTTTCAAACGTGTTTATTTTAATTTCCTGATTCTGCGACCTTCCCTTCATTGTTTTATGTGATAGTGTTGCCATGACTATGGTCAGATGTGTCTTCAGTAGTGCTCACTCAGGGTTTTTAATTGTACCACCATGAATTACAGAGTTATGAAGTAATTTATGATTGAGATTCAAGTGTCCAGTGTTTTAACACCAGACCCTTCACTGCTGTAATATAAATATTTTTAGCACTACTTAAATGTGTGCTGACCTCCACTGATGGTTTTGTAACATAGTTCAAATTTTTGGTTCATTCTGCCATTCTGCAAAACCCAGTATTATTTAATGTTTATTTTATGGGAATATTAATTAGTCAAATATCTTAACCAGGAGGCTAGAGGGAGTGATAGCACAGTGGGTAGGGTGTTTGCCTTGCACGTGGCTGACCTGGGTTTGATTCCCAGCATCCCAGGTGGTCCCCCGAGCACTGCCAGGAGTAATTCCTGAATACATGAACCAGGAGTAACCCCTATACATCGCCAGATGTGACCCAAAAAGAAAAAAAAATTAAACTAAAAAATAAAATATAATAGCACATCACTGTAGCACTGTCGTCCCATTGTTTATCGATTTATTTGAGCAGGCAACAGTAACGTCTCCATTGTGAGACTTGTTACTGTTTTTGGCATATCAAATATGCCACAGGTAGCTTGCTAGGCTCTGCCATTTGGGCAGGATACTCTTGGTAGCTTGCCGGGCTCTCCGAGAGGGACGGAGAAATCGAACCTGGGTTGGCCACTTGCGAGGCAAATGCCCTACCTGCTATGCTATTGCTCCAGTCCAAAATACAATAAAAACAAAAAAAAAATTTTTAAATATCTTAACCAAAAGTTATCTGTGGAGTAAAGTAGCATTACTTTATAATAAAACAATTGTTTCAAAATATGCTTATAATAATTATTTACTACAGTATCATATAATTGAAAATGCAGGAGTTTAAAATGTTTATCATGGGGCCAGAGAAGTAGTATAATGGCTGAGGTTCATGATTTGCATGTGGCTGACCCCGATTCTATCTCCTCACCACACAGTCCCATGAAATTGCCTGGTGTAGCCCTGGAGGCTCCTGCGCATTTCCAGAGCAGCCCCCAGTAATCCCTGGTACCTCCAGTCTCTGCTGGAGGGCCTGAACAGCACCATATCCTATAACTCTTACATTGAACCACGAGCCTAATTATCCAGGTATTGCCAAGAGGGACCCCCAGGCCTCCAGTCTCCTTGGGAGACTCCAAGAATTCTTAAATACTTGCCACATTCAAGACTCCTGGAAATCTTTAATACTGCTTCCAGACTCATAATTCTGCTTTAAAATATGAAAAATTATGTTCAGTTTTATGAACATAATGTAAAATTGAGGAAAATGTTAAATTTGATAAACAGTGTCCATTAGGGGCTGATGGTATAGTGGGTAAGGCATTTGTCTTGCATGTGGCCGACCCGGGTTCAATTCCCAGCATCCCATATGGTCCCCTGAGCACCTCCAGGGGTAATTCCTGAGTGCAGAGCCAGGAGTAACCCCTGTGCAATGCCAGGTGTGACCCAAAAAGCAAAAAAAAAAAAAAAAAATTTATTTGAGGGGCCAGAGCAATAGTTAGTGGGTAGGGCTTTTGCCTTGCATGTGGCCTACCTGGTTCAATCCTCAGCATCCCATATGGTCCCCAGTACCACCAGGAGTAATTACTGAGTGCAGAGCCAGGAGTAACCCTTGAGCATCACAGATTGTAGCTTCTAAAGAAAACAAACAAACAAAAATATTGCTTTGGGACCTAGAGAGATAAAACTTGTTTAAGGTGCTTGCCTTGCAGACAGCTGACCTTGATTTAATCCCTGGCACCAAATATGGTCTCCTGAGCACAACTAGGAGTGATCACTGAAGACAGACCCAGGAGTAAGCCATGAGGAAGGGGGGGGGGGTGACAGGAAAGGCTCAGAGGCAGAGCACTTGCCTTGCATGTGTGAGGCCCCTGTGTTTAATCCCCAGCAACACAAACAACAGTAACAATTGTTTAGGAAGAACTTTTTATTTAAATTTTTTATTTAAATTTTATTTATTTATTTTTTGGCTTTTTTGGATCACACCTGGCTATACTCAGGGGTTACTTCTGGCTCTGCAATCAGGAATCACTCCTGGCAGTGCTCAGGAGACCATATGGGATGCCCGGGATGGAACTCGGGCTGGCTGCGAAGACAACGCCCTACCCGCTGTACTATCGTCTGGCCCCAAGGAAGAATTTTTCAGACATGTGGAAGTCAATAAATGATATATAATACCATGTCTAAAAAATATAAATGCATGGATTTATTTTTCTTCATTGCCTCATTTTCATAAATATTTAAGAAAGCATTCACAGATATCTCCACAGCAGATGTTAATAACTTATTTTAGAGTTCTGGGATTAATATTTCCTCTTCATATTGTTCAGATTTTATTATGTATTTCCAAGTTTTCGGTAATGAACTAACCTGTAGTATGAGGAGAGGGAAAAAATATTTCTGGATTTATCGTAAAACGATATTAAAAACTTTTCCTTTTCAAGTACTCCAGTGATATGTTATGCTGTATCTTGAAGAAAAGAATAGAATAGTACAGCCAGGAAATGTATTTTAACTTCTCTATGTGTATTTTACTTCTTGCTGTTAATCTTTTGACATTGGCATTCTGGATTAAAATTCCTGTTTGTTTTTCTCTAGGGGGATTTTCAGGCTACTAATAAAGTATCAGCTGGAAAACCAGGATAACTCTGCTTACAATGGTATACAATATTTATGTTATTAAATTGACTTTTGTTTCGACCTCTGAATTTTATTTTCTGAAATCATTATTATAGCATTATAGTTTGTCACAGCAGTGACTGCAGTGAGTAAATGTTTTGCTCTCTGACTAGTGTGTCTATCACATAGCAAAATTTTAAGTAATCCTAAAGATGCACTCTTGAACAGGCTGTTTGTCAGTGTACATTGAAAAGAGAAGCCCAGCTTATTTTTAAAATCTGAACATTAACCATGGATATTTGTTTACTAATTATGTATATTTCATATAATGGGCACCTTAGATTTTCTTTCTTTCCTTTGCAAAAAATAGTATTAATTTAAGCAAACACTTTATTATTGCTATTTTTTATTCCAGTGCCACATTTGGTAGAGCCTAGGGGCTAATTCTAGCTCAGTGCTCAGGGGGTTGCTCCTGGCAGTGCTTGAGACACCATGCAATGCTGGGGATCAAACCTAGAACTCTTAACTGCAAAAGCATGCTCCCCGATGCCCTAAACACACATTGTAATAACTATTCAGATACCATTCTTATTCATAGTCTTTAAAAGGCAGCATTGAGGGGGCCAGAGAGATAGTACTGCAGGTAAGGCTCTTGCCTTACTTATTTTGAGCTTATGCTCAAATCCAACACCACATTTCATCCCCTGAGTACCGCCAGGAAAATCCCTAAAAACAGAGCCAGGAATAAGTCCTGAGCACTGCCAGATGCGGTTCATAAAGAATTTCGCATTGTCCACTCTGTATTATTCTGCTTATATTGGGGCCAGAACTAAGTACAATAGCTAGGGTGCTTGCCTTACATGTGACCAACCTAGATTTGATCCCTGGCACACCATATTGTCCCCAGGCCCTTCTGGAGGGATCCCTGAACACAGAGCCAGGATAAACCCTGAGCATCACCAGCTGTGCCCTTCCCCCCAAATAAAAAAAACTGCATATGTTGATGGAATAAAATACACACTAAAATAGATGGAGTGAAGTAGACAGTCTAATAGATGGGATGTTTCATGCATGAAACCTACCATTAACAGTATTCTAAATATGGCGCTTAAATGAAATACTTATTTAAAAAAAACCCCAACAACTCTGACATTAAGTAGTTGCATGCTGACTCCTTTCAACCAGTGAATTCTCTTTTAAAAAATATACTCTTGGGGCTGGAGTGATAACACAGGGGGTAGGGCGTTTGCATTGCACATGGCCGACCCAGTTTTGATTCCCAGCATCCCATATGGTCTCCTGAGCACCGCCAGGAGTAATTCCTAAGTGCAGAGCCAGGAGTAACCCCTGTGCATCGCTCAGTCTGACACAAAAAGCAAATATATATATACACATACATACACACACATATATACATATGTGTGTGTGTGTGTGTGTACTCTTGGGGCCGGAGCAATGGTACAGCGAGTAGGGCATTTGCCTTGAAGGCAGCCAACCCAGGTTCAATCCCCTAGCATCACATATGGTCCCCCAAGCATTGCTTGGAGTAATTCCTGAGTGTAGAGCCAGAAGTAACCCCTCAGCATTGCTGGATATGACCCAAAAAGCAAAAAAAATAAATAAATGCACTCTCTCTCTCTCTCTCTCTCTCTCTCTCTCTCTCTCTCTCTCTCTCTCTCTCTCTCACACACACACACACACACACACACTCTTTTGGGGTTAGAGCGGTAGTACAGTGGCTAGGCCTCTTGCTTTACATGTGGCAGACCTGATTCAATTCCCCAGCACCCTGTATGAACTGGGGAGCACCACTAAGAGTGATCCCCGAGCAGAGCTGGGAGTAAGCCCAGAGCACAGCTCAGTGTGCCAACACCCCAAAATGTTTTTTTTATAATTTAAAAATGCACTCTACAGTATTTAATATGTGAGTATTTTCTAGTTTTGTTTCTTCTGGCAGTAATTTTTCAGTACTTTATAATTTGTTTTTTTGTGTGGGGTTAAAAAGTTATTTTTTTTAATAATTTATTGATTTTTTAATTAGTGAGTCACAGTGAGGGTACAGTTACAGATTCACACATTTTCGTGCTTGTTTTACCCTCATACAATGTTCGAGAGCCCATCCCTCCACCAGTGTCCATTCTCCACCACTTATAAACCCAGTATCCCTCCCACCTCCCTATCCCATCCCCCCACCCCACTCCGCCTCTGTGGCAGAGCATTCCAATTTGTTCTCTCTCTCTCCTTTTGGTTGTCGTGGTTTGCAATAGGGGTATTGAGTGGCCATCAATACCCCTAGTCTACTTTCAGCGTGCATCTCCTTCCCCGCTCGGGATTTCCAATCACATTTTACTTGGTGTTCCCTTCTCTATCTGGGATGACTTTCCCCCAGCGTGTGAGGCTAGCTTCCAAGCCATGGAGACAAACTCCTGATACTATAAACTACTATTCTTGGGTATTAGTCTCCTACTCTGCCATTTTAGATTCCACAGATGAGTGCAATCTTTCTACATCTGTCCCTCTCTTTCTGGCTCATTTCACTTGGCATGATACTTTCCATGTTGAACCACTTATATGCAAAGTTCATGACTCCATTTTTTCTAACAGCTGCATAGTATTCCATTGTATAGATGTACCAAAGTTTCTTTAACCAGTCATTTTTTCTTGGGCACTCGGGATTTTTCCAGATTCTGGCTATTGTAAACAGTGCCGCGATGAATATATAAGTGTAGATGTCATTTCGACTGTACTTTTTTGCCTCTCCAGGATATATTCCCAGAAGTGGTATTGCTGGGTCAAATGGAAGCTCAATTTCTAATACTTTATAATTTCTTTAACATACTATGGCAGTAATAAAATTTTTGTTTGTTATTAGTATCTAATGTGGGTGATCATATTTTAAATTCTTTCTTAAATCTATCTCTCCTTTTGAACTCTCCAGGACTTTCTTTTCAAGATTTTTACCAGCAGTGTCGCGAGGCATTTCTTGTGAATAGTGATCTTACACTTCGAGCCCAGCTAACTGAATTTAGGGACCACAAGCTCATAAAAACAAAGAAGGTAATTACGACTTTGAAATTAAAGCATTGCATGTGAGGAATAGTATAACTTGTTTAAAGTAGGCCTTTGATTCAAATCTAGTTATGAAACAGGCTCTGTGATTGGTCACAAGACTCCATTTAGGTAATATACCAGTTGAATTCTGTAAAAATTGAACAGAGCAAAAAATAATACTGAGTTCTTATCCAGACTAATAGAAAATTCAAGTAATTTTGTTCTTTTTTCCCTTATGTCTTCTCCCCATTTCATTAATCTGGTCTATATTTATTGAGCACTATATATCATATATATCATATCATACTATATATAATACAGTGTACTAAGTATTGGGATACAATAAAACTTAACTCCTTTTTTAAATTTTTTTTTATTAATTTATTTTATTGAATCACCGTGTGGAAAGTTACAATGCTTTCAGGTTTAAGTCTCAGTTATACAATGCTCGAACACCCATCCCTTCACCAGTACACATATTCTACCACCAAGAATCACAGTATACCTCCCCCTCACCCCCCCACCTCCCCAGAACCCCACCCCACCTGTGTAACTGGTAAATTTCATTTTACTTTCACTTTACTTTGATTACATTCAATATTTCAACAAAAACTCACTATTATTAAAACCTAACTCCTTTTTTCACAGAGCTAAAAATATTGGAGGAGGGGCTGGAGCGATAGTACAGTGAGTGCAAAGCCAGGAGTAACCCCTGTGCATCACTGGGTGTGATCCAAAAAAGCAAATTATATATATATGTGTGTATATATATATATATATATGAAAATGACATCATAAATATATAAATATATATAGTTTTAACTGTTTAGTAGGTTTATGATTCTGAAGGATTAAAATTCATGGATTTGATCTAATTATGATCAGAAAAGACCACTGAGCTGAGATGTAAAGGAAGAACGGGAGAGAACTATCAGGGAGGGAAGGAAAGAGTGTTCCAAGCATGAATTACATATAAAGAGACCCTTGAAGTAAAAGAAAGCCAGCATAACATAAGAAAAGGACACCCTTTTGCATTAATTATGTTGACATAAAATATGAAGAAAATAAAATTCATTTTTTACTGAACAGGATTTAGATATATCTCTTACAAATGACTAACACTGAAGATATTTTCCATCTTACAGGGAACTGATGGAGTGGAATATTTATTAATTCCCGTTGACAATGGAACGTTGACTGATTTCCTGGAAAAGGAAGAGGATGATTCTTGAAGCTATCCTGTATTCTTAAATTTTCTATGGAAAGGTTGCCACTGCTCCAAAGTGTTGTGTTTACAGCCAACATCAGACTATCTCCTCCAGTATACAGAATTTAAGTTGGATGGATGAAGATGTCATGAATTAGAAGCTTGATTGGCCTGGCTGGTGTACCATCTCTAGTGCTGTACAACGATCCTCAAAAGAAAATGTGCCTTTCATTCATTACCTCTCTGGAGACTTGTTAGAGTGAATAGTATGCTCAGGGACTATTTGAAATCAGATGTTTTTTAATTGCTTTATACAAGATGATAATCCTAATTTTTTGGAGGACTTTTTAGCACTCTTGGAGCTAGTTATTTGTAAATGTGCTTGTTCTAGAGTGTGAAGTTAAAAAAAAGATTGACATCACATAAATCTGCTTTATTTGCTATTCTGTGTGTCAGAACTGGTTAGTATAATGGAGAAGGCAGATAACTCTTCCTGTTTTCTGAAACTGCTTCACAAAACACATGTAAGTTTATAGCAGAGTAGTTTGAATCTAGTATTTTTCCTTTTTTTGGATTTGGACTACATACTGGTCTGGGAGAGGGAGGGAGTGTGACACAGTATTCAGTTGGGATAGTAAGAAAGCAAAGCAAGTATGTAGGGCGTATACCCAGTCATCCTAGGAACTAGTGCATAGACAATAAATCGTGAAATTCAGAACCGTTAATGTCTGTGTCGTCAGCTTCAGAATACCTGGCCTGGTGAGAGGCCAGGCTAGAGAATTACAGTTCTGAATTATGTTTCATATATGAAAGCAGAAAAACATTTTTTTCTTGTATAGTGATATACTTTCCTTAAATAACAAGTAAATGAGCATTATATTAATGGCTGCCTTTAAGTTGATCTTGATTTCTCTATTAAGTTGACTAAAAAACTCACTATAATTCTTTTTTAAAATGATGATTTCAACCCTCCTAAATATTTCTCTGGAAAGAAAGGCTAACTTTGGCCAGTGCAGTCAGCTTATAGTCTTTCATGCTCCCTAAAATATGTCATACTTGGAAGTCAAAATAAAGTAGTTAAAATATCATTGTTGTGAAGTATGGAGTACATCACATTTTTTCTTCATACTTTGTATATTATTTTTATGAAACTATTTCCCAAAATGCTAAAAAATATATATTTTTGTGACATAAAGTCCATGTATTAAGGATTAAGCTGAGATATCAAAATATTTAAGCAAATCATTCATGAATATGATTCTTCTAAAAAGTTTTTTAAAATTTGTACCAAAAGGGGTATTTAATAAAAAGTGAATTTCTTTCCTAGTACCCGATGTAGTTTTTTGTTTTTAGCTTTTTATCTATACCTGGTGGTGCAGACCAGCTTACTCCTGGCTCTGTGCTCAGGGATTATTCCTTGCATGCAAGGCAAGTACCCTACCTGCTATACTATCTCTTCAGCCCTACTTGATCCAATCAGTGGTATCCTTTCAGAGATACTTATGTACATATAAGAATAGTTGTCTTTGTCTTCTTTTAAAAAGACAAATGATAGCATATACTTGCTGTTTTGCACGTTTCTTTTTTTGCTATGTCTAGTCTATAATAATGTACTATGTAAATACGTGTGTATGTGTGTGTATGTGTGTGTGTATGTTTTTGTGTATACACACAGATCCTTTAAGGTCTAATGTGCAAAATTTGGATTTGCTTTTAATACCTACTGGTTTATTTTTATAATTGTTGTGTCTGCTCTTTTCAAGCAGAATGTGTCGATAGTCTTTACTAATAATAAATTAAGCCAATTTGGATATTATCACTTTTTAAAATGTACATTATGGCTTTATACTAAAAATATTTCAGGAGTGCTTCATAAAAATATATAATGCCTCTTACAGATCTGATGAAGGTCTTAGCACAATTATATGCTCTTCAGTAGTATTTCAGAATCAGTGTTCCTTGATGCTCAAATTTTGAGTGTTATTTACTTCTGTTAAATTGAACAAACCTGAAATCTTGACAGAATTTTCTGGCTGTTCTTAATAAAAATGGCAAAATAAACAGGCTAAAAACAAGTACAGGATATAGAACAAACTCATTACATTCTACAACTGGTATAATAACGAATTCCTACATCAGTTCTTATGATACTGGGTTGTTCTTATCATGTTTGTCATTTTAGTAGATAAACATTTCATTCATAACAAAAATCAGTGAGTTGGGAATGGCTAAGAGGTCTTGATTAACTTTATATTTTATAGTTACTAACTGCCCCCTCTCCTCTAGGCTAACTGGAAAGTGGAGCCAGTGGCATTGTTCAGAATGTATTATCCTGTTAGCCCTGAATAGCCATCAGAGAGGAGGGTCATGAGAATCTGCCTAACCAGTGTGTATGCTCCTACATACCTTTAGGGTGAATAGTTATGTCAGTGACTTTGTGCTGGGGCCTTTTGTAATTTTTGTAATTACTTGATTTCTTCCTTAGGAGTCTCTCACATTTGATTTTTGGAATTGCTGTTAAATTATTTCATTCATGTTTGTTGACCTTTTACTACATAGGCTTTGTGATAGTCAGTTGTGAGGACATGATGATAAAATATAAAGGTTTAATTAACATTATAGTATCATGAATGTGTTGAATAAAGTAAATTTAAAATATCATTGCTATGGAAAATATAACTTGAAGCGTAAGTGAAACCTACAACTCTGCCAAATATTCAGAACAGTCTTGGCATATACACTTCGGCTGCAAGCCTGCCTATGCAAAGTGTGGTTTTCAAAATAAGCATTAGAGATGAGAGTCAGGAGGATTTGTCTAACAAGGGTGTGTGCTCCTAAATATCCTTGAGGTGAGTAGTTATATCAATGACTTTGTGCTGGGGCTTTTTGTAATTGTTTTCTTCCTTAGGAGAATCTCGCACATTTGGAGATGAATCAGCCTTTCTTGGGAGCTTGGAAAAGCCCAAGCTTTCCTTACATTATCTGAATCAAGTCTTGTTTCTTGCATCATCTGCATTTTATCTAAATCTCCAGATTCTCTTGTGTACCATCACATTTGAAGAGCAATGATACATACAACAGTCAGCAGGGCTGGAGCAATAGTACAGCAGATAGGGTATTTGCTTTGGTGTCTGCTAGGTTGCAGTCAATCTGGATTCGATCCCTGGCATCCCATATGGTCCTCTAAGCACCAGGAGTCATTCCTGAACATAGAGCAAGGAGTAACCCCTGAACATTGCCTGGTGTGACCCAAAAATAACTAAACAACAACAACAACAATAAAAACACAACTGTCAACGCCTTAAAACAGTTCAGAAAACATGACAAGAATTATTTTGGTGGGGCTGGAGCTATAGTACAGGGGGTAGGGTGTTTAACTTGCATGTGGCCGATCTGGGTTCGATCCCCAGCAATCCATATGGTCCTCGGAGCACTTCCAGGAGTGATTCCTGAGTGCAGAGCCAGGAGTAACCCCTGAGCATCTCCGGGTGTGACCGAAAATATATAAATATATATTGATAATTCTTTATTTTTAAAAACTATAAAGAATGTGGAGCCTGGGGTGTAGCTCAGTGGTAGAGTACATGACTGGCATGTGAGGCCCTGAGTTCAATCCTCTGCAACCCTGTAAAAAATATAGTAAGTGGTGTTGTAAGGAGGGTGTTTTCAGTTACTTATGAATATTAATTAGAATCCAGTAAAGAAGGTAAAAATTACAGTTACATCATCTAAAAACAAAAATCGCGCAAAAAGTCAGGTTGATAATCTCAAGGGGACTGGAGGGAAGCTGGCTCAAGTGATAGAGCACATGCCAGACATGGGCAGGGCCTTATGTTGGATGCTCAGCACTACATGCTCACAGCACCCTCACCCCTTTAAAATCTTAGAGGGGACCTCATTCCATTTGGACACCAATCCTTCATAGTTCCTTTATTGATGTTTTCTCCTCTTTGACTTTGGGCCTTCTTGGGATCCTTTGGTTCTCTAATTGGATTAAACCAAGGCTTCTTGAGTTTTTCCACTCTGGTCCCCATTTTGTAAGGGAAGTGCAACCAAACAAGTACTGCCAGAAAAACCTCAGATTCACTGTTTTAATTTTGTGTAATTTTGTGTCATTGTGTATTCAGAAAACTTGACTGTTGCCTATTTTTTCTCAGTACCACCACGTTGTTGTTGTTTTAAAAAACATTTTTATTAGTGAATCACTGTGAGGTACAGTTACAGACTTACAAACTTTTGTGCTTGCGTTTCAGTCATACAATGGTCAAGTACCCATTCCTTCACCAGTGCCCATCCTCCACCACCAATGGTCCCAGCATCCTCCCCACCACCCCCACCTTGTCTTCCCACCACCCCACCCAGCCTCTGTGGCACGGCATTCCCTTTTGCTCTCTCTCTCTCCTTTTGGGTGTTGTGATTTGCAGTAGAGGTATTAAGTGGCCATCATGTTTGGTCTATAGTCTACTTTAGGACCACCACATTGTTAAGTGAACCTCATTGTGCAACCACAAATTAATACTAGGGGTTAGTAGATTAATTTATGAACATTTCTTAAAGGTTCTTAGTAATCTGTAGTGCATCCGTATTATGAATGAACCACAAAGACTAGTTTGGAAATTAGGATTCCCAAATTCTCAAGTAGATTTCTATATCTGGTAGAGAAAGATCCTACAAAAGAAGTAAATGATTTTTTTTTTAAATTCATCCACCGTGAGGTACAGTAACAAACTTTCATGTTTGAGCTTCGATCATCTAGTCATCAAACACCCATTAGTCATCAAACATCCATCCTTCACCAGCGCATTTTCCACGACCAGAATCCCCGGTATGCCCCCCCCCCCCCACACCACCATTGCACACCTCCCCTGCCTGTGTGGGAATTTGCAAAATACTCTTTCTCTAGTTACCTTCGATATTTCAAGACCAGTCCTACCACCCCTTATACCTGCCGAAAATGCAATGCTAGAAAATGTGTTTTGTATTGCTGTCATGGATATGATATAATGTTATATAATATAACATAATGCTCTTGCGGCCACGGGCTCTAGGAATTCTAAGATTTTAATAATTAGGGTCTAAGAAATTGCTGCAGCAAGTTGCTCGGGTCCAAGATTCATTTGTGTCTCTGGATCATGGCCAGAGATTAAGTAGAAGGTGGGCATATGTGGCGTCATCTCAGAGTCCCATGGGATGGGGGAGAGGAGAAGGACCCACTCCTCCCCTGTCCCAAGAGACTTGTGATTTGCTGTCACCAACACTCGTATCTGGAGCTTCTCGATGACTTCTAGAAAATGGCAGCCGACAGGGCTCCTATAGGGCAGGCGGAAGGACAACACCTGCCCCCGTCTGGAGCAGCCCAGCGGAAAAGGCCTACTGCAAAGTCCAGGGCCATCTCTGCAGCAAGTTGCTAGAGTCTGAGATTCATTTGTGTGTCCAGCAAATGATTCTTATGCTTTCTTATTTTGGACAGAATTTTAAAGAATTTGCTTTTGTCATTACCAAAGTAAAGCTCATTGTCATTGTCATTCTGTTGCTCATCGATTTTGCTCAAGCGGGCACCAGTAACGTCTCCATTGTGAGACTTGTTACTGTTTTTGGCATGTAGATAAATTAGAAATAAGTATGAAAGCATTTAAAATTTTTTCCAGGGGCTGGAGCGATAGCACAGCGGGTAGGGCGTTTGCCTTGCACGCGGCCGACCCGGGTTCTAATCCCAGCATCCCATATGGTCCCCTGAGCACCGCCAGGGGTACTTCCTGAGTGAAGAGCCAGGAATAACCCCTGTGCATCGTCGGGTGTGACCCAAAAACCAAAAATTTTTTTTTCCAATTTGCCACCCAGTAAAATCATTTACTTTATTGTTGTTTTTGTTTGGTCACACCTAGCAGTGTTCAGGCCTTACTTCTGGCAGGGCTCAGAGGAACATATGTGATGCTAGGGATCAAAACCAGATGAGCCACGTTCAAAACAATGGCCCTATCCCCTGTACTGCCACTCTAGCATCCCCAATAAAATAAGACTTTCCTTCAGGATTTATTTCATATTTGTGATGTCAGTTTTATTATATATGTTTCTTTTTAAGAAGACAAGTAATCAGGATTCGGAACCACACTGCCTTACTGTCCTAATTCCCATTACTTATCTATGTGGACTTAAGCTTTCTTTTTTGGGATGATGCCAGATATCAAACCCTTAGGAATATTTCATAGTATCTGTTTAGCTTCCTCATTTATAAGAGAATACCTATTTGCTTGTTTGTAAGTTCTGACGATGTTTATAAGCACCAAATACAGCATCTGGTAGAAAATTAATACTCTTAACACACTTAAACCAGCACTGCACCGTGGGTTAATTAAACCACATTCAAGTATGAGCTTCCAGTGATACACACTGGTGTCATCATTACTATTATTTTCACATTCATTGTATCAATGTCATCCCATGTTCATCGATGTACTCGAGCGGCGCCAGTAATGTCTCCGTTTGTTCCAGCTTTGAGATTTTGGCGTCCTTTCCTTACTCGTCTTTCCCAACGATTGGAGGGTCTTTCAGGGTCAGAGGAATGAGATCTGTTATTGTTACTGGTTTGGGCATATTGAATATGCCACAGGGAGCTTGCCAGGCTCTGCCATGTAGGCAGGATATTCTCAATAGCTTGGTAGCTTACCAGGCTCTTTGAAATATATATCCCTCTATGATCTTATGGAAAATGGGTAGAGGGTAGAGAAAAATCAGTATGGTGTGTCGCATGGCCGAGGGCGGTCCAGTGGAGATAGGCTGCAGGGACTGGGTCCCTTGGGGCAGGGAGGGCTCTCACACGCCCCACTCTGGGGCTCCCCGAGTAGAAATAGCCTCTGGCACAGAGTCCGGTGGCATGGTTATGGGAGCCTCAATTTATGCTCCCTTCTAAAAGAAGCAGCTGTGAGTTCTGGAGGGTGGCCAATGAGATTATCTGGTGCTGGCAGGAGGTATGATATGCATTACATTGTACAGTGCATGTTAAATATATAGGACCATTAAAGGCTAGTTTTCCCAAGTATCAATAAAGCAGGTTATATGAAAGATGGCGATATATCTTTTAATAAAAACCTGAAAATTACAGTAGTTTATTCTGATAAATCTGACAAATCTGATAAATCCTGATTCTGAAATTTACATAGAATTTTAGTGATACAGGAATAGAAATGTACTAAAAGGAGTTATCTGGGTTTTAGAAGATTGTATAGTGGGTAGAGTGCTTGCTATGCACTCAGTGGACTTGGGTTTGATCCCCAGCATCCCATATGGTCCACTGAGCACTGCCAGGAGTGATTCCTGAGTCAAAGCCAGGAGTAACACCTGGGCATCGCCAGGTATGACCTAAACAACCCCTCCTTCAGCCTCCCCCCCACAAGGAAATCATCACCTTCTAGACACTGATGTCGGTGGGCCCCACGGGTGACTTACGTGAAGCGGGGAGGAGAAAGACGGTCACTTTCTCCCCAACCGCCTCTACCACACGGGACCCAGGGTTACTGGGTTCTTGTCTCACTCTCGGAAAAGAATTTCAGGAGTAGACAAGCAGTGAAGTAAATAGATTTTATTCAGAAGTTTCTGAGGGAGGGAGGAAGGAATAAGTGGGAGAGAGAATAGTAAGAATATTCGCGCTCAAGAGAGACCTTGGGCTTCTCCAAGGGTGGAGAGAGCTCTACACACATCCTAGCACTGGACACGAAAGCATGAAAGTACACATCTCAAGGGGGGAGATGCGGGCGACACATGTGCTCGGCCACATGGCACAAGCAGCACATGGGCTCAGGCAGCATATGCACGCCCTTCCTTTGTTCAAGGTGTCTTTTATAGGGTTTCTTCAACTTGCCCCCACCCACATGGGGTTTCTTTCCAGGTAAAAGTTCGTTGCTAAGGTTACCAGGGAGGTTGGGAGTGGTGATGGCCTTCTTTGGGGAACCTCCTGGGGAGGGGTCCATTATCCTCAGGGTCTGCTGATGGTTTCTTCAGGGTCTTTTGTTTTCTTGAATCTGCACATCTTAAGAGTCTCCTTCCCAGAGACTCTGCTAAATCTCAATTTTCATTGCCAAGGGCCTTTTCCTATCTACCTGCCTACATCAAAACTACTGTCTAAAAATAAATCTTTTGAGGGGCTAAGCACACTTAGGGATGGACTGGGCCCATACAACAGCACAGAGGATTGTTGTTACTTCCCAAGAATGCCAGGCAGATTCTAGTCAATCTTTACTAGTTATTATAAAGAAAATATACTTTTATTATATTCTTTAATTTGATTTCATAATCAACATTTTCTTTCTCATGGTAGTATTTATGAACTACAGAACATTTGGTAAAAATTAACAAAAACAAAAATGTACATTTTTTAAAGAAACATTAACTTATAAACTTGTATAAGTTGCAGATGTAGTTTTATAGTTCAATATCTATATTGTTGCATGAACGTTCGTGTGGTCGGAGGCGCTGAGATAAGGAACACGGAAGAAATGTATTGATTGGAGGACTAAGGCTCTCTCTGGCTCTTAGCAAAAGCAGAGGGCCTCGTGGACCTCCTTTTATTGATCATGGTACCCCTAAAGGGCACAATACAGTGGCATCAAAAGATGTTACAGGAAGAACATTGAGGCAACATTATTTCCTTTATCTGCAGGCCAGTAATCTAGGCCTCCGGAAAGAAGATGCAAAACCAAAACTGAAACCTCCCTTGGGCTAAAAGCACTTCGATTAACATCCCAAAGACAAAACTGGGCCCTGCACCTGGAATCTGCATCCCAAAGACTAGGCTGGGCCAGAGCCTACAATTTACAATATCAAAGGTCAGGCCTGGCTAACACCATCTGCATGTCAAAGACCAGCCAGGCTTCTGTGAGAGAAGGAAAACTGCTCTTTTCAGTATACTGAAATTATTTTTCTGAAGGCAGCTTGAAGGGGGAAAATGTTCAGCTTCATCCAAACCAGTCAGGACACACCAGAAATCTCGCCCATTTTCATGGGTCCCTATGTTCCTGTCCATAGTACGGTACAGTACACATGGGCTCGCCGTGGTAGCTCAGTCCAGCCCCAACACGATATATACTACACTATGATCACAATGTACACCTAAGACATTCTCCCAGAACAGCAACTGCACTATTGTGTCGTGCAATGAAGTTGAGAGCCAATCAAATTGTAGACCGTGTCATTCTATTGTTCCTGTATGTGTTATATTACATGAAGAGGGTCTCTGTCTCTTTCTGACAGGATAATATTAATCTTATTCTCCAAGTGGGCACCTAGCATATCTTGAAGATCAGAAAGAAAGCCTCGTTCAGTGTTGCTGTGTTCACAAAGGATAACATTTATTCCTTGAGACACAGCATCCAAAACATCATGATGGGACATCTCACCTGCCAACAAAGCAAAGAGGAACTATTTAAAATATCTGATGTAGAGTCTGGAATGCTGAAGAGCAGAAATAACAATTTTGTAATCCACAGATAATACAGCAGAGCTTTTTTACATAACAATTCTAGGAAGTGTGATGCAGGTGCCTTAAATATCCTCCTACATAACACCATCTCATTTAGAATTTCAAGTTCTTGGCTGGCCTACAAGTCTCCAAACCCAAATACCTAATGAAGTATAGAAATACTGCCAGAACCAATTCTGTGAAATTCAGAAAGCTCCACAATGAAATAAATGACCACTACTAATACGGTACTTTAAGAAAGCGTAACAGATACATAAGAAAATCCTAGGTAGGGCTGGAGAGAGTACAGTAGTAAGGTGTACAGCTGACCTGGGTTTGATCACCAGCATCACATTATGGTCTCCCAAACCCAGCCAGCAGTGATCCCTAAGCAGAGTTAGGATAAGCCCTGAGCATCACTGGTTGTGGCGCGAGCGCTCTCTCTCTCTCTCTCTCTCTCTCTCTCTCTCTCTCTCTCTCTCTCTCTCTCTCTCTCTCTCTCTCTCTCTCTCTCTCTCTCTCTCTCTCTCTCTCTCTCTCGCGCACACACACACGCGCACACACACACACACACACACACACACTTGATCTTTTACACTTGTAGATCAGTGATAAGAAAAATACCACATGGGCCACTGAGAAATAAAGACATTATGCTAAGAATATAGGCCTTTGGGGCTGGAGCAATAGCACAGCGGGTAGGGTGTTTGCCTTACACGCGGCCGACCCAGGTTCGATTCCCAGCATCCCATATGGTCCCCTGAGCACCGCCAGGAGTAATTCCTGAGTGAAGAGCCAGGAGTAACCCCTGTGCATCGCCAGGTGTGACCCAAAAAGCAAAAAAAAAAAAATATATATATATATATAGGCCTTTGCTTGCCTTTTTCCACTGCCGAAGTCAACACAGGCTTCTGTCTCAAACATGTACTTTCTCTCTGCTCACATCTTTCTAAGTAAATTTCAATATAAACTTTTGTTTCACCCCCCCACCAACACACACACACACACACACACACACACACACACACACACACACACACGTATTCGTAATAGTACATGATCCAGGCATACCATACGTAGCAGTAACGTTATGAAACAGCAGATTTCTGTACACTGTCACTGATCTGAGGACGAGCAACTGAAAACTGTGTCCTAGAAGATACCTTTATGCTTAGTGAGCATCAAAGTTTTTACTATTGACCCCAGTCTAATTCTGCATGAAATGAGTTGAAGTTATTTCTAAGTTAAACACAAGAGATTTCCTTTTGACGTAGGAAAATTCTTAGAAACTAAGATGGTAGGTGATCTTCTGCTAAGAGTTTTAGAGAGGAACCCGAGATAGTATTGTGGGTAAGGTGCTTCCCTAACATGCAGCCGGCCCAGATTGGATCCTCAGCACCAGATATGACCCCTGAGCACTGCCAAGAGTGAGCCCTAAGCAAAGGCTCTCCACATAGAAAAGTCTCAGGTAAACATTTTGGTAGTCTGGTGGGGAGGCTCCCAACTAGTGCTCAGTAGCCTGCAGCTACTCCAGATGACCATCCAAGCCATTCAGCTGATACAAAAGCCTGAGAGTGGGGGAGGGGAGGTTATGTGGTACCAGAGACCAAATCTAGACTGGGAAGATACAAGGCAGGTAACCTAACCCCCTGTATCACCATCCCAGTACATTTAAAATGTTAGGGATTTTTGTGTATGTTGCTGAAGGATAGAAACGGGTGTCACATGTGTTACTTTAATGTGTTTCTCCCACCTATGAGAGATCACTCTGTCTGTCCCTTTCCTTTTGACTGACTAATCTCAGCATGAATTGCATGACTTCATTTTATAGTAAAGTATTTGACTGTACATTTGTTTTTGGGCCAGACCAAATGGCTTTATGCTCAGGGATTTCCCCCCCACACCTTTTTTAAAATTGGGCTACAGCTGGTAATGCTCAGGAATGCTAGCATTTGAAATCAGGTTGATTGTATGCAAGGCAAGAGCCCTACCTCTCAAGCTCCAGGAATCTTGGTGGGGTTCAGGGGACCATACATGGGGACCCAAGCCACGTGCAAAACAAGCTCCTTACCCACTCTGGCTCCCTATACTGTTGTTTCTTTACCCAGTCATCTCCTTGGACACTTGGGTTGCTTCTAGATTTTTGCAATTGTGAATAGTGCTGCAGTGAACACGGGTACAAATGTATTTTCTAAATAATCTTTGAGCCCGTTGGATAGATGCCAAGAAGTGGAACTGCTGGGTCATATGGAAGCTCAATTCCCTGTTTATTGAGAAGTTGTCCATATTGTTTTCCAAAAGGCTGAATTAATTGACACTTACCAGCAATGAATGAGGGTCTCTTTTCCCCCATAACCATGCCAACACTGGTTGTTTTTGTGCTTTGATATGTACGAGGCTCATAGTATCTTGTTTTGATTTGTAGATCCCTAATGTTAAGTGATTTAGAGCATTTTTACATATAGCTTCTGCCATCTGTTTGTCTTTGAGGAAGTTTCTGCTTATTTCTTCCCACCCCACCTCAATTTTTATTTTTATTTTTTTTTATTTATTTTTTTTTGCTTTTTGGGTCTCACCCGGCGATGCACAGGGGTTACTCCTGGCTTTGCACTCAGGAGTTACTCCTGGCGGTGCTCGGGACCATATGGGATGCTGGGGATCGAACCCGGGTCGGCCGAGTGCAAGGCAAACGCCCTACCCGCTGTGCTATCGCTCCAGCCCCACCTCAATTTTTAGATGGAGTTATTGTGGTTTTTTCTTTCTTTTTTTGTAAAGTTCTACCAATGTTGAACTTTTATCAAATGAGTGGTAGGTAAATGTCCTCTCCCAGTGTGACGGATGTCTATTTATTCTGGTTCTTATTTCTTCTACAAAATAAGGAGTTTCCCCACAACAATAGTGAGTTTTGTGTTGAAATATGGAACGTAATCAAGGTGAAGAGAAAATAAAGTGAAATTCATCAGTTATACAGTTGGGGTGGGGGGCGGGGTGTATACCGGGGATTTTGGTGGTGGAATATGGGCACTGGTGAAGGGATGGTGTTTGAATACGGTACAACTGAGACATAAACCTGAGAACTCTGTAACTTTCCACATGGTGATAAAATTTTTAAAAAAATAAAAATTAAATAAAAATAAATTAAAAAAAAGATTAAAAAAAAAAAAGGAGTTTCTTAGTTTGATATAGTCCCATTGTAATCTTTGCTTCTGGTTGCTTAATCAAAGGCATTGAATTGTTAAAGAATCTCTAGCTTTCGGGTTGGGAGATGCGTGTCATGTCGAATGTAGACTATAGATCGAACACAATGGCCAGTCAATGCCTCTAAAACACAACACTCAAAATGAGAGAGAGAACAAAAGGGCATGCCCTGCCACAGAGGCGGGGTGGGGGTGGTGGGAGGGATACTGGATCATTGGTGGTGGAGAATGGGCACTGGTGGAGGAATGGGTACTTTATCATTGTATGAGTGAAATGCAAACACAAAAGTTTGTTAAGTATGTAACTGTACCCCATGATGATTCACTAATAAAAAAAAAAAAAGAATCTAGCTTCAATGTCATGGAGTGCTCGACCTATGTTTTCCTTGATATAACTAATGGATTCAGATCTGATCTCAAGTATTTTAATCCATTTTGATTTGACTTGTGCATGGTGCTAGAATGGGGTCTGCACGTGCAAGGCTGAACAGACCAGGGTAAATCAAAGGGGATTTACCTAGCGCTTACCCAAGCAGAACAACACCGCTGCAGCTGCTTGCTTCCCAAAGCGCCACCATGCCCTTGGCCTAACTCCACTGTCTCAGGATGGACTTCACCAAGATACAGTCTGCTGAAAACTTGATATGCGGGTTTTGTGACGAATCTACATACAGGCGTTCTTGGGGTCGGGATGGGCTACCTTCCCCCACCTCCCTGTACTTACAAAAGCCTTGTCAGTCATGTCCACATCTCAAAGCTGCCACCCAGTTAAAAAGCTGCCCCAGACTTAGAGTCCCGATAAAAATACTGAATGCCCTGAACAAATGCGATGACCTCTTAGTACCTGTATTGCAAACCATAATGCACAAAAATAGAGGGAGGCTGGGGTTACAGGTTGGGAGGTTGGGGGATGGTTGGAGAAAATAGGGGACACTGATGGTGGGAATGTACACTGATGGAGGGATGGGTATTGGATCCTTGTATGACTAAAACCCAATCATGAACAGCTTTGTAATTGTCTATCACATAAATATTCAATAAACAAATTTAAAAAAGAAAAAAATGTAATGTGGAGTTCATGTCAGCTTCAGTCAGCTAAATCAATGGCTGAATAAATAGAAGTACTCCTACATTTAAAAAAAAATAGAAAAGGGTTTGCTTTTTCTTCTTTTTTTGCATACGACATGACTTATAGTTATCCCAACACTGTTTGAAGAGACATTTTTAACATTTTGAATTGCCTCTTTTTCATCATAAAGCAATACAATGAAAAAATAGCTTCGAAAAGTTATATTTGTGAGGAGACAATTAGGCATTCCATGAGTGGCAATGATCACAGGCATTTTCAGTTGGTTCAAACCAAATTTGAGAAAGCATACAGTAAAAAGGGGTAGAAAAGATCCAAGACAGTCACCTACCTGTGAGGTACAGATCAGCCTTTGTGCCCTGCAGAACGCTGCTCCCTGAGCCCGCACACAAAGCCACCACTTTCACTTGAGAATCTTCAATATAAATAAACACAAGACCAGTATTATAAAATTATACTTCATTTTAATATTAAAACTGGTATCTGGGCCAGGGTGATAGTATGGTGGGTAGGACTCTTACCTTGCATGCTGCCACATGAATTTGATCCCCAACACCACATATGATCCCCCAATTTCCACCAGAAGTAATCCCTGAGCATAGCCCTGAGAACCTCTGAGTTTGCACCCACTGCCTCAAAATTTTCGAAACTTGTAGCAAGAATTCTAAATGTGATGCTGAAAAGAAAAAATGGACTGGGATGCATACTTCACATGCAAAAGAAGGCCTGGGTTCAATCCGCCAGGATACCACGTGTTTCCCAGGGGAAGAGTGTGGACTACTACTCCCTCACCCAAGTGTAATTGCTTATTAAATTATTTTGGTTTTAGGATCTACACCCAGTGGTAAGTGGGGGACTTTGGTGCCAACGACCACACTTGGGCCTCCTATATGCCAAGAATGCTCCCAGCCACAAAGCTTTCTCTCCTGTCCCAAATTTTATTTAAAAAACATGCCTTGCTCATACAGGATGTATTCTCTCTTGAACATATATCTCAGTAACATCCAAGGCAAGCACCATAATCCCTGTACCATCTTTACAACCCCCCAAAATAATTTTTACTGACCTGTAGGTATAAAAAATTTTTAAGCAACTGTGTTAAAACTCAAAACAGGGGCTGAAGCACAGTGGATAGGGCGTTTGCCTTGCACTTGGCAGACCCGGGTTCGATTCCCAGCATCCCATATGGTCCCCTGAGCACCGCCAGGGGTAATTCTTGAGTGCAGAGCCAGGAGTAACCACTGTGCATCGCTGGGTGTGACCCAAAAAAGAAAAAAAAAATACAAAACAGGGGCCGGAGCAATAGCACAGCGGGTAGGGTGTTTGCCTTGCACTCGGCCAACCTGGGTTCAATCCCCGGCATCCCATATGGTCTCTCCAGCACTGCCAGGAGTAATTCCTGAGTGCATGAGCCAGGAGTAACCCCTGTGCACCAATGGGTGTGTCCCAAAAAGCAAAAACCAAAACAAAACAAAAAAACTACAAAACAAAAACCAGTTCATAGTCCACTGCTAACTTAAGATGAACATGGATTGTGACTAAGGTAAAAAAACCTGTTTAAGGGGCTGGAGCGATAGCACAACTGGTAGGGCGTTTGCCTTGCACGCGACCGACCCTGTTTCGATTCCCAGCATCCCATATGGTCCCCTGAGCACCACCAGGGATAATTCCTGAGTGCAGAGCCAGGAGTAACCCCTGTGCATCGCCGGGTGTGACCCAAAAAGCAAAACAAACAAACAAACAAACAAACAAACCTGTTTAAGCTAATGAGGTGTTGCCTATAGCACAACCTAGACTTTGACTGATAGAGTAAACCCGTCCGCTCCTATGAGCTGCTAAAATATTTTCTATAATATAGACGTATGAGTGTATACGTATATATTGTATACACACATATTATACATAGACACATATACACATACATGTATACACACACACACAAACACACACACGATTTGGGAGCCACATTCTGCTGTGCTCAGGGCTTACTCCTGGCTCTGTGCTCTGGGAATCTGCCAGACTCAGGGTGCTGAGCAGAAGGTGCTGGCGATTGAACCCCAGTTGACCATGTGTAAGGCAGGTGCCCTACTTGTACTATCTCTCCAGCCCCCTTTCATACATTGCATTTCATACATACATCAATACAATCAAGAGTTTCAACTTTTGCCTAACACCATCAGAAGGTATATAACACAAAATAAAACGATCATATTTACCTAAAGTCTTCCCTGCCCCAAGAGCAAGGCGAACATGAGGCAGCTTGAGGTGCTGTTTGATTCGTTCAATCATGGTTGCCAAGGAGACAGATTCATCCAGGGTGCACAATCGTCCCATTCCAGTACGCAGAAGCGGAGGCTAAAGGAATATAGGAATTTACCAACATAGTCCATCATTAGTACAAGAAAATAGATCTATAAAAGAAAAGAGGGGGCTGGAGTGATAGCACAGTGGGCAGGGCATTTGCCTTGCACGCGGCTGACCTGGGTTCGATTCCCAGCATCCCATATGGTCCCCTGAGCACCGCCAGGAGTAATTCCTGAGTGCAGAGCCAGGAGTAACCCCTGTGCATTACCAAGTGTGACCCAAAAAGCAAAACAAAATAAAATAAAATAAAAAAAGGAAAGAGCAGGGGTCAAAGTGATAGAACAGCGGGTAAGGTGCTGCAGTTGACCCGGGTTCAATCCCCCACACCCCATATGGTTCCCCAACACCACCAGGAGTGATCTGTGAGTGCAGAGCCAGGAGTAACTCCTGAGCACTGCGAAGAGTGACCCAAAATCAAAAAGACCTAAGAGCAAATGCTAAGATCAGTAAAGCATGTGTACTATGAGCTTCCAACAGCAAGGTCCAGGCTAAAACTTGGTAATGCAAAGTAAAGGGTGCTGGGAGGGCCCGCTCGGGATGGGAGATGCGGGCTGAAAACAGACTATAGACAGAACATGATGGCCACTTAATACCTCTACTGCAAACCACAACACCCAAAAGGAGAGAGAGAGCAAAAGGGAGTGCCTGCCAGAGAGGCGGGGTGGGGTGGAGGGGATGGGGTGGGGGTGGTGGGAGGGATGCTGGGACCACTGGTGGAGGATAGGCACTGGTGAAGGGATGGGTACTTGACCATTGTATGACCGAAATGCAAGCACAGAAGTTTGTAAATCTGTAACTACCTCATGGTGATTCACTAATAAAAAACTAAAAAAAAAAAAAAAAATGGGTAATGCAATCCTGACCAAAACACTGTCTTCTGGGTGCTCAGTCTCCTGGGAAGGCAGGTGTTTAAATACAAGATAGATGCTGAAGGGGGACACAGAGGAATGGCAAGATAATTAAGCTGAGATTCATGGAAGGGAATACTTGGAGGAAATGTGAAAGGTTTTGGGTCAGAGAGGGCACAGCTGACCCGGGTTCAAGCCCCACCAAGAATGATCCCTGAGCACAGAACCAGGAGCAAGTCCTGAGCACAGCAAGGTGTGGTCCAATCCTCCCGTCCACTTGCCCCTTTGCCCACACACCCCAAAAAGGAGGAAAAAAAAAAAACCTTTTTTTTTTTTTTTATATATATTATTGCTTTTTGACTCACACCCGATGAAGCACAGGAGTATTCCTGACTCTGCACTCAGGAATCACTCCTGGCAGTGCTTGGGAGACCATATGGGATGCTGGGAATCAAACCTGGCTTGGACATGTGCAAGGCAAATGCCCTACCTACTGTGCTATTGCTCCAGCCCTGGAAAAACAACTTTTACAAGGACTTGAGTCTTGAAGCAAGACCACAAAGGAGCTTAGAAAGAAGAACTATCAGGGCTGAAGTGATAGTATAGAGACACTCTCTCTCCTTTTGGGTGTTGTGGTTTGCAGTAGAGGTATTAAGTGGCCATCATGTTCTGTCTATAGTCTGTTTTCAGCCCCTTTGCCCACACACCCCAAAACTGCAGCACCTTACCCGCTGTTCTATCACTTTGACCCCTGCTCTTTTCTTTTTTTATTTTATTTTATTTATGTATCTCCCATCCCGAGCGGGCCCTCCCAGCACCCTTTACTTTGCATTACCAAGTTTTAGCCTGGACCTTGCTGTTGGAAGCTCACAGTGCACATGCTTTACTGATCTTAGCATATATTTGCCTTGCATATATATGGGTTCAAACCCCAGCATCCCTGATGGATCCCTGAGCACAGCCAGGAGTGATTTCTGGCACAGAGCCAGGAGTAACCCCTGCACAGTGCAGGGTGTGGCCCTCCAACCACTGCACCCCACTGTGGCCCCCCCTTTGTCCCTTGACAAAAAATTGCTGTCAAGGGCAGTGTGATAGGTTAGGGTTAAGAGTGGAAAATGACTGAGCAGAAGACACACACGCTGATGGTAGGTGCAGAGCAGATAGTTTGGTATGCAGAACGTAAGTGTTGAGGCTGGAGATAATACAGCAGGCAGGTTACTTGCCTTGCTTATGGCAACCTGGATTCAATCGCTGGCATTCCATATGATCCCCTGAGTCCCAGGAGTAAGCCCTGAGCATGACCACATGTGGACACCTCCCCCAGCTCCAAACAAAAGAAAGGCTCCAGAGAGATTCCTAACTCCACCGTTTGAAGTGACCCTCCCAGACACCATTCAGAATCAACAGTTGCCATGATCTTAAGACTTCTAGGTATTCCGAAGTGAGAAATAAAGAGCTGTTATTTATAAGCTGCCCAAAATGAATTTTGTTACAGTGGCCCAAATGTGTTATAGCAGCCCAAGTGGACAACGACAAGCATCAACATCTTTCTATCCATGAAACACTTCATTTCTCAATATGCTGTCCAGGGAATATTATACCCTCAATCACCACTTTGTACCTGTTTAGTTGATAGCTAATAGCCTATTGACTTAAAAAGTATAAATAAATATCAAGTCAAAATATACAATTATGTAAGATTGTTAATTACCTTTTCCAGTGACAGAATTTCAGTCTTTTGATAAAGTTGTCTGTTCTGTGAAAGAAAATCTACCACCTGCATCAAAGCCTGCTGATTACAGTTCAGACTGACCCGCGTTTCTTCTTCATCTGTCCTATAGAAAGAGTCACGTGTTGGTTTAGAAAAAAACATAAGCAAGATGTACTGTGTAAATAATATACAAAATTCCTGCAGTTAGTTAGAATTACATGAAATACTGCATTTAATTCCAAACCGACCTACTTTCTAGAAGAGTTTCTCAAATTTTGGCATGCATGAAAATTACCTCACAGACTTCTCTGTCCGCTGGGCCCATCTGCTTTCCATTCAGCAGGTCTGCCTGGGGTCTGAGAATTTACCTTTCTAAAAAGTCCCTCTTTGGTGCTGATGGTGTGGGTCTAGGAACCACACTCTGAAACAGGTATTCTAGAATTTCTGTACCTTCCAACTGTGTATCAGAAGCATCTAGCTAGCTTTTTGAAATGTTCACTGTTAGAGTCTCTACAGACTCAGTAAAACAAAATGTTGGTGTGTGTGTGTGGGGGTGAAGGAGCATGGAAATGGGTACAGAGACACTAGAGAGGTGAGGGTGCTTGCCTTGAACATGGGAGCCCCCAATTCAATCCCAGGTACTACATATGATCCCCTGAGCCCTATCAGGAATGATCCCTGAGTGCAGAGTTAAGAGTAAGCCCTGAGCACAGCCAAATGTGACCAAAACCAAACAAAAGTGAAAAAAAGAACTACTATAAATGATGTTAAGTCAGCAGTAGGGTTCCTTCCACACAGAAAATAGTCAATGTGGCATTGTTTTCATTGTTTTAAGGGATCCCATTGCTCTCTTCAAGAATCCTCATGCGGAGCTGGAGCTATAGCACAGCGGGGAGGGTGTTTGCCTTGCATGCGGCTGACCCAAGTTCGATTCCCAGCATCCCATATGGTCCCCTGAGCACCGCCAGCAGTAATTCCTGAGCACAGAGCCAAGAGTAACCCCTGTGTATCACCGGATGTGACCCAAAAAGCGGAAAAAAATAAATCATGCAAATGAGATGCTACTTTGTAAACCTATGACCCCTAGGAAAATTATTTGCTTTAAATCTAAATATCAGAGTGATAGGATTCTATTACAAACCTTTGTAAATACACACACACACACACACAAAAGTGAAAAATACATTGTACCTAGCTGACAGAGATGTAACAGAAACATTGGCAATTCCTCTCACTGTAGCCATGACTTTGTCCAGGTCCTGGCTGTGGCTGACGCTGAATTCTACTCTGTGCGTTCCTTCCGTTGGACAGTTGAGAGCTTTGGAAGGATGTATCGGCCTGGAGGTGCAAACTCCTGGAGAAAAAATGTGAAGGAAAATGGATTTTTGTGGGACTTTTCTTTTGGAGGGGAGGGGAGAAACAAAAATAAACTATTAGGGGAAAAATACAAGAAATTCACATTCATAAAAGGATTCCTGGGGCTGCAGCGATAGCACAGCAGTTAGGGTGTTTGCCTTGCCCGTGGCCAACCCGGGTTTGAATCCCAGCATCCCATATGGTCCCCTGAGCACCACCAGGAGTAATTCCTGAGTGCACAGCCAGGAGTAACCCCTGTGCATCAGCATGTGTGACTCAAAAAGAAAAAAAAAAAAATTCCTTCCAGGGCAAGAGTGATAGGTATGGCACTTGCCTTGCCTTGCACCAGGCCACCTGAACTCAATCCCCGGCACCAAATATGGTCTTCAAGCCCTGCCAGGAATAATCCCTGAGCAAAAAGCCAGGAGTAAGCTCTGAGCCTCAATGGGTGTAGTCCATTGAGGCTCAGAGCTTAAAGAGAAAACTCTGCTTCATTGACTTTTAGATAAGAGGTAAATTTGTGACTACTAACTTTACTCACATAAGCCACAACTCAGGCTCTAACTGCTCAAGATATATGTGACCACACTCATCAAGGCTACCTAACCAAAAAAGCTTTTACCCCAAGTCTGTAAACTAGTAAGACTGAATTGAATTACTAGGCTGGAGCGATAGTACAGCGGGTAGGGGGCTTGCCTTTCAAATCACCTAGTGTGCCCCCCGCCCCAAATATTGAATTCCTTCATTGTGCTGGGTATAAATAAGCATTCAGTAAAACTCTGATGTCTATACATATGAAGGACATTCTGGGATACTCAAGCTTTCAATTCAACTGAATAAGCATTTTGTTCTTGTTGATTTTGGGGATCACATGTGACGATGCTGAGGAGTTACACCTGACTCTGCACTCAGGAATCACTCCGAACAGTCATCAGTGGACTGTATGGGTCAGTTGTGAATGGGTGCAAGCCTTACCTGCTGTACTATCTCTCTGGCCCCTGAAGAAGCACTTCAGGAGTAAGCACCAGTGCCGCATGAGTGAGAAACCTTGAGGCTTAGTATAGAAGTGAATACTTTAAATATTCTTCTGATCAATTTCTCAAATGCAATTCATTTGCCAGATTTTAGCAATATTTTTAAAAATATATTAAAATAGTCTAACGTTCCCCATTGCTAACACAGAACACTTATGAACAAATACGCCAAAATTTTAAACATTTGTAGGAAAATTATTAAAAGTGGAAGAACAAAAGGCTCTCACCAAGTCCTTTTGCCAACCAGCTGTTAACTCCCTGGGGCGCAGCATCATAGGCTGTGTGAGGAGAGTAGATTCCGACTCTGTTCTCCAGGGCCCGGATTACCAAGCGTTCCTTCCAGGTTTGCCAGGTTATGCGCTTCATGGGTCGAAAAATCGGTGGATGGTAGGAGAGAATGAGATCTGCCTTCTTTTGCAGCGCCTCCTCCATCACTTCCTCAGTCAGGTCATTGGTTAGGAAGAGAGTGTTCACAGTGTGGGGTGGGCTTGGTTCCACCAGTAATCCAACATTGTCCCAACTCTCAGCAAATGAGAGGGATGCAAAGTCATTCAAGGAGGTAAGAAGAGCCTTCAAATCCATGAAGGAACGGGAAGAACTGCAGATCAGGGGACGGATTTTGGTAGGGACCAGGAGTGCACAAGATGACAACATACAGAAGTCAGGTAAAACTGAGCATCTGAAGTCAAAACAGAGACATGATTCAGAGGAGATACATATGACCTAGATTTGTGGGGCAGCAACATATATAGTCAAAGGGGCTACAGTCAAATATACCTGGGTTGAAACACAGGCTCTTATGGCATCCTGTATCAAGGAAACCAGCCTTGAGATTTCCCTGCACAGACAAAAGGTTACCATACACGTTACGTTACCATTAACGGTCATGATCCAGAGACTCAGAAATGAACCTTGGAAGAAAGCAGCACACTGCAGAGATGTCTCCCCACCCCATACCAGGCTGATTTCACTGCGGCGCCTCAGAGATGGGCAGGCATATCCCCCCGCATGCCCCACATGAAACCCAGCAGCCGCAAACCTCCAGAACCCAATTGCTGCCATACTCACGGCCAACCTTCACAGGCTTGTCCTGAGCCCCCCCCCCCCCCGCCGCCCACAAGAATGAATCCGCTGAAATACCCAGGTATGCGGGACCTGTGACTGAAAACTCCAGGCTTCATGGAATTGGGAATGGGGGACCTTCCCCCCCCATCTCCCCACCCTTCTGGTTTCCTGGCAGGCACGCCCAAAAACTGCCTCTGGGTGCGATTTAAGCATATTAATAGCCATGATTCAGAGACTCACAAATGATTCTTGGAAGAGAGCAGCATGCCGCAGAGATGCATCTGGACCCCAATTATTTAAAATTTTAGAATTCCAGGTGCAGCATCTCATACTTTCATAACAAGCAATACAAAATAAATTGTTTAGCATCTGCCTGTGGGGCAGGCTTGAGTAGTGATGGGAAAATTCAAAGTAATGGTGATAGGATTGCTGTTGAAATATTGAATGTAAACAATTATTGTGAACAACTTTATAAAAATAAAATTGAAAAAAAATTTTTAAATGGTTACCATACAAAGCTTAATGTAGATTATTTTATAAGACTAACTACATCAGTCATTTTTTTAAATTTTATTTTATTTAATCACCGTGACAAAAGTTACAAAGCTTTAAGGTTTAAGTCTCAGTCATATAATGATCAAACCCCCATCCCTTCACCAGTGCCCCTGTTCCCCCACCAAGAACCTCAATATACCCCCCTCCCACCCCCAACCCCCCGCACCTGAGTGGCCAATGATTTTCACTTTATTCTCTCTATACTTTGGATACATTCAATATTTCAACAGAGAACTGACTATTATTATTTGGAATTTTACCCCACCAATAAAACCTGCTGAAAAGGCATCATCTGACAGTTTGTTTTCCATTGCTGAGAATGAAGATTATAGGAGCTCGTGCGGCCGAGACAGTGGCCTCGCAGTTTTGGATTTCTGTTGTTTTAGCTCAGTTTACAGTCTAGATACATTTCTTTAAGTCTCTGGGTGCCAAAATGGATTAGTAGACCTCCCGGATCATAGTCTTTAAGGAACAGAGGGGCCGTGTCGTGCACGGCTGCTCCGGATCTCATCTGGGCTGAGGGCGTTAAGATCAGAGTCATTTCTTACAAAACTTCTAAAAAATCATAAAATTTAACTTGCTTCCCAAAGTTGGTGAGGTAACTAACCAATTTCATGTCATTAAAAAAAAAAGATCTAATATAGCTATTCACTATTTAAAAAAAAGGTTATTGCCTCCTAAAATATAAACTGCTTTCTAACAATGTAAATCTGAGTTTTGTTCTGTTTTGATTTGTGTGTTCCAGTTTAAAAACTGTCATTTTGATTGTGCATGGTAAACTAATTACTACTGCAACTCGCTGTTTTTACTGATGTTATTTCTGAATTTCTGACAGGCGGATCACTCTAGAAAGATGCAGAATCAAGACTCCAAAAGGTTTCAAAAACCAATATTTGTTATCCAAGGCCTGCTCAAGAGGTAGCAGCAGTGAATGTGTGAGCATTTGGCCCAGTCTGTGAACCTTCTAGACACCTTTATACAAGACTAGAAAGGTTGAAAAAAGAAAAAAGGTGGAAGGATAGCAAGGAGTTCAAAAACAAATGGTTGGCTCTAAATATGAAAACTGCAAAATTATAAAATGCATATTCAAGATCAAATAGTAACACTGATGACTCCATGCTTAAATTTAATCCTTATAATTTTGTTTTTGAACAAAGTCATTACAAGCACAAAAAGAAAGTACTCAGTAATTTAAGGAAATTTAAGGAAATACATATAACCAAATGATGATTAACCAAGAGCATATTTTCCCAAAATTTCTACAGCAAAAGTATTTCAAATGTGGGGTTTTCATGTTTGTTTTGGCCACACCTGACAGTGCTCAGGGATCATTTTTGGTGGGCTCAGGGACCTATGTGTGCCGGGGATCGAACCCATGTCTTTCGCATGCAAGGCAAACACTCTACCCACTGTACTATTTCCCTTGGCCCAAGACTTGAGTTTTATTCAATATGATTTCAAGAGTTATGGAACTTCAAGAGAAAAGGAAAGAAAATCACTGGAGCCTTGAATCTTGATTGACCTGCAAATGGTCTTTCTGTTTTTCTTTCAATGCTGATTAAACCCAGGATCTCCTGTTTAGGATTCTGCTCCGGCACACCCGGGCCTCATGGGCTCTCAATTTCTACTGCTCCAAATCTTCCAAATCTGGCAAGAGCTAAGGGGAGGTCTCCCCTGGGCCAGCAAACGGGTTTGAGTTTGTCACCATCTTACATTTGCTAGAGCCCCTGTACAGGGTTACCTGGTTGAACACCTCCACTTCACAAATCAGGACCTGCTTGAAGGCGCCAAGAACAGCAGTGGGAGGGAGCACGGAAGAGGTGGATAAGAGGAATTTAAAACTAGAACGACTACCCGAGCCACCGCTGTATTACAAATTACTGACCCCCGCGCATCTCCCTCTGCAGGATGGAATTAGCGCCCAGCTGCCCAGCTCCACAAACTGAGAACAATCTGGTACAGTCAGAGCGGCGGGGGTTAGCTTTAAGTGACACAAGGAGGGCCCACTGTACAGGCAGCGCACTGCACCATCTTACACTACCTCATCAACCTCACATTTGGGAGCCAGAGGCACATCTAGAGGTGTTATGGGCTTACTCCTGGCTCTGCACTCAGTGGTCACACAGGACAGGGTGTGGAGTGGGTTGGGGGTGGGGGTACTAAAAGAAATGCTGGGGATCGAACCTGGGATGGCCGCAGCCAAGGTACCCACTGCACTATCGCTCGGGCCCCCGACTACCCCACACTTCACTTCTGATCTATTTCAGGATCATAAAAAAGCCCAGGAGGCTCAGCCACCAAGAGATGTCCGGGCCCCGCCCACCTAGTGCCCAATAATCCCGTGCGGCTTGGGCTTTTCTTTAGGGCAGCACTGCCGAAACATCCACAGCCGCACGAACCATAGACAACCTTCCCCTTACGAGACGTCCTTAAATGCCCAAACTCACCAGTTCTACAAAGATTTCCCCCTCCACTCTCACGTGTCACTTCCGGGCCAGCGCCGAAGTTCCTGCGTGGAGGGAGGGACTGAGGGCGGAAAGCCCCACCGGAAGTGGTCCTGCTCTTTTTACATACCCACGGGTACTTCTGGAGGTTGCGGCACGGAGTTCCGCCTTGCGCTTTTTGTCCTAGTGAGACTGTCAGGTTGTCCCAGGTGGATAACTTACACTCTCCCCTAATTCTACTCGTTCGGTTTAAGGTAGGGAGGAGGGGAGAAGAGAGCAAACAGATAATGGGCATTTCTGGAGTCTAGTAACTTCCGCGCGCAACTTCTGGTGGCCCAAAGACGCCGACTTGCACTCGAGGTGGTCTACGAGCGCCTCGTTTTTGTTTTAAACGTGGTGCTTGCTCCAGCGGTTTTTAGTAAGTATGGGGTAATGTCATTCGTTCATTCACTAATTTTAAAACTGTGTTTTTAAGGGACTGGAGCGATAGCACAGCGGGTAGGGCATTTGCCTTGCACAGGTCCGACCTGGGTTCGAGTTCCAGCATCTCAAATGATCCCCCGCGCACCGCCAGGAGTAATTCCTTAGTGCTGAGCCAGGAGTAACCCCTGTGCATTGCCGGGTGTGACCCAAAAAGCTGAAAGAAAATAAAAAAATAAAATTAAAAAACAAAACTGTGCGTTTCAGTTCTTTGGACTGCTTGAACACTGGCAGGAAGGGTGTTGAAACCGATAGACTTAATAAATTAATATTCTGGTGGCAACTGCTGCGTGAGAAAGTAAATAGGGTAGGTGTCCCAGTTTAGGTCGTTTTTTTTTTTCTTTCTTTTTTGGGGAGGGGGGATCACACCCGGCAATGCACAGGGGTTACTCCTGGCTCTGCACTCAGGAATTACTTACTCCTGGTAGTGCTGGGGGACCGTATAGGAAGCTGGGAATCGAACCCAGTTTGGCCGCGGGCAAGGCAAACGCCCTACCAGCTGTGCTGTAGCTCCAGCCCCAGTTAATGTCGTTTTAAATAAATTTATTAGGGGCCTTAGAGATAGTACTGAAATAGGGCACTTTCCTTGTGCAAGGCACTGCCAAGTTCAGTCCCCGGCATTGCATGTGATCTCCCCATTACAGCCAAGAGTGATCCTTGAGCATCTGCGTGTGTGGCCCCAAAACCAAGTAAATAGAGTTATTTAGTCAAAGAGATTTGACCAACTCAGCAGAGAGGTAGAAGTGAGGAACTTAGTCGCAATTTTGTTATGAGACTAAGAGTTTCAGGTGCAGGGAAATATCTGGTATCTAGTCCCCAGAACCTTCAGGTACCTAACTTGGAGGACAGGAGAGGAGGCTCTTGAAGAATGCATTGACAAGAAAGAGAATTTAATTCTTTTTTTTTTCTTTTTGGGAATAGAGACTCGTTTCCCACCTGTGAGCAACTAAAGAACAGTACTTCCTGACACCATTAAGAAGAAAAATGGTAAATTTCATAGAATTCTTTTACTACTTTCATTGTAAGTTTAAGAAATGTAACAAAGGGAAATAAAACTGCATGGAAATTTTAATAACAAGAGAGGAAAATGATAGTGTAAACTAATGATTCTAAACAAAGCCAGAAAAAAGTAAAATTACTTTAAAATCAATTACTGTGTTCACTTAAAGCACAGAATTGACTTTTTATGGGAAAAGACTGATTACAAGATAGAGGTGGGAAGACTATAGTCAAGATTATTTTAGTTAAATCCTTTTGCTCTGATATAAGGAGCTTGAAGAAATCAATGATGATTTTACCCTATGCACCCTTACTACAACACATGCACCTGCCCTTGGTTACAGTCCTGCAATACTCTTAACTGCTAAATACTGTTGCAAAAGGGGAAATGAATAAGGAAATGGCAGACTAGCATGCACCCTTCTAGTCTGCATACTAGACTAAACTCTGGAGCGAATAACTATCAGAGTATGTGGGGTCACAGAAACACCAAATAAAGCAAGTAGCACTCGAAAGAGATTGTCTCTACATTAAGGATCGAGAAACAATGATGATTTATTGTTATTTTCAGTTAAAAAATAAATTTTTTGATAACCCTCTTAGAATTAAGTTCTAGGGGGAATGGTAAAAACTTTTTTGTGAAGCATGGTAGTTTTTATTGGAATGTATTTAGGCGGATGTGAGGGGAGAGAACACAGGCTTCTCCAGAGTGAAAATAAGCAAAAAAACATAGTGACAGACAAGCGGAGATACATGTTCAAGAGAGAACATGAGCTTAAAGGGCAAGCTGAAGACTTTGAAAAGAGACATTTCGGGGCTGGAGCAATAGCACAGCGGGTAAGGCATTGCCTTGCATGCAGACAACCCGGGTTCGATTCCCAGCATTCCATATGGTCCCCTGAGCACTGCCAGGGGTAATTCCTGAGCGCATGAGCCAGGAGTAGCCCCTGAGCACCACCGGGTGTGATCCCCCCAAAAAAAGCAAAAAAGAAAAAGAAAGACATTTTTCTGGAAGGAACCTTCTTTAATGTAATAACAGCCATCTACACCTATAGTAAGCTAACAGCCAGTATTATCCTTTTGCGGGCGGGGAGAGAGGGTCATACAAGATGATGGTCGAGGGTTACTCCTGGCTCTGCACTTAGTAATTACTCCTGGTGGTGCTCGGAGGACCATATTGGACATTGGGGATCGAACTTGTGTCAGCCATGTGCAAGGCAAACGCCCTATTTGCTGTGCTATCGCTCCAGCCCCAGTATTATCCTTAGTAATGGAAAACTGAAAGAATTATCTGTGACATTGGGTACAAGGTAAGGATGTCCACTCTTCCCCTTAAAAGAGATATTCTTGCTGTTTTTCAATAAATATTAATAGTGTTGGTAAAATGGACAATACATAAAAGTTGCTTTCAGATTATGAAAATGTCAAACTTAAAATAATTATTTCCATCACAATATTTGCTCCCAAGTCTATAGCAGAAATACCATTGTACCATAACACATCTATCTTCTGGAGTTATATTCTGTAGCTGAAGTTTTTTTGTTTGTTTGCTTTTGTTTTGAGGCCTTAGGGGCTCTTCATGGCTCTTTGTTCATGAATGACCCCTGGTGGTGCTCTGCGGACCATGTATGGTATGGGGATTTGAGTAGGGGGTGGGCCTGTTCAGATAGTACAGGAGATAAGGCACCTGGAAGACAAGTTCCTTACCTCCTGTACTCTCTCCAACCCTGAAATAAATTTTCAAGGAGTATAAATAATGTCATTGCTGTTATTTGAACAGATAATCCATGAAATCCTGATTCAGGCAGGAAAATAATACTATTCATAAAGGTATCTGAAGAAATCTGATTTGTTTTTGCATTCTGTCTTCTTTTTATTTGTTTATTTTTTCACATATACACACATACCCTTCCTCTCCTCTGTTTCCTTTTTAGTCTGTGACATTGCATACAGATGTTGGTGATATTAAAATAGAAGTCTTCTGTGAGAGGACACCCAAAACCTGTGAGGTGAGTGCCAAGATGTAGCTATAAACATTGAATTAATGCATTATGATATCCATTTTGACATTGAACTATCTAAGTTAAAAACAACAGCAACAGGGCTGGAGCGATAGCCAGCGAGTAGGGAGTTTGCCTTGCATGCGGCCGACCTGGGTTCAATTCCCAGCATCCCATATGGTCCCCCGAGCACCGCCAGGAGTAACACCTGTGCATTGCCGGGTGTGACCCAAAAAGAAAAAAAAAAAACAGCAAGAAGAAATTTCTCTGGGCTCATTCTCCATCGTAGAGATAAATCCACATCTTTTTTCTTTTTTTCTTTTTGGGTCACACCCGGCGATGCACAGGCATCACTCCTGGCTCTACACTCAGGAATTACCCGACAGTGCTGATAAGTCCACATCTTTACCTGAGATGTGTACTCCCAGCTTTTTCTCCCTAACGAGAAGCCCCTCTTCTCTCTCAAACATTGTCTCTTTCTCTCTCATATTTCTCTAAGTAAATTTCTTTAAGGCTATTTTACTTTATACATGAAAAAAATATATATAAGATTTGTATATAAAACCTTTGTCATGAACAATCAACTATCATAATTTTTGGATAAAATTTCCTTTTTCCGTTTATCTTCTTGGAGGGAGATGGGACTTTCGGTCCACAACTAGCAGTGCTCTGGCTCTGCATTCAGGGATCACTCCTGACAGGCTCTGGGAGCCATATGGGGTACCCAGAATAAAAACTAGCATTTATCTTTCTGGGTTTTTTTTTTTTTTTTTTTTTTTTGCTGTTTGGGTCACACCTTGTGATGCACAGGGGTTACTCCTGGCTTTGCACTCAGGAATTACTCCTGGTTGTTTGAGCATTGTATAACTGAGACTTAAACCTGAAAGCTTTGTAACTTTCCACATGGTGAATCAATAAAAGAATTAAAAAAATTTTTTTTTTAAATAAATAAAAGAAAATGCTCTAAAAAAAAAAAAGGAATTACTCCTGACGGTGCTCAGGGGACCATATGGGATGCTAGGAATCGAACCTGGGTCGGCCGTGTACACGGCAAACACCCTACCCGCTATGCTATCACTCTAGTCCCACATTTATCTTTCTTGATGTTGCAGGTGAATCAAATAAATGGTAGATTTAGCTAATAAGAGCTAGCTATATGGGTCAGAATAATAGTTCAGTGGGTAGGGCATTGTATGCAGCCAACCTGAGTTTGATCCCTGACACCCCATGACGAGAGAGAGAGAGAGAGAGAGAGAGAGAGAGAGAGAGGGGGGGGGGGGGAGGGAGAGAGTGTGTTAGCTGCGTATATTCATTTATTCAAGAAATATTTATGAAAGGCAGCTTTCCAGGATCTTAAAATATAATGATGAACAAGCTATTACTTGCCCTCATGGCATTGATATTCTAGCCAAGAAAATAGGTGAGGTCTGGGGAACTTCATTCTAAAATAAAATAAAGTAATTCTAGGGTTTGAAAATGCCTTATAGGGTATAAAATATACAGGTAGAGAATAATAAATTCTTTTTTTAAAGGACAGGCTTGACCAAGAAAGTGACATTTAAGCTGAGTACAAAAGATAATCAAGGCACTCACTTTATCTATACCCAAGAACAGATGCATGGAGAAAGATGTAATATATTTACACAGTGGAGTACTAAAGAGGAAATGTTGCAGTTTGCAACACCTAGGAGAGAGCTGGAGGGTATCATACTGAGTCAAAAAAGAGGGCAAGTTGCTGAATAAATCTCACATGTGCATTTTAAGATACATAATGGGGAAATAAACAATGACCACTGACAGTAGACTAAGAGTTTGCCTATAGGATTGAGTTTGCTAAGTGGACGTAAAGAGGAACGAGTCCTAGAGATAGTGGTAGAGGGATGCTGGTACTTTGATGGCTGGTGATGTGCAGCAACATTGTATTCCTGAAACATTAGTGTTAACACATACACTCACATATACATATATATGTATATACACACACACACACACACACACACACGGATATATACATATATATATACACACACAGACATACATACATCTATATATAGAGAGAGAGATATACACACACACATGGGCTGGAGTGATAGCACAGCAGATAGGGCGTTTGCCTCCTTTGTCCCTCTCAGAGAGCCCAGCAAGCAAGCTACCGAGAGTATTTCGTCTGCACTGCAGACCCTGGCAAGCTATCTGTCATGTATTCAATATGCCAGAAATAGTAACAAGTCTCACTTGGGGATGTTACTGGTGCCCGCTCGAGCAAATCGATGAGCAATGGGACGACAATGATATATATACATACACACACACATAAACACACATACTTTGTGTGTGTGTGTTTGAAGCAGAATAAGTCTTTTTTGTTTTGGTTTTGGGGGGATTTTTTTGGGTTTTTGTTGTTGTTGTTGTTGTTTTTGCTTTTTAGGGTCGATAGCCCAGCTGGTAGGGCATTTGCCTTGCACACGGCTAACCCAGGTTCTATTCCTCCACCCTTCTCAGACAGCCTAGCAAGCTACCGAGAGTATCTCGCTCGCACAGCAGAGCCTGGCAAGCTACCTGTGGCGTATTGGATATGCCAAAAACAGTAACAAGTCTCACAATGGAGACGTTACTGGTGCCCGCCTGAGCAAATTGATGAACAATGGGAGGACAGTGCTACAGTGCTTTCTTAGGTCACACCCAGTGATGCTCAGGGGTTACTCCTGGCTCTGCACTCAGGAGTTATTCCTGGCGGTGCTTGGGGGACCAATTGAGATGCCAGGGATTGAATGCAGGTCGGCCACGTGCAAGGCAAATGCTCTACCCGCTGTACTATTGCTCCGGCCCCAAGAAGAACAGATTTTATGAAAGAAATTTAGAGAAATATGTGGAAAGAGAAAGATACATGTTTAGTAGAGAACAAGGGCTTCTCCCGAAAGAAAAACTCCGTATCATTTTTTTATTAAAAGAAAAAAGGATAAGGATTAGAGAGATACTACAGCTGTTAAGGAACTTCTGCCTTGCATAACCCACTTTGATCTCCAGCACTACATATGTTCCTACAAGGATGATTCTTGAGCACAGAGCCAGGCTGGTGATGTGCAGCAACATTGTATTGTAAACCCTGAGCACCAAGAGGTGTAGCTGCGAAACAAAACAAATAAAATATAATGAAGGTATTTCTATGGAACGAGATATAAAAACATTCCAGGATAGGAGACTGACTTAGTTAACTTTATAAGCAGTAGGGAAACTCATTTTACGAGATGCAGAGCTAGGTTAGTCTATGTAGTTTTTGTTAGGCCCTACTGAAGATGTATTTTGTTCCAAATAAAATGTGTTTTATTTCCAAAAAAGAATGAAGCCATTAAAATGTTATAGTTGGGGCTGGAGCGATAGCATAGCGGGAAGGGCGTTTGCCTTGGACGTGGCCGACCCAGGTTCGATTCTCAGCATCCCATATGGTCCCCGAGCACCGCCAGGGGTAATTCCTGAGTGCAGAGCCAGGAGTAACCCCTGAGTATTGCCGGGTGTGACCCAAAAAGCTAAAAATATAATAATAATAAATAAATAAAATGTTACAGATATTGTCAAAGTATCACTATCACTGTCATCCCGTTGTTCATCGATTTATTCCAGTGGTCACCAGTAATGTCTCTATTACACTCAGCCCTAGATTTTAGCAGCCTCTCCTTACTCCTCTTTCCCAACAACTGGAGGCTCTTTCAGGGTCAGGGGAGTGAGACCTATCGTTACTGTTTTTGGCATATTGAATACGCCATGGGTAGCTTGCTGGGCTCTCCGAGAGGTATGCATATATCTTTTACTGTATTTTGGGATATGACTACACCATGGGAAGCTTGCAAGGCCCTTCCACGAAGGCAATAAACTCTTGGTAGCTTGTCAGGTTCTCCAAGAGGGAGAAGAAGGCTATTACCTATCTTCCAGGAGCTTGGTTTTATAGTGTGGATATTGGCCGTTGGTGGGATTACATGGCGCTGGGGCAGTTTGTGGGTGTGGCTGCCAAGCTACTGGAAAATGGGGGGTCTGGCTGGGAAGGCCCAGTCCCAATCTGAGCAGGCTTGGAGATCTCAGCCCCTGGTCCCGCACACCTGGGTTCCTCTGCCGGTCCCTCCATGCTTGAGGCTCATCCAAGTGTGTGGAGAGTGGCCTTTAGCATGGCTGTGGCTGTGTTCCAGAGGTCTTCAACTGTCAAGGCTCTACATGGGGCAAGGAGGGAAAGGCAAACCGTCCCCTCCGAGGGGCCTAGGTGACATTACATTGTCAAAGTAATGCCTAAAAATCATATATTAAACAATGCTCTTGAAATGTTCTTATTGAGGGGCTTGAATGATAGCACAGTGGGTAGGGCATTTGCCTTGCACATGGCCGACCCGAGTTCAAATCCCAGCATCCCATATGGTCCCCCAAGCACCGCCAGGGGTAATTCCTGAGTGCGGAGCCAGGAGTAACCCCTGAGCATCGCTGGGTGTGACCCAAAAAGCAAAAAAAAAAAAAATGTTCTTATTGAATGGTTCTTTATCTTAAAAGTGTTTCTTTAATAATTTCTCAATTGTTACTTTTACTCCAGAATTTCTTGGCTCTTTGTGCCAGTAATTACTACAGTGGCTGTATATTCCATAGAAATATCAAGGGTTTCATGGTTCAAACAGGAGATCCAACGGGTAAGTTATCTCATTAATATTTAGAAAATTAGGTATGTGGTATAAAAAAGAGAGATAAAAAAGGAGGAAAAAGAACTTACCTAGATCTTATATGTGGAATACTGTAGCAAGAAAAATTCATATAATGTTCCAGCATCCATCCCTTCACCGGTGTACAATTTCCACCACCAATGTCTCCAGTTGGGCTGGAGCGGTAGCACAGCGGTAGGGCGTTCACCTTGCACTCGACCAACCTGTGTTCGATTCCTCCATCCCTCTCAGAGAACCCAGCAAGCTGCCGAGGTATCAAACCCACATGACAGGACCTGACAAGCTACCTGTTTCATATTTGATTCGCCAAAAACAGTAACAATAAGTCTCACAATGGGAGACGTTACTGGTGCGCACTTGAGCAAATTGATGAACAAAGGGATGACAATGACAATGTCTTCAGTTTCTTCCCTGCCACCACCCCCACCACAGTAGCAAGAAAACTTTAAGCAGAGCTCTTAGCATCTAGCTCTATGAAACAGAAATATAAAATATAAAATTATATATTGATAACATGAGTGCTTTTGGTCTTTTGTAGAGATATTTTTAAGGTCTTTGAAGTAAAATTTTTCAGGGGCTGAGAGATAATATAGCAGGTAGGGCACTTGCCTTGCATGCAACTAACCCAGTTTTAATTCGTGGCTTCTCATATGGTCTTCTGAGCATTGCCAGGAGTAATCCCTGGGTATTGCTGGGTGTGGCCCCAAAACAAAAAGTAATAATGATAATAAAATAAATTTAAAATGTGGAAAGTAAGAGAGAACATAGGAACTTTTACTTGTATTTGGACCAGGGTAGAATGTATCTTTCAGGTGTGAACCCAGGATTCATTCTCAGCATTGCAAAAAAAAAAAAAATTGTGAGGACAAGGTTTATTTGTGTTTAAAGACAGACTGTAAATGAGGTCATAAGGTCTAGAAAATAAAAAATTATTTCAATTTCAATTAAATACTTTGTTTTTCTTTACTATAGGTACTGGAAGAGGAGGTAACAGTATTTGGGGCAGGAAGTTTGAGGATGAATATAGTGAATATCTTAAGGTATATACACAGTTCAAAATCTATGTTCTCTTGCCACTTACACTTGAAAATGTTGCTGCTAAAAAAAAAAGTTGCTGCTATGCTGTAGTAATCAAGTTAATATCACTACTAAATAAATATACCTTCCTTTCAGAAAGACATGGCAGATATAGCTGAAATTATATACTGGAATTCCATGATCACATGAATGTTGATATTTACTAATTCATCTTTGGGTCCAACCTGCAATTTTTCATCTGTGATCTACTGAGGGCTGGAGCGATAGTACAGCGGGTAGGGCGTTTGCCTTGCATGTGGTGTTCCCGGGTTTGATTCCTCGGAGAGCCCGGCAAGCTACCGAGAGTATCCTGTCTGCACGGCAGAGCCTGGCAGGCTACCCATGGAATATTCAATATGCCAAAAACAGTAACAACAAGTCTCACAATGGAGACATTACTGGTGGCTGCTCGAGCAAATTGATGAACAATGGGACAACAGTGCTAATCTACTGAGGGAGCTTAAAAAATGATGTTGTGCTGGAGTGATAATACAGTGAGCAGGGTGTTTGCCTTGCACATAATTGACCCAGGTTTGATACTCAGAAACCCATATGGGTCCCCAAGCACTTCCAGGAGTAATTCCTGACCACAGAGCCAGGAGTAAGCCCTGAGCATGATATACCTGCATCTCTGATGTTGTCTCTATTGTGTCCTCAAGAATAAAGATGGAATTATTCATAATGTATTTTATTTGGGTACATTTGTCCATGTACCCAGATTTGAGGGGTGGGGGCTGTTGGTTTGTTGCCATACCTGACAGTGCTCAGGGCTTACTCTTGACTCTGTGCTCACTCCTGGTGGGCTCCAGGACTATATGGGTGCCAGGGATCGAACCTGGGTCTGCCCTAGACAAGGCAAGCACCCTACCAGCTGTACTATCTCTCTAGCCTCCTAGCCTAGTTTTAAGTTTCATTTTTAAAAATGTTTTAATTGAGATTTAGTGGTTTACCATACTTACTGATATTGGTTTCTTGTATACTTAATTCCAGCAGCACACCATTCACAAGTGCTAGCCTAGCTTTAAAAAAATTTTTTTATTGGGGCTGGAGTGATAGCACAGTGGTAGGGCATTTGCCTTGCACGTGGACAACCTGGGTTCAATTCCAGGAATCCCATATGGTCCCTTGAGCACCACCAGGAGTAATTCCTTAGTGCAGAGCCAGGAGTAACCCTTGTACATCACCTGGTGTGACCCAAAAAGCAAAAAAAAAAAAAAAAAAAAAAAATTTAACTGAATCACCGTGAGAAGATAGACCATCACAAAGCTGTTTGTGATTTAATTTCACTAGTACAATGCTCCAACACCTATTCCTCCACCAGTGTACATTGCCTACCACCAATGTCTCCACTTTCCCTCCAGCCACCCTCACCCTGCCACCTGCCTCTGTGGCAGGTATCCTTCCTCTCTCTGTTCCTCTCCCTCTCCCTCTCTCCCTCTCTCCCTCTCTCCCTCCCTCCCTCCCTCTCTCTGTCTCTCTCTCTCTCTCTCTCTCTCTCTCTCTCTCTCTCTCTCTCGCTCTCCCCCTCGCGCTCCCCCCACCACTTTCTCTCACTCTCATTTTGGTTTGCAATACTGGTACTAAGAGGTCATCATGTTTGCTCAAGGCATTCAGTGTTTTTACTGGAAGGTATAGCTAGAATAGTTTTATTTTTAACTGCGTGGTGGCTTTGGGGTGTGGGCATGACTGCCAGAGCTTCCAGAAATACAGGGAGGTAGGGGGAGGTAGGCCATCCCAACCCCTAGAAAGCCTGGAGATTTCAGTCACAAAATTGCATACCTGAATTTTCAGCAGAGAGGAGTAAGTCCTGAGCATTGCTGGATGTGCCAAAAAACACAAAACAAACCAAAAAAAAAAAATCCATTTAATAATTTGGTCTATCTTTTTCAGCACAATGTTAGAGGTGTTGTATCTATGGCTAATAATGGCCCCAATACCAATGGTTCTCAGTTCTTCATCACTTATGGAAAGCAACCACATCTGGACATGAAATATACAGTATTTGGAAAGTGAGTATTCTGCTTACAGTTTTCTTTGAAATTTCAATATAAGGATGTATCTAAAACAGTGTGAAAACTAAATTTAAATCTAAATTTAATTTAAACCTGGAATTCAAGTCCTCAGCTTAACTTACCAGTCCGGTGACCATGGGAAAGTTGAAACTTCTCAGAACCTCCCCACCTTCCCCCTTTTATTTATTTATTTTCCCCCCTTTTATTTTTGAGGAGAGGACTTTTAGAGCATACCTAATCGTGCTCAGTGCTTATTCCTGGCTCTGCGTTCAGGGATCACTCCTGGCAATGCTTGGGTGCTAGAGATCACTCCCAGGTCAGCCAGAGCCCAACATCTTAACTTTGTTTTGTTTTGTTTTGTTTTTTGCTTTTTGGGTCACACCTGGCGATGCACAGGGGTTACTCCTGGCTCTGCCCTCAGGAATTACCCCTGGCCGTGCTCAGGGGACCATATGGGATGCTGGGATTTGAACCTGGGTCGGCCGCGTGCAAGGCAAACGCCCTACCCGCTGTGCTATCTCTCCAGCCCCCCCAGCATCTTAACTTTGTAAGAGAAGGACCAGCACTTTTTTTTTTTTTCACCAGGATCAGGATCATTATGCAGATAGCAAATAACATCTGTTTTCTTTCATCAAGAAAAGCATTTTATAGCAACTAGCAGATCTGAAAAGCAGACTGGTGATTCCATTATTTCATCAAAGTTGTAGATACCATTATCTTTTCTTTTTCTGGGAAAAATAATTGGGGTGGGGGACATAATTTGAAACCAGTGGTGCTCAGGGATCATTACTGGCAGGACTTGGGAGAACACTTAGGGTGCTGGGGTCAATCCTAGGTCAGCCTCGTTCAAGGGAACATCCTGCCTGTTGAGTTTTCCACAACTCAACACAATTCAACATGCAATACAAGAAACAAAACCATACATAAGAAGTAAGAAGTGGTGGGCTGTTGCAGAGGCAGGCCCGCAAGCAGGCAGGATGAAGAGACAGCGTTCAGTGGACCAGAAGTGTCTTCCCCAGGCTCTTCTGGGACAACAGGCGAAGGATGGGTGATGGGCGGACTCTCCAGTGTTGTCCGATCTCTCCCTTTACGGCACAGGCATAGTCGGTCATCAGAGTTCCATCTCCTCACACCTCAAAGTCTGTTTTCCTCCTCGTTTTGTTGTCTTCTCTTCTTTGCTGTGCTCTTTCTATCTTCTTCCTTTGTGCTCTGCTTCTGTGTGTGCTATCGTGCTCTTTTCTATCTGTCCTGCTAGTCTCTGACTCTCGTCTCTGTAGTCTCTCCTCTGGTCTCCGCTTCGGGTCTCATCTCTCCAGTCTCGGTAGTCTGTCCTTTTCTAACTTCTGTCCTCTATTCTAACCTTGGTGTTGTGCCCTTTTCTTAAGTCCTCTGTCTTCTGTCCGTGCCATTGTGCTCTGTCTCACTCTCTCTTCGGCTCTGCAGTCTGCTGTTGTTGTCTTTTTCTTCCGTCTCTGGTCTCTTCTTCTGACCTTTTCTAAGACTGTGACCATGGCGACCTTCTAACCATCTGACCTGACCTCCCCAGCCCCTTACAGCATAGTTTATATAGAAATCATGTGGGGGTGATACAAAGGTGAGGTTGAACATTAACAAATCAACAAAGGGGCTGGAGCCAAAGCACAATGGGTAGGGCGTTTGCCTTGCACGTGGCCAACCCAAGTTCGATTCCCAGTATCCCATATGGCCCCCAGGCTACTGCCAGGAGTAACTCATGAGTGCAGAGCCAGGAGTTACTTCTCTGCATCGCCAGGTATGACCCAAAAAGCAAAAAAATAAAATAAACAGGTAAGGCCACTCCTCCAGGAGATTAACTCAAGGACAAAATCTCATCTAAGGAGGTTACTCCAGATCACTAAGAGATCTGCTCAAGGGTGGGATTCCATTCATGGTGTGTTGCTTTCTTCTGTCCTCAGCTAGTATTACTGCACTGCAGCACTGTCATCCCGTTGTTCATTGATTTGCTCGAGCGGGCACCAATAACATCTCCATTGTGCGACTTATTGTTACTGTTCTTGGCATATTGAATACATCACGGGTAGCTTGCCAGTCTCTGCTGTGCGGGTAGGATACTCTCTGTAGTTTGCCGGGCTCTCCGAGAGGGACGGAGGAATTGAACCCGGGTTGGCCATGTGCAAGGCAAACACCCTACCCGCTGTACTATCGCTCCAGTCTTTCCTCAGCTAGTAATCCACTTAAATAGTTTTAGTAAATTTACTTCTAATATTTCTAACAATGTCATTTTGTATAAGCACAGTAAGAGATATATCAAGCTCAAAGTTTGGTTCTTCCTGAGGACATCTCACTATATAGTCCAGACTACAGTCCCCAAGCAGGTTAGTCTTCCTAACCCCAACATGGTCCTCATTCAGTTACCTCTTTTGGGTCATGACAGAGTTTGTCCATGACCATGCTCTTAACTTATAGTTAAGTATTATGGCGCTTGGCCTAGCTCATTTTGATGCCAGGGTAGCTCACAGCTTGCCCTGGGTTCATCAGTTCCTCGTCAGGACCCTGCTCTTGTAGTGCTAGGAACTAAGGGCAACTGAGGCTTAAGTCAAGTAAATACAAATGTCCAGAAGTAAATATTATTTTGGAGTCAATTAACTCCCAAGTTACATAGCATAGCATCACTTGTCTTCCTGTGTCTATACAAAAAGGACATTGCTAAATAAACCATACAAATGACATAAAGGAAAGAAAAAAGCAATATAGGATTATTAGTTTTGCCTCTTGCTCTGTTGTGGGAGTGACTCAATCGACCTTAAACTCCCTGTGAGAGCAGCAAAGACAACCCAGTGTTATTGAACACCTACCCTGTATTATCACTCTGCCCCCCTTGTAAAAGTTATGAATTTTAATTGAGATTCATAGACATGGTGACAGAAGTGTTTTCTTAAGTGTTTTGATGTCCATAATTACTGCACCTTCACCACCAAAAATCTGGTTTGTTGTTTTTTTCTTTGAGTGTCTATAAAACCTATTAACCCTCATCCAGTGATCAACTTCCTGCCCCCTCCCCCCCCACCAGCCCTGGTAAGATGACATCACATGACCACATGAGGCAGTTCCCAGCACCACATATAGTCTCTTGAGTATCACTAGGGGTCATTCCTGAGCATAGAGCCAGGAAGTGGCAAATGGATTCTAAGGAGGAAGTCAAGTGTCTATTTCTTTGACAGATATTTACTATGTAATGAGTAAACCAGGAAAACCAAGAGATAATTTTAGACTTTGTTAATAATTTGAATAAAAGGTTAATTTAAAACAGAAGACTCGATACCTGGGAGATGACTCAGGACTGAGCACATGCTTTGCATGTGGGAGCCCTGCATTTGATCCCTGACACTGAACGTTTTTTCAAGAACCAGTGGCAGGGGCCAAAACAATATTACAGCTGGTAGGGCACTTGCCTTACATGCATATCACCTGGGTTTGATTCCTGGCATTTCATATGGTCCGCAAAGCCCACCAGGAGTGATTCCTGAGTGTGGGGCAAGGAGTAAGCCCTGAGCAACTCCGGATGTGGCCCAAAAATTAAAATTAAAATAGAAAACTTACCAGTCTGTGTTTGTAGATAACCCAGGCTTCTTTTATTTTATTTTTCCCTTTAACCCACCATCAGAATTATTGATCGGGGGTTGGGGAGATGATTCAGGGGCTTGAGCATGAGCCTGGCATAAACGGAGAACCAGATTCAATCCTCAGCACTGCATGGATTTCTGAACACTGTCAGGTGTAATCCTGGTGGTATACTCAGCACCACTGGTGAGACCCCACCCCCCAAAAAAATTACTAATCAGTAACTACCAAAAACTTGTCTTACTGAATTTGTGACAAAGTGAAGCATTTAAAACAAGAATTCTTGTGAGTTTGCAAGGGGATGTTACCCAAGAATGCTCCGGGGTTACTCTTGGCTCTGTGCTTGGGAGACTATATGTAGTATTAGGGATCAAACGAGGGTCAGCTGCGAATAAGGTAACAAACTTCTACACCATCTTTTTTACTCCTAGGACAGGGATTCTTAAAACTTCAAGTCCATTAACTCCTTGTTATGAGTGTGCATTTTTCTGGGGATATGGTACACAGTGGGGTGAGAGCAATGAAGGAGAAAAAATAAATGATCCCTGACTACCAACCAGTCTGTGGCCCATTCCTCCATTCCCCTATACCCCTGTCCTTTGTTTGTCCATCATCATTGCTGGCCTGTGGAGGTGGTTCTCAACCATCAAATGTACATGTCATGCGTACCCACACTCTTTGAACTCACATGTATATCTATCTTTCTCTCTGTATTTCCTGTAGCAAAGAAGAAAGTCTTACAACTTTATGTTGACTACCAGGCAGCTATTCTGTGTGATAGAATATTAGATACTTTGGTTAGATGAGTTTAAGATGCTTAAGACAACACAGTAGTAGATGCTTTAGTGGGAATATTCCTCCCCATTGTTTTTATATAAAGGTACTGTAGCACTGTAGCACTGTAGTCCCATTGTTCATCGATTTGCTCGAATAGGCACCAGTAATGTCTCCATTGTGAGACTTGTTGTTAACTGTTTTTTTTTGGCATATTGAATATGCCATGGGTAGCTTGCCAGGCTCTGCCATGCAGGTGGGATACTCTTGGTAGCTTGCCAGGCTCTCTGAAAGGGATGGAGGAATCAAACCCAGGTCAGCCACATGCAAAGCAAACACCCTACCTGCTGTGCTATCACTCCAGTCCATATAAAGTCATAAAAATGAATTTTGCTCCACATCTATTTGGTCTATATATCTATTTTGTACTTGATTTTGTGTAGAAGATATAGACCAAATTCACTGGAGAATTTATAGAACTGTGAAACTTGGTATCTTTCTCTTAGGACTAGGATTTCTATAGGAATTGGGATGTTAGTCAATCTGAGAAAATTTTAATGTGCTATATTATTTCTCTTTCAGAGTAATAGATGGTCTGGAGACTCTAGATGAATTGGAGAAATTGCCAGTAAATGAGAAGACATACCGACCTCTTAATGATGTACACATTAAGGACATAACTATTCATGCCAATCCATTTGCTCAGTAGCTATAATAGACCTGGGCAAATACTTGGCAGACTATTCAGGGGACACAGCTATGTGATTTACCCAGCAGTAATTATGTCAGAGATTGCCACATCTTCCTGCTTGTTTACCACTTACAAGGAGTCAGTGGTACCGAGGGAAGACAGCTATATTTTACTCCTATTCTTGGAGTGTATTCTTTTACTACCATTATTATTTCATGTATTTCTGTATGTTTGATTTTTTGGGGGGGTCATACCCAGCAGTGCTCAGGAGCTATTCCTGGTTCTGTGCTTAGGAGTGAACATGGTAGTGCCCTGTGGTTCAGGCTTCCTGCATGCTTTTTGTTTGTTGGGTTTTTTGGGTTTGTTTTTTTTTTTTTTTAGGGCGGGGGGTCATACCTGGCAATGCACAGGGGTTACTCCTGGCTCTGTACTCAGGAATAACTCCTGGCGGTGCTATGGGATGCTGGGAATTGAACCCGAGTCAGCTGCGTGCAAGGCAAACGCCCTCCCCAGTGTACTGTTGCTCCAGGCCCCTCCTGCATGCTTCTTGCATACAGAGCATGCACTCCTGCCTCCTGAGCTATCTTTTTTGGGCCCTTTTTCATGCTTCATATAGAGGCTTATATTTTCCATAAATTTTTGTTTCTATACAGGTTGGTAATCCCTCAATTTTTATTCAGAACTCTTCCTTTTTCCCTTTGGGTTTTTGGGCTATACCCAGCAGTTCTCAGGACTTAACTCCTGCTCTGCCCAAGTATCACTCTTGATAGCATTTGGGGAACAATATGTAGTGTTGGGGAATCCAACTCAGGTCAGTCGCATGCAAGGCAAATCCTACCCACTGTATTATGTCTCTAGCTGCTGAATTCTTCCATTTTATTCAGTGGGTCCAATATGACGATCTTTCAGTTCTTAGAACTTAATCTTATGACTGTTCAGTTACAGCCAGAAGGATTTCAGCTGTCTGCTCACAGTAAATCGACTGATTCACATTCATAAAAGCAATTGCTTGGGGCTGGAGCGATAGCACAGCGGGTAGGGCGTTTTCCTTGCACGCGGCCGACCCGGGTTCGATTCCCAGCATCCCATATGGTCCCCTGAGCACCGCCAGGGATAATTCATGAGTGCAGAGCCAGGAGTAACCCCTGTGCAGAGCCAGGTGTGACCCCCCCCCAAAAAAAAAGCAATTGCGTGATTGATATTCTAGTCCATATATTAAGTATAACTAAGACTCAAATAATGTTGATCAACCCAGATTCTCTTATTTTTTAAGTATTGTAATGCAGGGGCTTGAACTTAGAGCCTTACATATGCAAAACATGAGCATAAAATTCACCTTTCTTAAAGGGTGTTGGGGATTTCCATGATGTTCAGCAGGTGTTGCATAACATTGGTTTGTCCTTGCTCCTCCCGCAGGGAGCTAAGGTTTATTGAGTTACTCCCATCACAGTGCTCCTGAGGCACACCCAATTCCATCAGGCACTAATAATCATATATTGCTTTTTTTTTCTGTATGTCTTTTGCATGGTTTAGCAATGTTCTTTTTGTATAGACACAGGAAAAAGGTTATTGCTATGCTTTTGTAACATGGGAATTAACTCTGAATAATATTTACTTCTGGGCATCCATTATATTTACTTAAGCATTAGTTCCCCTTACTTCCTAACATTCCCAAAAGGAGGGTCCTGACGAGAGACTTGGATAGACCCAGGGTAAGCAGCTACCCTGGCATTGAAAATGGACAGGCTAAGCACCATAAAAAGTACTAATAAGTTAAGAGCATAGTCATGGAACTCTGTCATGACCCGAAAATAAGTAACTGAATAAAGACCCTGCCGGGGTTAGGAAAGACTAATCTGGCCTGAAGACTGTAGTCTGGGATATATAGGGAAATGTGCCAGGGAAGAGTCATCCTTTAAGCTTAATATATTTCTTACTGTGTTCATACAAAATGACTAGAAATATCAGTAAGTAAATTTAATGATTGTTCAAATGGATTACTAGCTAAGGGAAAGAGAAAGCAATCTGCCTTTAGATGGAATCCAGCCCTTGGGTGGGTCTCCTAGTAATCTTGAGTGCAAGGAGCCCCAGGTGAGATTTTTATCCTGGAGTTAATCTCCTAGCAGAATTTACCCTGAAGAAAGCAATCTGCCTTTAGATGGAATCCAGCCCTTGGGTGGGTCTCCTAGTAATCTTGAGTGCAAGGAGCCCCAGGTGAGATTTTTATCCTGGAGTTAATCTCCTAGCAGAATTTACCCTGAAGAAAGCAATCTGCCTTTATTTTATTTTTTTTTTTTTAAAGAAATATTTTATTGAACCACCGTGAAAACAAAAAATATACAAAGCTTTCAGGTTTAAGTCACAGTCAAATACTGATTAAACCACCATCCCTTCACCAGTGCACCCGTTCCACCACCAAGAACCCCGATACACCCCCCTCCCACCCCTCCCCCATCTAAGTAGCTGATGATATTCCCATTATTCTCTGTATATATTGAGTACATTTCATATTTCCATACAGGACTCACTATTGTTGATTGGAAATTTTCCCCAACAATCAGGCCTGCTGAATAAGCATCATCTAATAATTTCTCTTCCTTGATAAAGGTGAAGACTTTCAGTCCGCGCGGCCGCGATAGCGGCCGCGCAGTTTTGGGTTTCTAATATTTAGGCTCAGTTCGCAGTCAAAATGGATGGCTGCAAGAATCTGCTCTGGTGCCAAAATGGGTTAGGAGACCTCAGGATCACAGTCAGTAGGCGGGAGGCTCTGCTTCTCGTGCCGCGGCTCTTGGTTCATCTCTGGGCGGAAGGCGCGCCGGGAACACCTCCCCTCCCAGGATCTGCCTTTAGATGGAATCCAGCCCTTGGGTGGGTCTCCTAGTAATCTTGAGTGCAAGCCCCAGGTGAGATTTTTGTCCTGGAGTTAATCTCCTAGCAGAATTTACCCTGAAGAAAGCAATCTGCCTTTAGATGGAATCCAGCCCTTGGGTGGGTCTCCTAGTAATCTTGAGTGCAAGAAGCCCCAGGTGAGATTTTTGTCCTGGAGTTAATCTCCTAGCAGAACTTCTCCTGAAGAAAGGGTTTTCACTGTATCACTGTCATCCCGTTGTTCATCGATTTGCTCGAGCAGGCTCAATAACGTCTCCATGCATCCTAGTTCTGAGATTTTAGCAGCCTCTGTTTACTCATCCTTCCAAACAGTGCCGCATTGGAGGCTCTTTCAGGGTCAGGGGAATAAGACCCATCACTGTACTGTTTAGCCCCACTATGTGTACCCCCACCCTTCACAATTTCTATATAACTAATGCTATGAAAATGGGCTGGAACGATAGCACAGCGGGTAGGGCATTTGCCTTGCACGCGGAGAACCTGGGTTTGATTCCTCTGCCCCTCTCGGATAGCCCAGCAAGCTTCCGAGAGTATCCCACCCACACAACAGCCTGGCAAGCTCCCCGTGGCGTATTCGGTATGCCAAAAACAGTAACAAGTCTCACAATGAAGACGTTACTGGTGCCCGCTTGAGCAAATCGATGAGCAACGGGATGACAGTGACAGTGATGAAAATAATAATAAATGGTCACTGATTACCATTTCCTTTGTCAGTCACCATCGGCTGGCTTGGAGAAGTGATTGTTGGCCACACATTTGAAGTCATACTCAAGAGACCTGACACTAGTCTTTGAAATAGTCATTCAATAGAGTGTAATGCGAGGGTGCAAGGATGTGATGCTGTTCATCTCAAGCCCTGAAATGGAGGCGACCTCCAGGACCACACACACACACACATGCTCAGGGGCCTCCAATGCTATGACCAGCAACCCTCAGGAGCCATGTCTTGCCAAGGAACAAACCCAGGTTTGAGGCATGCCTAACCCCTGTGCTGTCTCCTCCGGTAGGATTGCTTTTAAATATGTCCAAGAAGTTACAAATTTCATGTTACTCTTCCTCTGAAATACTTACTTTGGGGTCATTCTGGCCACAGTGTCAATATTTAGGTATTCATGGTGTTTTTCCCCTACCACTGTCCTATACTTGTGCATAAGGTAGGTTCATCTACGGTGCTTTCTTGTGCAAATGTGCACTTTTGGGGGCAAAAATTTTGGTTTGTTGTGAATTGAACACAGGTGTCATACATGCAGAGCATGTGCTTTACCACTGAGCCACATCCCTGGCTTCTTCTATTAAAACCATAGGCAGAGTATGAAGTCCTAAATTCAATCCCTGGAGCATGCACCAAGCAGTTCTGACAACTCTACTGACTGGGCCCCCTTGCACAGCGACATTGTCCCATCTCCATCCACAGATACATGCCTCACCATGTCAGCAGCCCAGAAGTATAACCCCAGGCAAGCACGTGTGAGAGCAATCCACCTATAGCATTACAAACAGAAGTGGGAGCACAGGAATCAGTTTCAAGACTCCAGGTTAGCATAACCAGCAAGTGTGTGGTCACTGCAGCGATAGCAACAAAGAAAGAAAAACTTATAACAGGTCAGGGAACTAGCTTGAGAAATTGTAGAGCACTTGTCTAGGATGACGTATGACATCCTGAGTTAAGCCCCAGCAAGGTGAAATTTAAAAAAAAATTCGTTTCTGGGGCTGGAGCGATAGCACAGCGGGTGGGGCGTTTGCCTTGCACGCGGCCGACCCGGGTTCTAATCCCAGCATCCCATATGGTCCCCTGAGCAACGCCAAGGGTAATTCCTGAGTGAAGAGCCAGGAGTAACCCCTGTGCATCGCCGGGTGTGACCCAAAAACCAAAAAAAAAAAAATTCGTTTCTAACTTAATTTCAGTGTGTGAGCCACAGTGACTAAAGACTTAAGCAGTTTGGGGCCGGAGTGACAGTATAGCGACTAAGGTCCTTACGTTGCACGCCGCAGAGCTGATTTCGATCACCATCATCCTTTATGGTTCCCTAAGCCCACCTGGAATAATTCGTGAGTGCAGAGCCAGGAGTAACCCCTGCACATTACTGGGTACGGCACAAAAATCAAAAAAAGCAGTTTCGTAGTTGTGTTTGGTGCTGGAAGAACAGATGTAGGGGCTCATACGTGCCAGCTGTGCTCTGCCAATGAGCTCCACTCTGGTTATGACTTGAACTTGGTTTAAATTGGCCTCAGAACCTCGGCTGTCGCCAAAGTCAAAAAAAAAAAAAAAAAAGGTGTGTGTGGGGGGGGGGGGGAGGGTGGCTTATCAAAAGCAGGTGGTGTAATGTTTTGTTTGAGTTTTTGTTGTTGGTTGGTTTGGGGGACACACAAAGATCTGTGTGTCCTGGTGGCGCTCCGGGAACCATATGGGGGAGGAATAGAACCATGCCAAGTCATGCGTCCTACCACTGTACTTCCTGTCCAATCCCAAAAGTAACATCAGCTATTATTGATGTAGGTGTGAATCAAAGAAGTTTGCAGTTGTAGCAACACAGACTTTAACATGCAGGAACAAAAGTCTTGGAAGCTTTTCCCGAAGCCTACCCAAAACCAGCACAGACAGAGGGGGGAGGAGGAGCCTGTGAGGTCTCCGTCAGCCGCCCAGTCCCTGGCCCTGTGCGCCTGCGCACATCGCGGTGACTCGCGCCAAGCCGCGGCCCCGCCCCCTCGCGCGTCGCCCGGGGGCGGAGTCTCCCCGGCCGCGTCACGGTGTTTTCGAGTCCGCGTCCCGACGCTGTGGCCGTCAGCTCCATTTTGTTGTGGGAGCGCGTCGCTCACAGCTGTTCGGTTCTTGGCGCCCGCTCTACGATCTTGTTTCGGCTTGGAACCTCTGGCCTGGACGGTAAGGCGTGGGGTGGCGAGGACCGGTGTCAGGGTCTCGCGTCTGCCTCGGGAGTGCGGGGTGCGTCCTGCCGGTTTCCTGTCCGCAGCCTCTCCGCCGACCACCCTCGGCCCCCTCAGCCCCCGACTCGCACAGAGGCAGCTCAGCTGGGCTTTCGGAGCGTTCTCGAGACTGTCGCCCCCGGAGTGTTCCCGGCGGGGAGCGCTCCCCCCTCCACCCTCGACGCCTGTCGTCGTCGGGGATGGGAGTGAGGCCGCCTAGGAGGCGGGGAGGGCCGGGCCCGCGTCGCCATGTTGTCCGCGGCGGCTGCCTGGGACGCGCTGTAAGATGGCGGCGGGGCGGGGCGGGGCGCTGTGGCCTGGGCGGACCCGGGGGCGTCGAGCGCTTTTGGCCGGGTCCCCGGAGGGCGTGAAACTCGCGAGTGTCTTTGCCGCCTCGCGGTGGAACAAAAGCAGCTTCGGGAGCCTGAGCCGAGGGAGAGACGCGCGGCGCGGCGCGGGGAACGGATGGGCGGACTCGGGGGACTGAGACATTTCAGGCGTTGGCGGCAGGCCCCTGGCGTTGGGGGTGACAGTTGGAGGGTTTGGGCGGAGAGGCTGCGGCGGCGAGAACGCGGGTGGACGCAGTCGTTTCTGGAAGGTGTCTGCCCAGAGGAGAGAGGGTCAGTAAAATTTGCTTCTAGACCTTTCCGAGAGGAAGGCGCCTCCCTCTCTCCCTGGGACCGTGCAGAAGGCGGCTCTGAGGAGAAGCTGTGGTGTCGTTTCCCCACGGGCGCGTCTGAGACGGGTGTCTGTAGTCTGGGTTTCGGCGTCCCCGTTTCGGAAACAGGCAGGCATAGGAAGGACATTGGTAATGGGCTTTGAAAGCCTCGCTCGCACGGCCGGTGCGGGCAAGTCCGAGCACCAGACGATGGGACGACACGGGCATCGGGGTTTATCAGTCGTTTTACGTCGTCGGGGGACTTGAACTTGGCTTTGGAAGAACAGCCCCCAAAGTCACAGCTTTGAGTGACTTGGCCACGAAGGCCTGTCTCTCACTGTTGGGTGTTGGTTGACTCGCGGGTATCATCGAATGGATGGGGTTAAAAAAAAAAAAACACCTTGTATGTTTTGCAGATGAGACACTCAAAGAGAACTTACTGTCCTGACTGGGAAGAAAAACATTGGGATTGTGGAAAATGGAGGAGCAGCAGCGGTGGTTGTAAAAGAAAAAGGAGCTCACATAGCAGTGCCCAGGAGAACAAGCGCTGCAAATATAATCACTCTAAAACTTCTGATAGGTAAGGAGGTACTTGGTGTTTGGATTAAACGTGTTATTTGGGGGGACCGGAGAAATGGTACAGCTGGTAAATTTGCCTTGCACGTGACTGTCCAGCTCCAAAGCATCACTGGATGTGGGCCAAAAAAACAATTACAAGAAAGGGCTATTTCCTTACAATATTGTATCCGTTGGGCTAGGAGATGTGGTTCTGAGGTCTGGACCAGGATGATTCCTGGAGGGTGTGTCACCTGTTGGGGCCTTGAAAGCAAAACAGAGTATCTGTTGTGCTTTAATAATAAAAATACATTTTTGTGCTTAAAACTAGTGCTACTTAAAACAGTATAAAGTTTTGAAAATTTTATTTTTCCAGCTATTATTTAGAAAGCAGATCTATAAATGAGAAAGACTATCATAGTCGACGGTACATTGATGAATACAGAAATGACTACAGTCAAGGATGTGAATATGGATATCACCATAGAGACCATGAAAGCAGATACCAGAACCATAGTAGCAAATCCTCTGGTAGAAGTGGCAGAAGTAGCTATAAAGGAAAACACAGGATTCACCATAGTGCCTCTCATCATCGTTCACATGGGGTATGCGCTGTTTTAAAACATTTGAGTTTTTTTATTTTCCACATGGAAAGCATGTTAATGTTTGGTTGAGAACAGTACTGTTTAAGATGAAGTCATCTCAATTTTAACTTGCAGGAGTTCTTTTCTGTATTTTTGCATTGATAGAAAATTCTTGAAGTACAGCACATATTTAGTACTATTTTATTTTATTAACTGGCAGCTAATTGTCATTCCACTGAAGTAATGGATGTAATATCCAAGATAGTTTGTAGGAATTATGGTAAGATAATTTATATAGTACTTAAATCTAATTTGTTTTTGTAATCTGATACCTAATCTTCAAAATGTGCTAGGCATTATATGTTTGTATGTTTGAGAAAATTGAGTGTGCCTCTTTGTTCTAGCAAAGCATGCTCTAAACTTTTTCCACTACACAGGCCATTGGTAGATTTTTTTTAACATTATGGATGATGTATTATGTTGGAGGTCAGTTTAGATAATGTTTAAAATTCCATAATATATTTGTCAGAAAAAAAATTGCCCCCAAATTAGGACTTTATTGTTTATTTGTTTTGTTAGATTAGCTTTGCAGTTTTAATTTGGCCAAAGTCTACTTTGACTAGTAAATATTACATCCTACAGTTGTACAGTATTTAATTAGAGCACTTAGAAGCTTAAAATTATGTTTCAGTGAATGCTACAATTAAGCATTTTTTAAACCTAAACAATTGTATTATGTTTTGTTGCCTTGCCACTTTGAGTATCTTATCTGAAAATCTGTTCCTTGCCATGTTTTTCTCCTGTTAACATAAACTATGTGCCCTGTGAATTTCTGGGGACTGAATTTGAAATTGCTCCTGCCAACCGTTTGTGGCCTGGCGTGTATCTGAATGCCTGAATATCTCCCCGCTGAATGAATTTCGTATTCTGCCCTGAATTCACTCGGGTATATTGATTGGCTGGATGATCTTGGTGCCGCCCACTTGACGTTTCCAGAAGAGTCACCGAAGGAAAAGATCCAGGAGTGTAGAGGATGATGAGGAGGGTCACCTGATCTGTCAGAGTGGAGACGTACTAAGTGCAAGATGTATAGAATATTTTTCAACACTTATTAACTTTTCAGATAACAATCTTTATGTAGATTAAGATATCAGGGATATGGAGGTCTTTTTTTTTCTTTCTCTGTTCTTTTGTTTGCTTTTCATTTCTTTTGGTGGGAGGGGGGTTGTGTTTTTACTTTCCTTAGAAATATAATGTTTATTAAACAGTTTCCAGAACAGTAAATCAGATTAATGAAATTAGTTTAAAAATGAAGTTAAACATAAAAAATGTTAATGTATTTTTGACAGCGTTGAACAATTAAAATTTTTCCTAGACATAAAGAAATTTGTAACATCAACTAGAATAATAGGCATTGTTAGCATTTATTATAAGTAAACAGTTTTTCCACTTCTTATGTGACAGATTTGTTTTTCTCTTTTAGATGAAATTGTTGATACTTTAGGTGAAGGAGCTTTTGGAAAAGTAGTGGAGTGCATCGATCATAAAGCGTAAGTTTTCTAATCTGAGATTGCACTGTTTTATTCATATTTACTAGCTCTGAGTAGCACATGTGGCCTTTTAATTTTAAATCTGAAAAGGTCTTTGTTGTCTCCCATTCCATGATTTCCCTTTAAATTGGTGGCTCTCATGGAGCCAGAGAGCGCGTAAAGCTTCTTCCATATCTGGCATCCCCAAATGGTTCCCTGAACCTTCAAGGAGTATACCCTGAGCACAGCCAGGTGCTTATCCCCTGCCCTCCCCACACCACTCTTTAAAGTTTTACTTAGGTAGTGACGTACTCTTCAGGATAGTTGGCACTAACAATGGTTTTGAGGTTTTGATTTTTGTTGTGTTTTAAAGAACCAGTTTGTTTTGGCAGTTCAACTGGAGCTCAGAACTCTTACACATTGCATAATTTTTGTTAAAATAGCAAGTTTTCCTTTGTTTCTTGTTGTCTCCCTCCTCCCCCTTTTGAATGGCAGAGCTGTATGAAATGAATTAAAAGTCTTGGTTGGAATGAAATTGAGGTTTAATATAGTTCAGGGTTTTTTGGGCCATACCTGGTAGTGCTCAGGACTTAGTCTGAGTTATCCCTCAGCACTTAGGGATAACTCGTGGCTCGTTCAGGGGATTGAACCCATGTCAGCTGCATGCAAAGTAAACATCTTTTCCCCCTGAACGCTTAGCCTTTTTTTTTTTTTTTTAGCTACTCAGTTCAATATTATTACTGATGAGTAAGAACTGATTAGATGAAGTCCTGAAGTAACTCATGGTCCAATAAAGTATTTGTGTCATTCAGTATGTGACATATTTACTCTAAAAGCATTGTAATGGCTTATGCCAAGTTGTAGTTAGAAATAGTTTACATGTGGGACTGGAGTGATAGCACAGCGGGTAGGGCATTTGCCTCGCACGTGGCTGACCCGGGTTCGATTCTCAGCATCCCATGTGGTCCCCCGAGCACTGCCAAGAGTAATTCCTGAGTGCACGAGCCAGGAGTAGCCCCTGTGCATTGCTGGGTGTGACCCAAAAAGAAAAAAAAAATAGTATACATGTAACAGACAAAGTTGGGAATTGGGAGATGGTTTATGGCTGGCATACATGCTTTGCTTTGTACTACATTGTTTCTTGGTCACTACCAGGAATGGTCCTCAGATCTGTGTGGCCCAGAATTATCAAGACATTTTTTATTTTTTAAAATGCCAGATCATAGATTCAAGAAAACAAGTAAGAGTCAAAGTAAAAATAGTAAAATTTGAAGACTGCTAGAAAAAAATGGAATTGGGCATCATTGGGATTTTTTTTTTCCTCCTCTCCCCCAACCAACAGAGGCGGTAGACATGTGGCAGTAAAAATAGTTAAAAATGTGGATAGATACTGTGAAGCTGCTCGCTCAGAAATACAAGTTTTGGAACATTTAAATACAACAGATCCCAGCAGTACATTGTAAGTATCCAAACTTAGAAAATAGCCTCAGGTGTAAAGATTTGGATTGTGAGAAATTGCGCTCATTTAAATTTATGTATTTAAAGCCGCTGTGTCCAGATGTTGGAGTGGTTTGAGCATCATGGTCACATTTGCATTGTGTTTGAACTATTAGGACTTAGTACCTATGACTTCATTAAGGAAAATGGTTTTCTGCCATTTCGACTGGATCATATCAGAAAGATGGCATATCAGATCTGCAAATCTGTGAATTGTAAGTACTTGGCATAATATCCAGAAATGTGACTTTGAAACAAAATCAGACTGGTTTGGTTGTTTTAAGGGAATAAAATGTGGCAGTGGAATGTGTTGGAGTGGTACAGGGTGATGTAAGTTAGCAGTAGAGTATGTGGAGGCCCTGGATTAGATCCCTGGTAAGGGATGCTAGGTAAGGGACGAGAATGGGGACTGCAGGGGCTGGCGCAATAGCACAGCGGGTAAGGCATTTGCCTTGCATGCGGCCGACCTGGGTTCGATTCCCAGCATCCCATATGGTCCCCTGAGCACCGCCAGGGGTAATTCCTGAGTGCAGAGCCAGGAGTAACCTCTGAGCATCGCCAGGTGTGACACAATAAGCAAAAAAAAAAAAAAAAGAATGGGGACTGCAGATAAAACTCAGTGGTAAACAATATGCATTGTATGATTGAGGAACTGTTTTTTACTCTGGTTCCTATAAATAATAGAGGAATGGAGTGAGAATGCATGGGCATTTAGAGTGGGTTTTTGTTCTGGGTTTTTGGTTTGAGGGGTTTTGGTGTTTTGTTTTTAAGTAACAGCAAACTTATTTGTTTCTTTCTCAGTTTTACACAGTAATAAGTTGACTCACACAGACTTAAAGCCTGAAAACATCTTGTTTGTGCAGTCTGACTATACAGAGGCATATAATCCCAAAATGGTAATTCTTGATTGAATTTTCTTCAAAACTTTAAATGAGTATGTTTCATGCTTTACTGTTAAACTTCTAACCGTTTATGATTTTCAGAAACGTGATGAACGGACCTTAATAAATCCAGATATTAAAGTTGTAGACTTTGGAAGTGCAACATATGATGATGAACATCACAGTACTTTGGTATCTACAAGACATTATAGGGCGCCTGAAGTTATTTTAGGTATTGTGCTCTCACGATCTATCTCTTTGTTGGCAGGTACCTTAAAATGTATGGTTTGTAGCTGGAGAGATAGTACAGTGGGTAGAGTGTTTACCTTGCATGTGACCCAGTCCAGGTTCTATCTCCAGCACCAGTTACAGGTCCTGAGACCAGAGCCCAAGAGGAGTAAGGGGGAAGACATTTCTTAAAAATGGTTTGGGGGAAGGGTGTAGGGGAGCAATAATACAGTGGTTAGGGCACTTGTCTTGGCACACTACCAACCCGATTTGATCCTAGATATCCCATATGGTCCCTTGAGCCCTACCAGGAGTAAGTCTTGAACTCCAGTGGATGTGACCTAACAACAACAAAATGATTATGTTCTTCTGAGAAACACTTCCCTTAACTCTTTAAGGGAAGCATACCATAATTTTTACTTCCTTTTGGTCAGCTCTTAACAGTACATCTTACTTTGCAGCCCTGGGATGGTCCCAACCTTGTGATGTCTGGAGTATAGGATGTATTCTTATAGAATACTACCTCGGGTTTACAGTGTTTCCAGTAAGTATTAGTGATCTATTTCTGGTGTGCTGTAGAAATGTCTGTTTAAGTGAACACTTAGTATACATTCACTTAACTTTTTCCCCTTATTAAAAACTATTGGTTGTAGTTATTACAAATGTAATCCTACTGTACATTTTCCTTTTATTTAAAACATTTGTTACAAAAAGGTTACCCTTATTTAGGGAAATCATTTTGTAAGGCTTTATACATTGTTGTTAGTTGTAGCAAGCTTTAAATGCCCCCTTTTAGTGATCTCTCTTTTGTGATAATTACTAGACTAGAAATTTATTGTCTGTATCAAGACCAAAAATGATGTGCATTGTAGAAAAAAATTTTCTTTTTATAATTTCAGACACATGATAGTAAGGAACACTTAGCAATGATGGAAAGGATTCTTGGACCATTGCCAAGACATATGATACAGAAAACCAGGTATGTTTTATTTTTTGCTTTGTTTTGATATCTGGGCAACACTAGGCAATGTACCTCAGGGCTTTTACCCCTGGCTCTGGAATCACTCCTGAGTAAGGTTCAGGGCCGATTGGAGTGCCAGGAATAGAACCCAGCTAGGTTACGCACAGGCCAATGCTATCTCTCTGGTCCTACTGGACCTATTTTTATTTTGAGAACAATGAGGTGTATTTGATTAATGTTTGTTTCCTTATTTAAATAGAGTTTGTTGCTAAGGGGATCAATATCTCTAGGTTGTATTTTTAGTATCTAGAAAAGCATTTACAACAACTTGAAATTGATGTTAATAGAACTGATAGTCACCTTTGCTAGATATTTATTCAATAGCTGCTAGAGAAAGCTCAGAGGGCTTTGCATATGGGAGGCCCTTTTTGATCCTCATCATTGCATGGACCTCTCTCAGCACTGTCAGGTATGGCCCCAAAATCAGTAATAACAATTTTAATAACATAAAGATAAATATTGGCTTTTTCTTAGGAAACGTAAATATTTCCATCATGATCGATTAGACTGGGATGAGCACAGTTCTGCTGGTCGATATGTTTCAAGGCGCTGTAAACCCCTGAAGGTAAGTATGGGTCATTGCTTCAATGACTGAGAGCTCGTTTTCCTCTTTTCTCGTGGAGAAATAGAATTATGGCAAACTATTAGAAATGACTGTTGAATATTTCTTTTTCTTTCAGGAGTTTATGCTTTCTCAGGATGCTGAACATGAGCTGCTTTTTGACCTCATTGAGAAAATGTTGGAGTATGATCCATCTAGAAGGATTACTTTGAAAGAAGCCCTAAAGCATCCTTTCTTTCACCCCCTGAAAAAAATGACATAGATATATAATTTATAGCTCTCTTAGAGAGATCTTGTATAGACTGTATCAGTCTAATTTTTAAATACTAAGTTATTCTGCAGATTTCTTAAATTTTGTATTGCCATGTTGTATTTTGTTTGAGAAATTTTGATTTAAGTACATAGCTAATACCTTTTTCAGTAATTACTGTACTGTCTGATGATTTATTCAGAATCAGCATTGTGTTTATGAAATTTATATCAATCTTTGGATTTTAGTAGTACTTTTTACCTTCAAAGAATAAACATCTCGGTTCATTTCTTGTTTTGAGAGCCACATCTTAATTTCAATCTTCGGTATATAAATTCCTTTCTTTTACTTTATTAGTCTCCTCAGCTCTTTTGAGAAACCCTTGTTCTCTTCTAGACAGATCCCTTCTCATATTTCTCCAGATGAAACGATTTCACTGTTCTTTCTTTTTTTTTTTTTTTTTTAAGACATTTCTTGATATCTTCTTCAGTTTTGCTTTTCTCCTTTTTGGATTTTGGTCCACACCAGCAGTGCCCAGGGATCAAACCCTGGTGTCAGCCACTTGTAAGTCAAGTGTCCTACCTGTTGTACTATAGTTCTGGCCCCAGTTTGCTTAAGTACATTTTGTCCTCGCTGACATTTAATTATTTTGCTATTGTAGTTAGAGTTCTTTGTGTATTTTGTGTAGCACAAGTCCCATTGCAAATATATTCTCATCTCATCTATGATGTCTCCCAGAGCAGAAGTTAGTTTTTACCCAGTTTATTTGCACACCAAGGTTTACTAAGTTCATGATGATTTGTTTATAGGCATTCATAGCAGGCCCACAATCATTTGTTTTAGATTGCTTGATTACCATTGAAAGGCTAATGGAATAATCAAAAATATATTTTTTAGAAGAAACTGAAAATGTGTATCTCACCGTGGGGCAGTAAGTCCTTACTAAGGTTTTACTAAGCTGTTGTTGCAAGTTAAGCAAGCTTTCTGTGTTAAGCCAAGCTTTGTTTGGCTTCTGTGTTAGATCCATCCCATCCAATCTGGTGTGCTACTGCTGAAATGTGTTATAGAATTTAGACCCTGTCAGTGTAGCCACACATGTATGATTGCGTCCCCCAAAATTCCAGTAACTGGGCATGACTGCCAGGTCTTACCGAAATGGTTTGGTGTGGGGAGCCCACCCAGCCGGTGTTTTCAGTAACAGAGACCTGTGTACCTGGAATTTTGGGCATGCAAGTTTCTCTGTGGCACTCATTACTGATTCGGGGGGCGGAGGGACTGCTGGGGTTTTGAACAGGAGTTTGCCTGCCCACACTTCGAGATTCCCCAGAGGTCTCAGCCAGAAAACAATGTCAGAAATTTTGGGGGCTAGTTGATTTTCTTTTTTTTTTTTTTTTTTTTTGCGATTAATTTTTTCCTTTTGGACTGCACCTAGTGATGCATAGGGCTTACTCCTGTCTCTGCATGCACTCAGGAATTACTCCTGGTTGGTGCTTGGGGGACCAAATGAGATGTTGGGGATTGAACCTGGGTTAGCTGCATGCAAGGCAAAAACGCTATTCTGTCAGTCTGACCCCTCTTGGAATTTGTCAGTCTCTTAACAGGGCTGGTAGATGAGTTTACGTGATTGTGGTGATTCATGGGCGTGGCTTCCAGGTCTTCTGAAGAAGTGGAGAAGTTAATTTTTGAAAGTGGTTTATGAATTCATGCGTTATGCTCTTGGAATTATAGCTAAAGTCATTATAATAACCAAGTTGAGTTGTCCTAGGAATTTTCCAGTTGGATGTTTTATGTTTGCATCTGGTAATTTTTAAATTTTTTGTGAGGTATGGGGCCAGAGCAGCAGTAGTAGGACTCCTGCCTTGCACACAGCAGAGTAAAATCCCACCCCTCCAGCACTACATATGGTCCCTTGGGCCCTGATAGGGATCCATGATGAATGCTGGATTTGGACAAAAAAAAATTTATGTCAAGAATATAATGTCTTAACTTTTTTTTTTTTTTTTTTTTTTTTTGGTTTTTGGGTCACACCTGGCGATGCACAGGGGTTACTCCTGGCTCTGCACTCAGGAATTACCCCTGGCCATGCTCAGGGGACCATATGGGATGCTGGGATTTGAACCCGGGTCGGCCGCGTGCAAGGCAAACGCCCTACCCGCAGTGCTATCTCTCCAGCCCTTAACATTTTTTTTTTTTTATTTCTCTTTGGCATGTTCAGGAATCAAATTTTGAGGAGGACAAAGAATACAGAGGGTAGGGCACTTGCCTTGTATGCAACAGAACCAGGTTCAATTTCCTGGCATCCTATGTCATCCCCTGAGCGCTACGAGGAGTAATTCTTGAGCATTGCCAGGTGTGACCTAAAAACCAAAACAGTATTTTCTACAAGAGGGTTTTGCGGTTTTTTGAAACTTGAAAATGTGAATCAGGCCAGAGATACAGTGCAGTTTGTAAACTGCTCAGCCAACCCAGGTTCAATCCCTGGCATTCCATATGTTCCCCTGAGCACCACCAGGAGTGGTTCCTGAGTACAGAGCCAGGAGTTACTCCTGAGCACTGCTGGGTGTGGCCCAAGAACCAGGAAAAAATACTGTGAACCATTTTAAGTAAATGTGTAGACTCTACCATATATAAAGATTTCTTTTGGAAAATTAAATTGTTTCATTACTGTAACCTTGGAATGCCACTGGAACTGCTTCCACTATATTCAAAGCTAAGGAGGGTTATGATATTAACTCCAAGTTAGGAGTATAATTTATAAGAAACAACTGGGACAGGCCTACATTCTGTAAACTATTTGTCCTGAGAGGAAGGACCACACAATATTGAGTGTTTTTTATACACCTTCAGTTTCATGCAGTGAGTTTTACTAATTCACTTTGAACTTGAGTTACATCAAACTAACTGCAAGTCAAATGTGGGTGCATGCTGTCGAACCACCTCTCCAGGCTGGCTGACAGCAACAGACAACAAAGGAATGGGCCACAAGCTGATGACCATTTATTCAAATCTCACAGGTTTAGTTAAATAGAAATCATGAAGGATTTGGGGTAGCAGTTACACATAAGTGTGGTTGAACATTATAACTACAAACATTTCAAGACCTTCCCTCAGGAAGTTCTAGGGGATTTACCCAAGTACAAAATTTCATCTAAGGGTTCAACGTTCTAGATTATAGGAAACCTGCCCAAGGGTGGGATTCCATCTAAAGGTGTACTACTCTCTCCTTCGTTGGCTAATAATCCATTTAAACAATCATTAAATTTACATCGTACTAATGTTTCTAGTCATTTTGTATGAGCACAGTAGGATATAATATTAAGCTTGAAGGGTGGCTATTCCTAGGGACACCTCAGGCCAGGTTCGTCTTTCCTAACCCCAGCAGGGTCCTTATTAAGGGACTTCTTTTTGGGACATGACAGTTCCATGACATGCTCTTACACTTCTTATGATGCTTAGGCTGAACCTTTTTGACACCAAGGTAGCTTACGCCTTGCCTTGGTTCTATTCAAGTCCTTCGCTGGAACCACTGGGGATGTTAAGAACTAAGGGCAACTGAGTCTTAAGTAAATAGTATGGATGACCAGAAGTAAATATTATTAAGAGTCAGTTAACTTCCAAGTTACAAAAACATAGCATTAATTCTGTCTATACAAAGGACATTGCTCTAAAACTATGCAAAGGACATAAAGAGGAGCAATATTTCACTTACATACACAAAATCTAGAGCTCTCAGAAGGTTTGACCTACAAGTTACAGTGACTGGTTTGGGGATATTTGTGATTAACAGGAGAAGAGCAGCAACAAAGGAGAGGTTGAAGATAAACAGGATTAGGAGTGCCTGATGGAATTAGGGAGTACTATGATGGGTGTAACAACGTAAGCTCCCTTTGGGAGGAGCAAGGACAAACCAATGTTATTTAAAATGCTTAGAACTATAATTTTCTCTGCTCTCAAAGCATGTGGTCTAGCTCATTGAGCACTTATTTTTTTTTTAAGGTAATCCCTAAATTGTTGATAAAGAACAGACTTGATGGGCTGGAGCGATAGCACATCGAGTAGGGAGTTTACCTTGCATGCGGCTGACCTGGGTTCAATTCCCAGCATCCCATATGGTCCCCTGAGCATGGCCAGGAGTTAGTTCCTGAGTGCATGAGCCAAGAGTAATACCTGTGCATCACTAGGTGTGACCCAAAAAGCCAAAAAAAAAAAAAAAAAACCAGACTTGAGATGCTTTAAATTTGTTTTCAAGTTTTTGTTGTTGTTGGGTCACAAGTGGCAATGTTCAGGGGGTTACTCCTGGATCTACACTCGAGAGGTTCTTGGGGGTGCTCAGCGGTGCTCCAGCCCAAGTTTTCAACCATTATACACTTGTAAACTGGTGATAATCCACAGATTGGTCATTTAGGTTTTCTAAATGCAAAATTTGCCCTGAAGATCTTGACAAATTGTGTTTATAATAAACTATTTGCATGATCAGAGAGGTAGTAGATAAGGACTAGATAAGGTGCTTGCCTTACATCCACCAGACCTATGCTTGATCTCTGGCATCACATATGTTTGCCCAAGCTCCGCCAGTAGTAAGCCCTGAGCACTGTCAGATATCCAAAACACACTTTCTGACTACACTGCTACTTTCTCCTTAAAGTGATGGTATGGCCTCACCAAACCTACCAAGTCCAGTCTAGGGAGGTATCTTCAGGTGGGATTTTATTTCACTGAGACAGTCCTTGACAAAAATCCTCGAAGCGAATGATGTAAGGAGAAGGTAAGAAATGATAATAAATTGTACTGTCAGCGAGTGAAACTCCAAGTCAGGCACCAGTCCTAAATTACAGTAGTAAAACACTTCCTCGATTTTTCTGACTCCTTGCAAGCTCTCCCTTTATTACAGCCTGGGGGAAGCAAGGGTAGACCAGTCTTAGGTGATAGCTGGTTTATTATACAATCTTAACATTTTAACACCAAAACCACACACCAATGCCTTGATAATTTATAGTTACCATGGCAACCCATGACTAGCCAAATATCAGAACCTTAGACCTAGAATTCTAAAACCAGAAGAAGGTGATAAGAAGATTACATTGCTGTTCCCTGCTTTGGACTCTTTCTTGCATTTGCAGGAATTTATCTATTTTTAAACATCTCCCTTTTGTTTTTAGGCCACACCTGATAGTGTTCACAGCTTACTCCTTATTCATTTGGGGTGCCCGTATCTGAACCCTCAACTTCATGCAAGGCAAATGCCTTACCCAACTGTACTCTCCTTTCTCAAAAGTTTCCTTTTATCCCCAGGTAGATGCTAGTTAGTTTCATTTACTTGCCTCCCTTACCTCTAAACTTATTTAGAATTCTGTATTTTGTGCTTTCCATAAGATCCTTGGAGAGCATAAGAATCGGGGTTTGAGGTAGGCAGCCTGTGTTTACCCTGGCCCCTCTCACACTTTATCAATGCTACCTCCCTTGTCAACACCATCCATACTGCCGTTCTCTGCTCTTTTCCCTGTAGGAGTCATTTTATATGAAGGGAAAGCTTCATTAAGTTTTCTGTCATGCTAAGTTTTCTGTCACGCTAGATTTTTTTTCTCTTAGTCCTTTAGAGCACATTATTTTTTTCTTGGGTCACACTCGGCGATGCACAGGGGTTATTCCTGGCTCATGTACTCAGGAATTACTCCTGGTGGTGCTCGGGGTACCATATGGGATGCTGGGAATAGAACCCGGGTCAGGTCAGCCGAGTACAAGGCAAACACCCTACCCGCTGTGCTATCGCTCCAGTCCCCTAAAGCATATATATATATATATATATATATATATATATATATATATATATATGTGTGTGTGTGTGTGTGTGTGTGTGTTTTTTTGGTTTTTGGGTCACACCTGGCGATGCACATGGGTTACTCCTGGCTCTGCACTCAGGAATTACTCCTGGCAGTGCTCAGGGGACCATATGGGATGCTAGGATTTGAACCCGGGTTGGCCGAGTGCAAGGCAAATGCCCTATCCGCTGTACTATCACTCCAACCCCTAAAGCATATTTTTATTGAGTGAGTGTGCACGTACATGTGCATGTATATGTGTGTGTGTGTGTATGTGTTTGCATTTGTATTTACATCTGTTGATGTTTCTAAGTTGTCAACTTCTCCAGCAGTAAGTGTAGGCCACATGAAGCCAAAACAAAACCCAGGAACACCAGTGAGAATGGCCTGGCTCCAGTGCTGGTCTGAATGGATTTAGAAAGGAACAGTTGACTTGCTCTTCAAGCTCGTGTTCTCCCTTGAGCACGTATTTCATTTGATTGTCATTGTTTCTTTGTTTGCTTATTTCCACCCTGGTGAAGCCTGTGTTCTTTCTAGAACATGTACTTCTCTCTCCTCACACCTTTCTAAGTATATTTCAATAAAAACTAGATTGCATTTAAAAATTAATTATATATTAATGTACAATATGTTATATATAATGATGTTAATTTAGAAATAAAAATTATTAACAATATATACATATATAATTAATATATTAATATATATTATCTATCTCCACTCTTAGCTGTTTCTGCTGATTGGCAACACCCTATGTATGAAGATTTAAAATAATTAATAGGTAAAATAATTAATAGGAAGCATTAATTATCTATGCTTCCCGGGGCTGGAGAGATAGTCCAGCGGGGAGGGCCTTTGCCTTGCACGCGGCTGACCTGGGTTCGATCCCCAGCATCCCATATGGTTCCCCAAGCACCGCCAAGTGATTCCTGATTGCAGAGCCAGGAGTAACCCTTGAGCATCGCTGGGTGTGACCCAAAAAGCAAAAAAAAAAAAAAAATTATCTATGTTTTCCCCCTCCCACCCTAGCAATCATAACAGTAGAAACAGGATTTTTGCCTGTTTGTCTTTGGCGTTTTTCTGGCCGTTCTCGGCTATTTCTGGCTCATTGCTAGAGGACTAATCTTGGCAGTCCTCAGGAGACCATGCAGTGCCGGAGATGGAAACCAGGTCTCCTGCATGCAAAGGGTGTATTTCAGCACTTTGAGCCATCTCCCTAGCCCTAGGAAATATTTGGACCACTTTTAGATCTTAATGATTGGGAAGCCCGTTTCTATCCTGGTGTCTAGCCAAAGCAACCCAGCAGTGTGGCTACAGCAGAAACTGAAGCACCACTAGTGGTCACCCTGAGCATAGGCCAGCGCGCACACACACACACACACACACGTGTAAATCTCACATCAGGATGTTCAGCTTTATCTTTGGGTTCATATCCAGTTGTGCTCAGGGCTTACTCTTGGGGGAAGGAGGATGTCGAGGGACCACAAGGGGTACTGGGAGTCAAACCTGGGGTCAGGGGCCTGTAAGGTAAACAGCCTTCCTGTTGTATTATCTCTTTGATCCCAGCATACCAGGAGATTAATGACAATGAGCTATGAAGCCTGCAGTGTTATCATTGGTACTGAAGACACTACTGTCATTGGGAGTTGGGGTATTTTATTGGAGTTGGGAGCACACCTGGCTATCCTCCTGGCTCAGTGCTCAGGGGTCACTCTTAGTGGTGTTTGGGAGACTATGTAGTTCTGGGGATGTAACTGAGATCAGCTGTGTACAAAGCAAGTGTCTTGCCTCCTGTACTATCCCTCAGGCCCCAATACTGCTATTTATTACCTCTTTTCTCTGCAACATATTCTAGATTCTTGCCCTGCTGGTTTAGAAGGTTTTTTTGTTTTTTTTTTTTTTTTTTGCTTTTTGGGTCATACCCGGCAATGCACAGGGGTTACTCCTGGATCTGCACTCAGGAATTACCCTGGCGGTGCTCAGGGGACCATATGGGATGTTGGGAATCGAACCTGGGTTGGCCTCGTGCAAGGCAAACGCCTTACCCTCTCTGCTATTGCTCCAGCCCCTGGTTTAGAAGTTTTGCCCTGACAAATTGCTGAGACTTTCATACCTTTTGAGGCAGCCAAATCCCTGCTTACTTTGCTTTTGTAAGGCCAGAGAGGGTGCAATTACTTGAGGTTATCGGGCATAGGTGTACCCACAGAGAATGTCCTTTTAGCTGCAGAGTTGTCTCTGCCCTGTAGAACAAGCAGTCTCCACTCTAGCCAGGCTAATTTCCCTGTTGGGTGGAGAAAATAAGTCCTTGGCACATCAACCCAGTGAGCAGGCAGAGTGGGCTGTGAATGTTAAAAGAGCTTCAGAAACAGGTGAAAACGAGGTGCTGGCAGTTGAAGTTACCCTCCCTTCACTCTGATGAGAAGGCCTGAAGGCACCAAGCAGGGAAAAATTTGGGATCCTCCTAGACAGGACTCATTCCCACTTTCCCTCCAGTCCCATGCAATGACTGCTTGGAAATCTCTGCTTCCTTAAATTCCACGGTAATTTGAGGGGCTGATCTCTACACTTCCCTTTGCTTGGCTCAGGGATGTGAGCTCCTTAAGCCACTGCTGTTTTCCTAATGTTTCAGTGTTGTCAAAATCATATTTGTTCCAGCAAGTTGCTCTTACTTAGAGAGATTATTTGGCAGATAATTTTGTTACCAAAAGCAGAAGTCCCAGGTATGCAATACAGAAAAGAAAACAAAGATCCTGTGGCGTTCTCTTTGCTTGTAACTTAGCAGCAGCTAAAGCATTTGTAACATCTCTATGGCCTACTGTTATGGTTTTGCTGCATCATGTGAAATGGATTCAATGTTAGATTTATCACTGTGGTCAGTGCCAAGTATGGAATTCTATCATTTCCATCACTCTGCTTCATAAAGAACTGAATCTGGCCACAGATTCAAACCTTAAGTTGTTTGTTTGTTTTTTTTTTCTTTTTGGGTCACACTCGGTGATACACAGGGCTTACTCCTGGCTCATGCACTCAGGAATTACTCCTGGTGCTGCTCGGGGGACCATATGGGATGCTGGAAATCAAACCCAGGTCAGCCTCGTGCAAGGCAAACGCCCTACCCGCTGTGCTATCACTCCAGCCCCCTTAAGTTTTTCAGATAGCTTTTTCTACTTCTTTGAATATATTGATGATAAATTAAAATTTCAGATAGCTTTTTCTACTTCTTTGAATATATTGATGATAAATTAAAAATATTGTCTAGGTGCCAGGGATATGGCTTAGTGGTAAAATTGCGGACCTTGTATTCAGGAGACCTGGGGTCAGCTGCAGCATCACAACCTCCGCCCCTTCCCTCCCCCAAAAAAAATCATCATTGTTTAGGAACTGAGAAGCTGGTTCAAAGGGCTGGAGCACACACATTGCATATAAGAGACTCAGATTTGGTCCCTGGCACCATACATTCTCCCAAGGCCCAGAGAGAGCAACCTCTAAGAATCACCGAGTGTTGCTCCAAAACAAAAAACCCCAAACAATACAAAACCTAGGGTTGGAGTGATAAGACAATGGGTAAGGTCTTGCATACAGCCAACCCAAGTTCAATCTACAGAAACCCATAAATTCCCTTAGACTCCCAGTAGTCATTTAAAATAATACAGCGGTAACTCTAGAAATCAGGACATCTCATTCCCACACTTTGTATTGTCTTCTGTAGTTGTGTTTAACTATTACTTCTGAGTTGAGGGTCACACCAACTGTTCTCAGGACTTACTCCAGGCTCTGTGCTCGGGGATGACTCCTATGGGAGCTTGGGGACAATTATGGGGTGCCTGGGACTATACACGGTTGACTGTGTGCAAGGTAAGTGACCTACCCGCTATACCATTCCTCCATTTTTTTGTTTTTAATCATTACTTGTTAAGTGATTTTCCTGAACTAATTATCATGGATAGTCTCTAAAATCTCTGCTCAGGTTAGTAGTCAGGAATGCTGGACAGAGATTTCCTTAAAGCCAAACCCTGCTCAAGGCTTACTCCAGACTGTTCAGGAATCACTCCTGGCAGGGCTCAGGGGACCATAGAAGGTACCATGGATCTAGCTTGGGTCAGCCAGGTGCAAAGCAAGCATCTTTCCCACTGAACTCTCCAGCTCTATATTTTTTTTTGGGCCACACCCTGTGGTGCTCAGGGAACCATACGAGGTACTGAAATTGAACCCAGGCCAACCACATGCAAACATCTTATCCACTGTACTATTGCTCTGGTCCCCTCTGGCCCTATTTTCAATTTTTAAAATTTATTTTGTTTTGGGGACAGACATGGCAATGTCCAGGGGTTGTTCCTGGTTCTGCATTCAGGTATTATTCCTGCCGAGGATTGGACCCTGGTGGGCCCTGCTGCTATACTATCTCTCTGGCCCCTGGCAGGAAGTCTTTTTTAATGATTCATTATGGGCTGACAGAGAGGGTACTGCAAGTTTCTAGAGTATAGAGAACATTATTCAAATTTTATAAAATGAGATACTGGCAGGCTGGAGCGATAGCACAGTGGTTGGGCGTTCTCCTTTCACGCGGTGGACCCAAGTTTGATTCCTCTGCCCCTCTCGGAGAGCTTGGCAAGCTACCAAGAATATCGAGCCCACGAGGCAGAGCCTGGCAAGCTATCTGTGCGTATTGGATATGCCAAAAAGTTAACAATAAGTCTCTCAATGAGAGACATTACTGGTGCCAGCTCAAACAAATCGATGAGCAACGGGATGATAGTGACAGTGACAGAGATACTGGCATTGATAAAAAATATGTATGGGGGCCAGGGCGATATAGTACAGCAGGCAGGGTGTTTGCCTTGCACATGGCTGACCCAAGTTTAATCCCTGCCAGGCATTCCATGTGGACCTCTGAGCACCGCCAGGAACAATTCCTGAGTGCAGATGCCAGGAGTAACCCCTTAGCATCACTGGGTGTGATCCCCAAAAGCCAACAACAAAACAGTGTGGTCATTCAAAAGGAGTCAAACATAGGAGTAAAACAATAAAAGTGGTTTCAAGGAAAAAAAATTATTTTTTTTTGCTTTTTGGGTCACACTCGGCGATGCACAGGTGCTACTCCTGGCTTTTTAATCAGGAAATTACTCCTGGCGGTGCTCGGGGAACCATAGGATTCTGGGAGTTGAACCCGGGTCAGCTGCATGCAAGGCAAACGCCCTACCTGCTGTACTATTGCTCCAACCCCAAGAGAACTTTTCAAGGGGGCAGAGACATAGTGCAAGGGCTCAGGGGCTTGTCTTGCTCATGGCTTACCCATCTAGTACTTTGCTGGTATTAACAGAGGCAAAGTAGGAAGCCAAGGAACTAGTTTTTTTTTTTTTACCAATTCCACACTGAAACATTTGCAGCATATCACAACCAAGCAACAGTCATTGTGTTTCTTATTCTCAACAAGGAGTCTTATGAAATTTTATTCAATTTCAAGAGTACAGATAAGAAGTTCACAATTAAACGCAGAAATAATGCAGCAATGTGTTTACTGACTTGGATAGCTGTTCTTGAAGTTGTCCAGTGAGAAGTACTATCTGGACTACCAGCTATTACTTTCCTCCCATCAAGTGTTTGCCATGCCAGGATCCATTACTAATTAGAATGAAAACAAGGTATATTTATAGATAAATTACTTTTAAAATATCAGAAAATAGAGTATCTTTTTGAAGTAAAATAGTCTACAAGTAGGTAACTTATTTCCCCATCAGGTTTCCTTCATAACTTTTTTTTTGGGGGGTCACACCTGGCGATGCCCAGGGGTTATTCCTGGCTTTGCACTCAAGAATCACTCCTGGCGGTGCTCAGGGGACCGCATGGGATACTGGGAATCGAACCCGGGTCGGCCTCATGCAAGACAAAGTCTTACCCGCTGTGCTATCGCTCCAGCCCCGCCCCTTTATAACTTTTAAGCAACCTTCATGTTATTAGTATTTTTAAGAAAGGGGAGGCTCAAACTATTTTCAGCTGTAGGTAATTTTAATACACCAAATAATAATTCTCTTAAGTGGATCCTACACCCCAAACTCACTATACACATTTAAGGTACAGCTCTCAAACTAGATGTAATGCTATCATAAACATTCTAATCACATCCATTTGTAAAAATATTGATTCAAAATAATAGTTGTCAGAAGCAAAGAATTCAATTTCTTTTTCCTGGACTATACCCATTGATGTTCAAGGGTTATTCCCTGCAATATTCATCTTTGCATGCCACTCAGTTCTTTGAGCTAACTTCCCACCATTTTTTTTTTTCCCTTTTTTCCTTACCACTTCTTTTGTCAAGCACTATAGTAGGCACGTATTTTAAGTCTTTGTTTTTTGGGCCACACCTGGCTGTGTTCATGGCTTACTTCTGCCTCAGAGTTCAGGAATCACACATGGTGGACTTGGGACCACAAGGGATGCTGGGGATCTAACTCCAATCAGCAACATGCAAGGCAAGTATCCTACCCGCTGTAATACTACTCTAGCCCCTAGTTATTAAGAATTAAAACCTAACAGTGATTTACTGCATTTCAAAACATTGGCTTCCCCACCCCCCTCTCTCTTCGGCCACAACTATCTATTGGTGCTGGAGGCGGGGAAAGGAGAAGTGTATTCTATGGTGGGCATCAAACCTAGATCTGCCATATGCAAGCTCTACCTACTGTCCCATCTCTCCAGCTCCAGTTCAAATCTTTTTAATTCATTGAGAAAACTGTATCAGAATAAGGATAAAGATTTTAAATGCACTGGGGAATAGTGCTTGATGTTTCCTAATTATTCATGGTAAGGGGGAGGGAAAACAGAGTGGAGATGCTTTTATGATCCACATCGTTTCACAGATCCGTCTTTAGGTAAAATTCTTGAGCTTTTAAATGTTTTGACTTGTAAGTATTTATATTCTTTAGATATGCTAATGTCTGCTGTGACATTTCTTTTTTTGTATGTGGGGGGGCACACCTGGCGATGCTCAAGGGTTACTCCTGGCAGTGCTATGTGGACATGGACACATCACACGTATGTTGGGGCTCAAACCCAGGTCAGCTGAGTGTAAGGCAAATGCCCTAACCACTGTACCTCAAAAATACCATTCTTTTAATAATCTCTTTTAAGTTTCAATAGGCTGAAATAGCAGAGCTAGTTATCTTTTGGTTTGAGGGCCACACCTCTAGCTCTGCACAATTGCTCCTAGTAGGCTTGGAGAGCATATGGGATGCTGGGGATCAAGCCTGGTGGGTCATGTGCAAGGCAAGCAACCACCTTCGCCATTATACTTTCTTCGGCCCCAAGCTAGTACATAAAAAAAAATCACATAGCAAGACAGTTTACCAGAACTTCAACAGAAATGTTCAGCAACCTAATCTCCAATGGCACCTGCAAATGATTTGGGTGGTGTGTCTGCTTTGGGTAACATCCAGCTGTATTCAGAGCTTACTCCTGGAGATGTTGGCAGAATATATGAGATACTGGAGGTTGGACTCAAGCCAGCTGCATATGAAGCAAAAAATGCCTTAGGTACTGAACTCTCTGGCACCTACAGGTTCCATTTCAAAACAATTTATAGAAAAGTAACTACATCTCAGCAATAACACTGGCGTCCGTGCCACACTAATAAGCCAATATTTTCTCAACTCCTGCGAACATCTACAAGTGACAAAAAATGCAGTGAAGTTTTGTTATTAAAGGTGTTTAACTATCCACCAGGTTTTTGTTTATATAGAGGGGTCAAAATGACCATCTATGATCATTTAAAAACTATCAGGACACTAAGACTTCAAAAGTCAACGAGGGGCTGGAGTGATAGCACAGTGGGTAGGGCGTTTGCCTTGCACTCGGCTGGTTCGATTCCCAGCATCCCATATGGTCCCCCGAGCACTGCCAGGAGTAATTCCTGAATGCAGAGCCAGGGAGTAACCCCTGAGCATAGCCGGGTGTGACAAAATAAAAAAGTCAACAAGGAAAACCAAATATCTGATGCCAGTTGTTTTAAACGTTGTGCGGCCAGACAGTAGAGTGAAACACTTGCTCTACATGCATGCAGAGACCTGGGAGATCTGTCTTGAGCTTATCTCCAAAATGTCCCAATGGGAGTGATCTTTGTGCAGTTGGATGCGTGGCCCCAACACATATATAGTAACTGGAAGAAAATAAATTCCTTTTTGACAATGGTATAAAAAAAAAGTTTCAGAGTAAGCATAAAGAAGTTGGCCAATACCAATGTCTCATTGCAAAGTTCCCCAAACTTTTTAAAGAGTAATCCCTCAGCACCTCTGGACATGGCCCCCCCAAACAGTGAACAAGCATTCTCTAAGGTCCACACACATACTCCCAAGCGGAACCCAAAATAATGAAAAACACCCTTAGTAGTCAAATGTGGCTCAAATGCACCTCTTGCCCTAAAGAGAATGAAGATCTCTCGGGTAACTCCCAGAATAGTTTAAGCAACTTGTGATCAGCTCCAAGCACACATTTAATTATGGCATCTGAGAGGAGACTTATCCTTAGAAACAGACACGGAGTTTGGAAAATCAATGAACATTTATCCAATCGTAAGTACAAGTAAAATTTTAATAATCTATATTAGGAATTACATATTGGAGGCCACGGGTTGGCACTGGCAGATGAATTCCAAAATTACCACTTAAAAATCAAAATGAAAATCTGCATATTTTTTAGAAAGCATACCCTTTCTTTATATACTATACTGTCACAGGTGACTTAACCACTTACTATAATATTGTAGTTAGTAAACACTACTTTGTCATTATGAAGGAAAAATTATGATCAAAGATCATAATGTAGTTCTGATAGACTACACATTCTTTCAACTATACACAGTATATAATAAACGGTATATTTTGTACGGCAGTAACATGCAACGATTGGTTGTAGAAATGTTAATGTAGTTTGTTACATTAGGATTTTGTGTAGATGCTTACAGTTTGGGAATCAGGAATGAAAAGAGCAATTAGTTAATGCTTACACACAGCAGACACATCTGAATGCACAATATACAGTACCACTAGAGATTAACAAGGAATTTACAAATAAAAAATTAAAAAGAAAAAAAAAGACCTACATAACCTAAGTGTAATGATGGACTTTATTTAAAAAAAGAAAAAAGTCTTTTGAGGACTAAGTTACAAAGTAAAAGCAGATCACTATGTAGAAACCTAGTTAATACATTTTGCCTGTGCAAGAAAACTTTATCAAAGTTCTTCATTAAACAGTATCACCCCATTCACAATAGTATCCGTTATAATGTTCTTCGTAAGGTTACTATGCCTTTATTTTAAATCTTTCTAAACACCAAACTCCTGACTTATAAGAATGGCACTTCTGAAAGGGGCAATTTCCACTCTGTTGTTGGTGACATTATTTCAATCTGAGCTTTCACCAAACTTGAAATCTTTCACTTTTAACACAAACCTCCCTAGAAGCCAAAGTATGGCCATATTTTGTTTTCTAGTGGCTACATACAGATGGGCAGCAGCAAAGAAATACAGAAATTAAAAGGCAGCCATTAAATGGCAACTGTACAGATGAGATATCTGACTCATGGCAATTAAAAAAAAAATGGCAACCTGAAATATTAACAGCCAGACACCTGTCATTATTGAATATATTCAGAATAAAGCCAATCCAGTACAACAAAGTGGAAATGCAACATTATCACCATACTTCATTCTTTACAACAAATACTGTAAGCCAAAAGGCAAGCCAGGTTATATTTAGAACCCCAATTAGAACATGCTTAATATTTCAACAATTTGTACTGGGTTTAAGTGCAATCATTTTTATTTTACTCTCACTACTGAGTCCTTTCTTACCTAAGTCTATGACAAGTGTGATAAAATTCTAAGACATTTTGAAAATAGCTGTATGAAAAGAATATTATCTATTTGTTTTGCCTAATTTTGGAATGCGTAAGTATCTTGACGGGGAAAAAGCCCAACTTTCTTCTTCCCACCACCTGACAAAATTTCCCAAAGATCTCCCTTTCAAGTTTGTTCTCCATAACTTCTCTAAGAGAACAAACAATGGATTTCAAGGGCATCTGGGGTTAAAAACACAAACTATGAACATGCACGTAATGGTCCAAATATTCAGGGTTTAAGTTAAACGACTTCAACTGCTGTATGTGGACTTCTCATTGATGAGTAGGGCTTTGGGCATACCGAATTATCACACAAATCATTGCTTTTGAGACTGGATACTTTTACAGTTTAATTTGCAAACAGAATTTCTATAACAAATTACTTTAAACCAAATCATATCTTGAAAACTTTTATATAGAAAACCCAGGGAATAAAGTGAACTGTTCACTGTGGAAGGCCTTAAATTACATTATTACAGTAGAAAATACAGGAGGTAGAAGATAACTGAAGATCAATGCAACATTGGATTCAAATCTCTAGCTCCTGTAGCTACTTAAAACATGGTTTTAGAAACTAAACCCAACATTTCCAGTAACCATAGGAACAGTTAAAATAAAATTTGCCATGAAAGCCCTTATATCATGCTTGATATAGGGAGGTAGGAAGATGTAAGAACCAGGACACATGAAACATGACATTTTATCTACAACTCCTGTTTGTTTTACTGAGGGTGTAGTTTTGAAATTCAGTCACCTTCTTCAGCTTCAGACTCAGATTCTAGAAAAGGGAAAATAAAATGCAATCAAGCGTTATATAATATCAGAAATTAAGTCTATTTTATAACTTCATAGTCTTAAAAATTGTAGTTACAGAATTCAGATATTGTCGTTATAGATCTAAATATCAGTATTCTCAAAACTACACATTCTTTCAAGGAATGTTTGGTATTTTAGTAGTTATTAAATCAATTAAAATCTAGTATTTTAATTGATTTAAAAGAAAGGACTTAGTATTTTAATTGATTTAAAAGAAAGGACTCAGTAGAGAGAGTAAAATTTAGTAGTTATTAAATCAATTAAAATCTAGCCTTTCTCATCTGCCTTAAAGTGATTTTGCAGATCAGTCAAAACAACAAAAAACAACAATCTGTATTTTAGATACAAAATGGCATTGCAAAGAAAGGCAGTAAGTACATGTGGATACATTGTATGGCTGAATCAGTCAATACCATATATATCCCACAAAGGAAAAAGACTTACCTTCTTCAGCATTTTTGAGCCACTCTACAAACTTCTTCATTTGTTCAAGGAAGACACTTTTCCCCTTTGCAACATGTGCATCCTTATACCACTTCAGTATGGGTTCTTCACTCAGAACTTCAGCTATAAAGAGAGTGATCATTATATTTGAAGAGTTTCATATTTCTTTCTCAATCTCAGGTAAAATTACAAAGGCATAACAGAACTCACTAGAAAGTTAAGTGAACATACATAGTTTTGTTTTTTGGATCACACCTTGTGGTGTTCACCTCCCAGCATTGCTTGGAGGCTCAAATTCATGCCAGGCATGTGATGTGCACTGGACCTTCATTATTTTTACTGTTTCTAATAATCTGTATCCAAAATATTTTTCTTCCTTTTTTATTTTTTGAAGTATCTCAGATTGAATATAGGTTGTCCTCCCCAATCCTTTTGCAAAGTCTATTAAGCTCTATTTTAGTAAGAAGGAAATGGAAGAGAAATGAGAGAAAGACTAGTTTCTAATATACAGTTCTATGTTAAAAACTTTAGTCTACTTGCTGCCCATGTATGAGCCACAACAAGCAAAACAACAAAACCACTAAACCAACGATTCAAATTAAGGTAATATTTGTATAAATTATTTTTAAATTATGCATTTCTATTCTTATTTACTACTTATTTTAAATTGTAAAATATTTATTACAATGATCAGTCTTGCTACACTGGAAAGAGGTGGTACTGGAACTGAAATAATGCCAACACTCCACAGCGTACACAAACACCTACATTTTTTCCGGGCCCTAAACAGTTCTAAGATGAGAAACTGTGCTGAATGATCAGGAATATCTTGATAATTTGTTGATTCTTAAGGAATCACCCTTAGTGGTGCTGGGTTTGGGACCCATACATACAGTGCAAAAAAGACCTAATTCAGATCTGTGCCTACCTTTTGGTCTTGAACTATTTCCCTGGCCCAACCTGTCATTGTTTTAGGTGTATAATGGCATTCTGATTTTTACAGTCATACTATTCTTAAGAACTAAATGCAGAATTCTAGTATCATTTCGAATGAGAAGGAGCAGGGATATGAATGCTTCCAAGAAACCAGCCACAATCTGATAATCAGTCAAGTATGGCATAATGTGGCAGTTTATTTATTTTTCTTTTTGGGTCACACCCAGCAATGCACAGGGGTTACTCCTGGCGCTGCACTCAGGAATTACTCCTGGTGGTGCTGCTCCATAGGGAACCATATGGGGTGCTGGGAATCGAACTTGGATCGGCTGTGTGCAAGGCAAACACCCTACCCGCTGTGCTATCACTCCAGCCCGTTTATTTTTTCTTTTTTTTTTTTTTGCTTTTTGGGTCACACCTGGCTATGCACAGGGGTTACTCCTGGCTGTACACTCAGGAATTACTCCTAGCGGTGCTCAGGGGACCATATGGGATGCTGGAAATCGAACTCGGGTCGACCGCGTGCAAGGCAAACGCCCTACCCACTGGCCAGTTTATTATTTTCTTAAAACCACTAAAAATTTCGGGGGCTGGAGCAATAGCACAGCGGGTAGGGCGTTTGCCTTGCACGAGGCCAATCCAAGTTCGATTCCCCGTACCCCATATGGAGCAGCACTACCAGGAGTAATTCCTGAGTGCAGAGCCAGGAGTAACCCCTGTGCATCGAGGGGTGTGATGCAAACAAAAACAAAAACAAAAACAAAAACACCACTGAAATTTCTTGGTATGGAGAAGGCCTCTGTATTAATATATAGGCAACAATAAAATCAACTATGAAAACTGAGAAACAAATGCAGCTCAACGTAAAGTGCATGTTTCTTATGTGTGTAAACCATGGTGCCTAATTTTTTTTTCTTTTAAAGACGTTTTCGAAAACCAGACTTCAAAAAGATCTAACAACTAAAACAAACCACACCCTTATGCCCCCCCTCCCTCCTTTTACGGAAGCATTTTGAACTTATCTCACAAGACACTAGACATTCACATTGGGTTGTATGGAAAGATCAAAAGAAGTGAACCTCTACATGTCAAGGAAAATGTGAAAAATGGAAAAGAAAATCGGCATGATAGAAGACAAAGGACAAAAAGTAGGCTTTTAACTTGCTAATAAATAACATTTTGATACTTATGTAAAATTTTAGGGAGATTTAATGTAATTATTCACCAAAGTTATTCTGAATACTTTTTATTAAATATACTAGAAAATATAATTACCTTTATAAAAAAGCACCACTATTTTCTGAAAGGCTTTCATGAAATGAATGTTGTCATAGCAATACTCCTGAATCTTCAGTAACAGAGTCAGCTCAGACTGACCTTGAGTAGTAAAGGCAGCAAGTAGAGGGCTGTATTGCTTTTAAAAAAAAAGAAAAAAAAAGACATTCACTGTAATAAAAATTCTGCAGAGCACCAACGCTTCTAATTACTGTGAATTAAATTTAGTGGGAATTTCAATTAAGAGCAGACAAATCTAAATATCTTAGTCAACTAAATAATGCATCCAAGATTTCAGATAACTGCCAAGTTAGTATTTTACACTGAGAAGGAAAAAAATTTCCTACTATTCCCTCGAAATCAAACCAAACTGCAGGTTTAAGCCTTACTTATGAACTAAAGAACATAAATCATATATCCCCCACTGTGGTGCCAGGGACTGAACCCAGGGTCTTACACATGCAAGACAAGTGTTCAACCACTGAGCTAAATTCCTGACTCCTCTGGCCAGCCTTCGTTTTCAGGAACCTTAGGAAGTAAATCCTTTTAGTAGTTATCTGTAGAGACCGTGACTATGTAGAGTATGGGCATAGACAGCTCAGTTATCCCCACATAAAAGCAGAATGTTTAATCAAGGTATAGTTCTAATACCTTCAAGTGCTTGATGGCTTGTTCTGCTACAAGTTCTTCCTTTTTGTTCCATTCCACAGTGCTCATTACGCTGGACCAGACTATTCCGATAACAACAGGTTCTGGGATGTTGTTTTTTTTCATCTCTTCCTTGACATACAGAATTATCTGCAAAAATCCAAATTTAGTAACAGAAGACAGTTTTGTTATGTACACACACCACAGCAAACCAAGAAACTTAGACAAGCATAAAAACAACTTTCTATGCAACTGGAAACATATGTGCATCTCATCTAACAAGAAACACTGGAAAGGATAGACCTATAATTTATATTCTGTAAGGCAGAATAGTTGGGAAAGAAATGAGATGGAATAGGTCTCATTTCTTGTACCATTAAAACCCAAATCTATTTTTTGCTTTTTGGATCACACCTGATGATGCTCAGGGGTTACTCCTAGCTCTGCACCAAGGAATTACTCCTGGTGGTGCTTAGGGAATCGAACACAGGTTGGCACATGCAATGCAAATGCTCTACTTGCTGTACTATTGTTCCGGCTTAATCTAATTTTGGGGAACCAGTGAAATACTGAATGTCAAAAAGACGAAGGTTAAGCCAAAATATGACATTCATATCTATTAAACACACTCTGGTCAATTGCTTTGTGAGTAAACACTTTCTTTGCCAGAAATTTCATTATATAAAAATGGTCTAAACAAAAATAACTTACATCCTTAAAAGGATCACCACGGGACATCTGTTCCTGAAGTTCTTTCTGAAGTTCCTTACGAGCTCCTATGGTCTGCTGATTTCGAACGTATTCTGAGAGCTCTTTTAAGCCTGCCTCAGTAAAATACTTTGTGAAATGTTCAACGCTTTGTTTATTGGCAGGAAAAAGTTCCTGAAAGGATAATTTAAATTAGATTAAGGAAAATTCCCATAGTAGCCTTCATTTGTGCAAAAATAGAAACATCTACAAACCATCAGTCTATTATCCATGCTGACTTTCCGAAGACTTGCAGCTACTGCATTGATATCTTTTTCATTTATCCATGATTTAAAGAGCTTTACAGCAAAAGCTGCTGAAACCCCTGTGAAAGAAAACAGCTCATTAGGACATCACTCTGTCACTCTTCAACATCCCACACCAATGGTCCTATTCTTTCATTCACAAATTGTGTAGCTTTAGGTTAAACAAATGAGGTAATATTAAAGCTAAGTAATACTCTAAGCTGTAAAAATAAGACTTTAAAAAAATTGTACAGAACACTTTCACAATAGAAATCATAAATACTTCTTTTCCTGTCCATTTTTACATTTTTTACACTATGTCTTTGTTTCTGATAGTTATTTCCAAAACTTTCAATTTTATTTAAATCTTATTCTGAATTTCCTTGGTATTTGCCTTTATAATAAGTTTGTCTGGGCTCTGGGCATTTGCTATATGCCTAAAATAAAAGCCCTTAAGCTTAAACACCAAAAGTACATATTAAGTGTCCAATGAATTTGAAGTCATTTTTACTAAAAATTGATTACCTTCTTTAACCAAATTCTCATTATAAAGGCTGTTAAGAATGGATGCATTTAGTGTTCCATTAGCCAGAAGAACACCAGTCAGCATAGCCAGTTTGTTCCTCTCCGACTCCGAAAAACCCTTTAAGAACAGCAGCAACTATAAAAACAAACAGATTAAAAGAGTCATCACATATGCATGTTACCTTTTTAGTAACAGTATTGTAAACTACAGTGCCTGAAAGGAAAGAGAGAATGAAAGTGTCTGCCACAGAGGAAGGCTATAGGGATGGAAGTTTCTGGGAGGAAAACTGCGAACACTGGTGGCAGGAAAATGTTCAACTGGTGAAGGAATGGGTGCTAGAACACTGTATAACTGAAAATTATGAACAATCTTGTAACTTTATCTCAGGGTGACTTAAAAAACTCATTAGTGATGAAAAAAAAAGGGGAAGCAGCAAAGGAAGTACACCACACATTAAAGGAGCAGACCTTGAAATGCTCAGGGATTGAACCAGGTGTGCCAGATGCAAGGCAAGCGCCCTACCTGCTGCTCTACCTCTTTAGGCCCTCAATTATTTTAAGGCTCACTATCTGAGTGATCTTAGACAATTTATCTAACCTGTGCTTCAGTTTCCTCAGATGGATCTAAGTCACCTGATGGATTTTTTTTAATCGAATATTTATATATCATTGTTTTTTAACATGTTTTCTGTGTACCTATGTATAAAACACCTAATACAATCAACAGCAAACATACTCAAGTTTTTTCTCAGTGTTTAGTGTCTTTAGAACTCCACTTTGATTTTCAACCTTCTGCTACTTGTTTAGACACTTAAGAGATAGTGCACAGCAAATTACACTGATATACCTCAAAATCATCATTTCAGACAGCCTACCTAAATATCTACCATTATCTCAAATATGAGGCAGAATTAGGATTTTACATTTCCTTCTAACTCCAGCATTTGGTTTTCTACCATGCATAAAATCTTCTCATACCTTTTTTACTTCATCTTCAAAACCTTTCTCCAGGTATTTGTAGCGTCTGATTAACTTGTTAAAAACCTATGAATAATAATAAAGGAATTTATTAATAAAGGAAGTTTGTCTGCATAGACGCCAGATTCCTAAAAAAATCTAGGCTAGAGACACTCAGATCTTTTCCTTTTTTTAGTTTTTGGGTCATACTCGATGAAGCTCTGGGATTACTCCTTGCTCTACACTCAGAAATTACTCCTGATGGTGCTCAGAGGACCAAATGAGATGTTAGAGATTGAACCTGGATCAGATGCACGCAAGGCAAATATCTTACCCGCTGTACTATCCCTCCAGACCCAGATCTTTTTCATAGTATTTCTAGAGTAGCAAAAATTTCTAACAGTTGAAGTTTGAATTTGTGAATTCCCAAACTCTGAAAATGATGTTAAGACTGTTACCATGTGATAATTTTTACTGCCTATTATTAATTTAATGCTTCAATGTGATTTAGTCATCTGTAGGAAATCATCAGATCAAGAATTTTTTAAAAAATTCTATTTTCTGAATCACATACATAACAAATCTCCTAGGTTAAATTCATGGTTTTAGCTGACATTGACAAAATCATAGCTGAATGATAAATCAGTCCTTAAAAATGTAAAAGTATCAGTTCCAGAAGGAAAAATAAGCAAAGGCGGAGTTTAATAATCTCCTATGTAGTAATAATGTCCTCTTAATATAATACACTGAAGTTTCTAACTCACCAAACCACACCAAGAACAGGATCTCGAAACCTTTAGCCCAAATTTCTTCTAGGCTAAGGACTGTTTCTTGTTTCCTGGCAACATTTGGTGGTGCTCAGGGGGCCAATAGTGGTGCCTGGGATGCAACCTGGGTTGGCCAATTGCAAGGCTGTACTATCACTCTGGCTCTAGGTGCACTATTTTAAAAATTAGACTGTTCACCCAAAACTTGTCGAATGGAAGTAATGAATTGAAAAAATCATGCAAAGTTTTATTTACCTGAGCAAATGCTTGCATGGTCTCTAGGTCTTCCTGTGCTGCAAACACACAGACATCTGTACGCATCATGTCATCTGCCAGTGTACCACCTGGAGCTAGAGTAAATTTTGTAAGAAGCTTGCAGTGCCCTTCATTTTATATTAAAAACTATTTCAATCACAGTTACTGTAAAGATTCTCATTAAAATTAAATTTAAAAAATCTAAGGCGGTTTGAAAGCAGTTGCTTTTCTGGTAACACAGCTGGATCAATATATGTAAACATGAAACACTTTATATATGAATAAACAGCCCACTTTAGCCACCCAATGTAAATACATCACTAAATTAAACATTCAATAATATTCTATCATTCAAGTGGAAATGTTAAGAGTTGGTTAGAATAAGTGACTTTCCTTGCAGAAATAACCCAAGCTTTGAAATATGGGGGAGGGGGTATGTCAGTGGAGATATGGACCAAGACTGCTAATAATTGTTGAAGCTAGGAAATTGATCAAAGATATATCCTATTACTCTTTCTAGCGTTAAGTCTGAGTGCTTCCCTTTAAGAAATAACTTTTAAGAAAGGCCTACTTTTGGGAGGCTCATTTTAGGGTCATACCCAGGATCATTTCAGGTGGTGCTCAGAATCTGAATTGGCCATAAGCAAGGAATGTGCCCTGTCCACAATAATCTTTCTGATAACAGTACTATATACAGAAAATAATCTTTCCGATTTCCTACTATCAACAATGAAATACTTATTTGAATAGGCTTTGGAACAAGAGAATGTAAATTCCCATTTCCACTCCTGATACTTCACTGAGACAAAAATCATGTTACTGAAGCTTTGGGGAGAAAGGGGGGGGTAGAGGGGAGCACCAGCACGTCCCAAAGCTGGGCTCTGCAATCTGGCGGCCATTCCCAATGAAACTCTCAGGAAACCAAGCCTGCTTGAGAAAGGACTTGCAGAAGCGATGCTGCTCAGCCCGAGGTGGAGACCAAAGCCACCTTGGAAAAATGCTGTCAGGATGGAATCTGGTGAAGCACATGCAATGCTGCACCCTAACCCCTATACTATCTGTATCTAGACATCTGCAGCCCCTTAGAAGTTTTACGAGCCTGGCAAGCTACCTGTGGCATATTTGACATGCCAAAGACTGTAACAAGTCTCACAATGGAGAGGTTACTGGTGCCCGCTCGAGCAAATCGATGAATGAGATGACAGTGCTACTGTGCAGAAGTTTTTATTCTACATGTATACAAAAATGACTTCTGATCCTACCAGCATACTTAAGCTTAGTATTGATATGAAAACAATGAGCTATGCGTTAAGAACTGACCATATGAAGACGGGGAACTAGGTAGTACAATCTACTGAGCTGAGACAGAAAAGACAGTAAAGAATAAAGATGTGGTCCTGCATGTGGCTGACTCTGGTGTGATCCCTATGGAGAAACTGATCCCCTGGGTACTGCCAGGAATGACTCTTGAGCAGAGCCAGTTAAGTCCTGAGCTTAGGTAGATGTGGTGCACAAATATCCTGAGCCTTAGATTTAGAATTTAGGGCATTGTTGTGGCAACAAAAACATGTGATGTTAATTTCAAAAATTACTGTAGCCACATTAAAAAGGCTGAAACTAAATTAAAAAATTAATCCATTTTGGTTTTGGGATCCCACCCGTATGTTTAAGGGTTATTCCAGTGCTACTTCCAGTGCACAAGTAAGTAAGTGCCAGAGATGGAATTGGGCCTCCAGCACCCAAAGTGTTTTTGAGCTATCTCTCTGAGTAATCTCTCAGCCCCTGGGTGAAATTACTGTAATGAAGGAAAGACAGAATTGTTGGGAAAATAAATCACTGACTTAAAGAAATTTAATTATATCAGTGAGAAAAAGACATCCACAAACATTAAGGTTTTAAACAGACTCAAATTTAAAGTTAGACAGAATAAAGAAGAGGTTACCTTCACATGATCTGAGAAGAATTTAGAAAGAGAAAAAGTACTATGGGAATTTTAAACAAAGCCATTCCAATCTGATAGGTTTGATTTTGAACCACACCTGCTGTGTTCAGGACTTAAAACCTGGGCTCTGTGTTGCTCAGAGAATCAGGACTGCCACTGTACTATTTTTCTGGCTCTCACTGAATAGATTCATCAAACATTCACAAGCTGTATCTTATATAATCTCCATTCAACATACTTCATACAAACCTAGATACTTACCCAGCATTCCACCAGCCACCAGAATGTCAAAGAGTGTTTCTGCATATCGACGGTAATCAAGTTTTGCTCCAGAAGCATCAAGAAACTTCGCTACTGCTTCCAAATCAGTACCAGTTTCAGTTAAGCCTTGAATAATACAGTCTTGAAACTGAGTAGGGTCAAACCTCTCTTTTTCATCTGGGAAGGCAAAAACAACAACAACAACAACAAAAAACAATATACATTACAAAAATGACATGAAACTAACCTCCTGGGATGTGGTATAAGCATAATCATAATTTTATTCCAACAGTCAGAAAAAAACAAGCCTGATTGAGCAAGACTAGTAACATGAGCAAATGCAACAAATGCATGTCATATGACAAGTTTTCCTTTATAAGGTAGGACTGTGATTCATAACAATCTTAAGAACTCTGTAGTTTTCTCCCACCATTTTCCATTTGTCTTGGGGCCATACCCAGCCGTGCTCAAGGCTTATTCCTCCTGACTGTGCTCAGGGATCACTCTTGGCTAGCTCAGAGGACCACACAAAATGCTAGGAATTGAATTTGGGTTAGCCATATGCAAGGCAAAATGCCCTAACCTCTGTATCATCGCTCTGGCCCCCTCACAATTCTTTTTTCGCTTTTTGGGTCACATCTGGGAATGCACATTCTGGCTCTGCACTCAGGAATTACTCCTTGCAGTGCTCAGGGGATCATATGGGATGCTGGGAATTGAACCTGGGTCAGCCTTGAGCAAGGCAAATGCCCTACCCACTGTGCTATCGCTCCAGCCCCAATTCTTTTCCAGCTAAATGAGCTGGTGTATTCCTACGACAAGAGGATAATTTCAACTTGGAAAGCTCTCCCATAGCCTCACCTACAACTGAAAATGATTGCTACTTAACACATAATATGCCTGGATCATGATGCTGAGCTACTATTACAAACACTATATACTTTAAATAATATTTTTCACTTTTCCCTTAACTATCTTATGTAGTTTAGTTTCACCAGTTTTCTAGTATAAAACAGTTGAAAGCCAGTTCTAAGTCTCAGAGACGATTAAAAATGAGCAAAATTTCACTAAGCAAATTTTATTCTTTACTGAAATTTTGCTTTAATACAGGAGCTCCTTTCTAAAAACACTGCACATTTAAAAAGAAATTTAGCAATAATTTTTAGAAAGCACACAAGCAACACCCAAATGTATCAGAACCTACAGTAGATTCTTTGCTTTAAGAATTCCCTTATACCCTAATGAGGAAGTTTATTCATAAATGAAATGGATGTTCAGAGGAATTGGATAATCAAGCGATCATTAGAATTCTGGAGTTTAAGTTTCCTAAATGAAATTCCTTAATTATCACACTTAACTAGTCTCATTCCAGATGTTTAGCTTTTCCTACTATAAATGATAAATAACAGTTCTTACAAAGTCGAGACTTTACTTTTAATCTGATATAACAGAATCAAACCAGAACAGTGGAGTACATATCTAGCCTACGCTGGGTTATTTACTGAGTATATGCCACGAAAGGGTTAGATTTTCCCATTTAGATATTATCTTCATTTTCAGACAGCATGAGGGTAACAATCTTCTCCCCCTTTGCCCAGGACTTTGTAAGGCCAATATCCTAGAAATTCTGTCCAGCCCTACACAACCAATCAGGATATTGTTCACCCCACATGGGACCCAACTTTCAAGAGCTAAGAGAGCATGAGCAATACTAATTTGCAAGTAGCAAACCAGCATCTCTTCCAGATGCTAATAATAAAAATTACCACTCTATTTACATAAAGTTACTAGCACAATCCACCCACTCTTTATTTCATCTTTCAACACCCCCAACCAGAGGAAAAATATATATTTTTTATAACAGCTTTCTATCACTAGGCTAGTACCTTGCTACAGAATTTAAGCATTCATTCAAGTACAGCTAACACAGAAAAGCAGTCATTAACATTAGTACTGGTGTAAGTTTGAGAAATATTTGACTTCAGAAGATATTATGTAAACCCTGTTGCACAATTAATTCCCATAAGTAAAATTTGATTTTTCTCTCATAAATGCATACAATTTGGGTAATTAGTGATCACATGATTGTATATATATATATTTTGCTTTTTTTGGGGGGTCACACCCAGCGATGTTCAGGGGCTATTCCTGGCTCTGCACTCAGGAATTACTCCTGGCGACGCCTGGGGAACCATATGGGATGCCAGAGATTGAACCGGGGTCGGCTGCGTGCAAGGAAAACATCCTACCCGCTGCACTATCACTCGCGTCCCAATAGCTCTTTCTTAAACCAAGCGCTGCCCTCTCAAGCAAGTCTACTTAGATAAAAATTGCCTTAAAAAAAAAAAAAAAACGCAGCCCATACTTTTTTGTTTTGGGGTGCTCAGGACTTATTCCTGGTCCGTGCTCAGATCACTCCTGGCAGTTCTTGAGGGATCACATGCAGTGCTTGGGATGGAACCTGACTGGTTGGGTAGGTGCAAGCCAAGTGCCTTAACCCCTGTAGTATCTCTCTTCTGGTCCCCACACTTTTTCTTGAAATACTTCCCAATAAAAAAGGCTATTCAGATACCTGCCAAGTGTTGTATATGAAAAATTGATACCAAAGACTTGTGAAAGCCGTGGAAATAGTAAGGGCACATCTAAAATGGTAGTCAACTAGAAATCCACATTTCTTTGCGGTGTTTTTCTCTTACGGTTTTAGTGCTAAGCAAGTATCTGCTGGAAAAACCAGGAATTGTTATTGGGGGAGAAGGGAAAGTTGAACACCGACTACTGTTGAAACGCATTTACCTCTTTTTCTGGTTTTAAAACGCTGGCCTGATAGCGTTGGCTTTTGCTGCTTTTGATTATTCATAAAAGACACCCTAGGAAAAGAAAAACAAGGCTTAAAAAGACCAGGCGCAAAGACACTCAACTTTGCAACAAAGTATCTGCAATTTGGTCAAGCCACAAAAACAATACCGAAGCGGAAGGCCGAAGGCCAGACAGACCTGGGGCGGGCATAGAGAGCGACTACCTTCCCTGGAATAATCACGGCTAACCTGACTTCCTCCCAGCAAGGAACCCTTGAAAGACGGAAAGTGAAGCACAAGCTTCTAAGACCTGACCGCGGAAAAAGCCTCAGTGACTAGTAGTAAAATCACTCACCATCCGCAAGTCTGGTTCCCAATCCCCTACAATCTGTCACGATTTCTTAGCCCTACCGAGTAGGAACGGCTAAAGATCCCCGGGGTCCGGAGGAATCCGAAGCCGCTTACGTCAATTTAAAGACACTGTGTCACATGGCAAATCCCTCCTTCTTCAGGGTCGCGGGGTGGGGGAGGGGGGTCGAGCTAAGAGCAAGCCCCCCTCCCCACTCCACGCCGCAGGGCCGCTTGCACCGCGCCAGCCTGCCAAAGGCATGGGGTGAGCGCCATGAGCTCCCATCCCCGAGCTCCTTCCCATGGCACATGGCTCGAGGGCCCGCACGCTTCCCGGGGCCTCCCTGCATCGACGACCCCGCGGCCGCCGCAGGGGCCGCCCTCCGCCCGCAGCCCCTTCTTCTCCACTGACCCCGTTGCCGGTGGTGGTGGCCGCCGCAAGGAGCGGACCACAGGCGCCGAGGCGCTCCGCGCCGGGGGCCCCGCCGCCCCGTACATCCGCCCGCCGTCCAGCGAAAGCTGCGGCGGTGGAGGCGGCCGCAGTGGTGGTGGCGGCTCCTCCGCCCCGCCCGCCGGAACCCCCCACGCGTACATCACCCAACAGAGGCCGCGGCGGCTTTGTTACCCAGGCCGGGCCGGGCCTGCTCTCGGCCGCCGCCGCCCCGGGGCTGCTCTGCTGGGCGGCGGCCACGGCCCTGGAATCCAGGGCCCGGCTCCAGGCCGGCCTCCGGCGGCGGCCTCCGACCCGGCCCGCCGTCCTAGCCGGGGCCCGCACGGGGCCTTGCCGCCCTCCTCGCTCGCTTTTGCGCCCGGCCACGAAAGGCCGCGCCGCAATTCCGGCCCGGTGGAGTGTGCGTGTGTGTTGGTGTGTGTGTCCGCGCGCGCGCGCGTGTGTGTGTGTGTGTCTGTGCGTGGCGGACGGGCGCCGCGCCTCACCGAATTTAAGGCGAAGAGAAAAGAGCCAGAAATCCCCGAGGTGGCGGCAAGTGCGGCGGTGTCTCCTCTGCGACCGGAACTACCGCGGGGAGCAGGAGGAGGTGGAGGAGGAATGGGGGGGAGGCGCCACCCCCTTCGTGCCCCGGCTCTCCTATCGCGAGACTTCTTCCCCGCCCCGCCCGGGCCGCGCTCTGCGCTTCTGCCTTTTCCATTCCTGCGGGGGGTTGGGGGTGAAGAAGCAGGGAAAGGCCGCGTGCGCTTGCTGGGCGAGATTTTTTTTGCGTCCTCTTAGCGGGTTCTATGTTTTCCGGATCCATATCCTAGACTAGCTCTTTTTACTTCGATTCCGCTCGGATTCCGCACACGGAGGGCTTGGGAGAACCGGTGTTTCCCCACGACCCCTGCCAGTCTTGCAGAGGTTGGACACGTCGGCCCCAGCCCCTTCTCTGCCGCCGGAAGTCGAAGCCGGAGGGGTTGGGTCGTTCGCGACCCCTTTGGGGAGGAGGCTGGGCTTGGGAAAAGGGGTCTGACCTAGACTCAACTCTGGGAAGGCCTGGCTGGCTGCCCTTGCTCCCTGCGGGGAGGTGGAGGGGAAGGGGCGCATGCATTGCCTCTCTGAAAAAGCAAGGAAGACCCCGCAGGAGCCCTCTAGATAGAAGATTCCAGGGGGGAATTTTGCCCTTGGACTCCACCCCTTGAAGTGACTGTGGGGGTTGTGCCGACCTGGAAAGCATCATTCCCCGCCCACCCCCAAGGCTGCAGGGTCTCTCGCACGGAAATTCTGCAGGTCTCGTGGGACTCGAGAACATGCGTTCCTAACAAGTTCCCTGTGTTGTTGCAGGACTAAGAACCACTGAATTAAGAGGGCATAGCATAGAGACAAGGTGAAAGGTATTATGTGTGAAAAGTATGGTGGACGTTGAAAAATTATACGAATAGATTTGCACTAGTTTTCAGTTCAGCCACCCTAAAAACTGCCCCTAAACGACCTTCCCTTCTCTTTCTTACCAAACATTTCAGTAAATCGGCCTCTAGGAGTTGATTTATCATTTTCTTTATTTGACCATTGCCCTTGTCCCTCCTACTTCATGACAAGTTACTTAGAACTTAAAAAAAAATTAGCATTAGCATTGCAGTATAACATGAAAGTTACAGCTGTGCATCATTAAAATCAATACATGGAGCCGAAGAGAGTACAGGTGTTAAGGAAGGCACTTGCATACCTCGCACTGGTTTGATCTGGGCATTTGAATGGTCTTACATTCCTCTCTATGTCCCCGAGCACTGAGGAATGACGGCTGAGCACCACAGGTATCGCCCAACCCATTTCACCTCTCCTCCCCACAACACTTTGTTTTTGTTTTTGTTTTTGTCTTTCTGGGACCATACTCTTCGATGCTCAGGGTTACTCCTAGCTTTGCACTCAGGAATCACTCCTGGCCACTAGTGCTTGGGGGACCATAAGCAATGTCCGGGATTGAAGCCAGGTTGATAGCATGCAAGGCAAACACACCCTACCCTCTACTATTGCTCTGGCCTCAGAATGTATTTGGAGACTATCTATGATTGAGAACTCTTTGTGGGGTACAGGTGAGGACCACACCTGGCGGTGCTCAGGGCTTACTACAGGCTCTGCATTCAGGAATTACAACCTTCAGTGCTTGTGACCATCTGGTTTGCCCAGGATATGTGCAAGGCAAGTGCCTAACCCTTCCGTACTCTCAGGCCTGATGGTTTCTCTTCTATTCTACAATTTCTTGTCTTTCTTTGTCCTTGCTAACATGACAGTCTCATGCTTTTCTTGGAATTTAAGTTTCATTTCCAGTTAAAAGGATTTCAAGCTAATCAATTGAATGAAAAACAAACTTGTGGAGAACAGGTTTTATGTGCTTCAATGCTGAGAAGGTCCTGGGGTAGTTAAAATCTGACCTCTTTGCAGAACTGGAAGAAACTGATGTGGCTGGAGCTTGATGAGAGTTGATCAAGTTTGGGGGAACAGAGGACAAGGGTCAAATCTCTGTGTCTAGGGGCTGGAGCGATAGCACAGTGGGTAGGGCATTTGCCTTGTACGCGGCCGCACCGGGTTTGATTCCCAGCATCCCATATGGTCCCCTGAGCACCGTCAGGAGTAATTTCTGAGTGTAAAGCCAGGAGTAACTCCTGAGCATCGCCAGGTGTGACCCGAAAAGAAAAAAAAAAATCTCTGTGTCTAGCCATAGTCTTTTTCCAGGCCCCAGTTCAAACTCTGATAACTCCACTGAACACGAAACACTCTTAGTACTGGTGATTACTCTTCCCCCAAAACTTTTTTCCTCATTTCTGGAGTTCTGTTAAAGATAAAGTGTTTCTTGCTCAGGAACGGCTCCACCAGCCCTGAGCAGCCATTATACCAGAGGCACAGAAACCCAGAGGCTGCTGGCAGCTCCACTCGTGGACTTTGAACTAAACTACGGTCCCGTGCAGCCCTGGGAGGGAAAGGGTTTTGGTCCTCATCCTTTTCCCCTCTCGGCAGCATGGCGACCACCACCGTTTAGTGCCAATTGGACAGAGAGGTAGGAGCTCGAAATGATGGGGCACATGGGGAATCTTGCAATGTCAGGGGGCAGAACTGGCCTTGCTTCCTGCCCTAATGAGACCCCAGCGGCCTCCCACGAACAGCTCCCCCGCTCCTGAACAGCCATGATCCCAGAGGCACACAAACCAATCTCGGAATGCAGCGGCTGCTGGCAGAAATACCTCTGGTCTTAATACCAGAATCCCAAAACTGGGCGGCCAATTTCACGACCGTGCAATATCATATGCTCATTGTTATCAACAATAGAAAACATACGATCTAATGATGCCATTCTGACAGGTCTGAATGTTGGGGGGGGAAACTCCAAATAATGATAGTTTTCAGTCAAAAATTGAATGTTATCATAGCAATGAGAGAGTTAATTGAAAATCATCTGCCACACAGGCAGAGGGGGAAAGGGAGAGAGGGTGGGTTCTTGGTGGTGGATCATGTGCACTGGTGAAGAGATGGGTGTTTGATCATTGTATGACTGAGACTTGATCCTGAAAACCCTGCAACTGTTCTCATGGTGCCTCAATTAAAAAGCATAAAATAGGGACTGGAGCAATAGCACAGCGGGTCGGGCATTTGCCTTGCATGTGGCCGACCCGGGTTCAATTCCCAGCATCCCATATGGTCCCCTGAGCACCGCCAGAGGTAATTCCTGAGTGTAGAGCCAGAAGTAATCCCTGTGCATCGCCAGGTGTGACCCAAAAAGCAAAAAAAAAAAAGAAAAGAAAAAGCATAAAATAAAAAAATTAAAGAAAAGGAAAAAGAAAAAAAAAACTTCAAATGTCCTGAAAAATAAAGAAAAAAGAAAATATTATATTATATATAATTCTTAACTGTCTACCTTAACAAATAAAATATTATAATTAAAAAAAAAGATAAAGTGTTTAATAAAAACAATGGCTATTTGTTTCTATCAGGTATATATGTCATGCATTCTAAGCACTTTATATACTACAGTTAATCCTCAAAACTATCCTATAATCTAGAAATTTTTATTAGCTCCACTTTATAGATGGGGAAAAACCAACGCATGGAGAGGCCAAATGATTTGCCCAAGGTCACAGAGCTAATAAATGGAAGAGCTCAATTTGAACCCAAGTAATATGACTTTAACACAGTAATATACTACCTTGCCACAAAGACTTAATTCACTGGACAAATGTTTATTCAATGAGGCCACTAAAGATAAAAGCTAAGAATTCAGGCCTGTGTTGTGGCAAAGCTTATTTTCTATATTTTTCCTAGGACCATTCAGATTTAGGTCTCCATTATCCTGAACTGGGATTTTTTTTTTGCATTTTATTTTATTTTTTATTTAAAAAATAAAATTTTAATTTATTTTTTAGTTGTTTGATTTTTTAAATTTTATTTATTTTTTATTGAATCACCATGTGGAAAGTTACAAAGTTCTCAGGTTTATGTCTCAGTTATACAATGCTCAAACACCCATCCCTTCACCTGTGCCCATATTCCACCACCAAAGACCCCAGTATAGCTCCCACCCCCCGTCCCCCACCCCCATCCCTGCTTGCTTAGTTGATAAATTTCACTTCATTTTCACTTTACCTTGATTACATTCCATATTTCAACACAACATTCACTATTGTTGGAGTTTTCCCCCAAGAAACAGCCCTACTGCCAATGCAGCATTTGATAATTAGTTTTCCATTGCTGAAACTGGAGAGATATGAAGTCCCGTTGTTTCAAGTACATAGAGTTTTCCCCCCTCCTTCTCACGCTACCAAGTTCGTGCCTGCTTAATGAATAGTCCTCATATTATGGCTGACACCATGCCGCCCTACGAGAAAAAAGGATATTTCCAGTCCTCGGCCGGCGTGGGGCTATGGCTTAGTTCAGTCTAGAGACATGGTTGCAACTAGTTTCTGGAACCGGAAGTAGTCTAGTTAGGCTCCGGATTCTGGTTGATCAGCAACATCGCGGCCACTCAAAAGTGTGGCCACCTGGGTCTTGGTGGAGCATGCGCTGGTATCAGCCCGAGATTTCCCAAGCGTCCCGCTGTTCCAAGTATATAGTTTGTTTTTTTTTCCCCCTCCCATTCCCGCGCCTCTAAGTTCATGCCTGCTTAATAGACTTCATAATATGGTGGACACCACACCGCGTTTCTCCCAGAAAAGGGAAAAGAACAGAGAAAGAAGGATATTTCCTCACCTCGGCCGGTGTGGGACTTTGGCTTAGTTCACAGTCTAAAGAAATAGCTGCTACTTTGATTACCTTCAATATTTCAACAAAAAACTCGGTACTATTATTTGGAGTTTCCCCCCCACAGTAAGACCTGCTAAAAAGGAACCTTTTCACGTTGCTGACAATCAGGAGATATTAGGTCACGCGGCTGCGACAGCAGCCACGCGGTTTGGGATTTCTATATGAAGTCCAGGGAAAATTCTTTTTTTTTTTTTTTTTTTTTGCTTTTTGGGTCACACCCAGAGATGCTCAGGGATTACTCCTGGCTCTGCACTCAGGAATTACTCCTGGCAGTGCTTGGGGGACCATATGGGATGCCGGGGATCGAACCCGGGTCGGCCGCATGCAAGGCAAACGCCCTACCCGCTGTGCTATCGCTCTGGCCCCCCCCCTTTTTTTTTTTTTAAAGAAATATTTTATTGAACCACCGTGAAAACAAGAAAAAAAATACAAAGCTTTCAGGTTTAAGTCACAGTCAAATACTGATTAAACCACCATCCCTTCACCAGTGCACCCGTTCCACCACCAAGAACCTCAATACACCCCCCACCCACCCCACCCCCCATCTAAGTAGCTGATGATATTCCCATTATTCTCTCTATATATTGAGTACATTTCATATTTCCATACAGAACTCACTATTGTTGATTGGAAATTTTCCCCAACAATAGTCCAGGGAAAATTCTTTTGGTAATTGCATCACTGCAATCTTTTACTTCCCTTTTGTGTTGCTCATATGATGGAGAAGCCTGGAGAGAAGAACTGTGCCCCGATGGAGGCCCATGGGCCAGTAGCTCCGATCACACAGTTTGGAGGCATTTTGGGGGCGCTGTTCATGTCCAAAGGAGTTCAGTTGCCTCCGGGGTCGAGCTTGAGTGGCGGTAGAAAGCTATTTTATTTATTTATTTATTTATTGAAACATCATTGAAAAGTTACAAAGCTTTCAGCTTTAAATCTCAGTTATACAATGCTTGAACACCCATCCCTTCACCAGTGCACATATTCCACCACCAAGAATCACAGTATACCTCCCCCACCCCTCCACCCAGCCCGTGTAACTTAAATTTCACTTTACTTTCACTTTACTTTGATTATATTCAATATTTCAACAAAAAACTCACTATCATTGTTTGGAGTTTCTCCCCCCCCCCCAAATTTTTTTTAATTGAGTTACCGTGAGAACAGCTACAGGGCTTCTAGGATCGAGTCTCAGTCATACTATGCTCAAACACCCATCCCCTCACCAGTGCACATGTTCCACCACCAATAACCCCAGCATACCACCCCCCACTCCCCTTCTGCCTGTGTGGCAGATGATTATCACTTTACTCTTTCCTTACTTTGATTACATTCAATTTTCGACAGGAAACTCACATCATTATTTGGTGTTTTACCCCCAACAGTCAGATCTGTCGGAATGACATCATTAGATTGTATGTTTTCTATTGTTGGTAACAAGGAGCATATGATGTTGCACGGTTGCAAAAGCGGCTGCCTAGATTTGGAATTCTGGTATTAAGTCCAGAGGTATTTCTGCCAGCAGCCGCCGCATTCCAAGATTGGTTTCTGTGGCGCTAGAATCATGGCTGTTCACGCGGGGGGGCACTGGAGTGGGGTGGCGCCAGCCCAAACTCCAAGTGGTCCCGGCTACCAGAAGTCACGCCCTCGACCCACCCTCGGCGCCATCTTGCCACATTCAACAGAGAAGTGGCCAGGCATTCTGGTGAGCAACTCGGCCCAGAAAATGCTCCAGACCCGAATTGGGGCCAACAACACCGGGGAGCCGGATGGAGGAGGTGCAGCCTGCACACCTTCTCCAGATGGAGCCCTGATGACACTGAGCAGCAACTAACACGGCTCCGGGATTCGGGACTGGGACACATTCGAGCCGCGGGGGGGCACTGGAGTGGGGCGGCTCCAGCCCAAACTCCAAGTGGTCCCGGCCGCCGGAAGTCACGCCCTCGACCCACCCTCGGCGCCATCTTGCCACATTCAACAGAGAAGTGGCCAGGCATTCTGGTGAGCAACTCGGCCCGGAAAATGCTCCAGACCCGAATTGGGGCCAACAACACTGGGGAGCCGGACGGAGGAGGTGCAGCCAGCACACCTTCTCCAGATGGAGCCCTGGTGACACTGAGCAGCAACTAACATGGCTCCAGGAATCGGGACTGGGACATATCCAAGCCGCGCGGCTGCGTTAGCGACCTTTTCTAAAACCTGAAAACATACAATCTTTTAAAGGAAAACTAATTATCAAATGCTTCCTTAGTAGGGCTATCTTGTTTGGGGGTATAACTCCCACAGCAATAGTGAGTTTTGTGTTGAAATATGGAATGTAATCAAGGTGAAGAGAAAATGAAGTGAAATTCATCAGTTATACAGTTGGGGTGGGGGGGCGGGGGGTATACTGGGGATTTTGGTGGTGGAATATGGGCACTGGTGAAGGGATGGTGTTTGAATACGGTATAACTGAGACATAAACCTGAAAACTTTGTAACTTTCCACATGGTGATAAAATAAAAAAAAAAAATAAATAGAATCATGGCTGTTCAGGAGTGGAGGAGCTGTCCATTGGTGACAGCTCAGGGTCTCATTTGGGCAGGAGGCAGGGCCGGTTCTGCCTCCCCCATCAAAAGATTTCCCATGCATCCCGTCCCATCACTGCAAACTCCTACCTCTCTGTCCAATTGGTTCTGAACAGTGGCAGTCGCCATGCTGTGATGGGGGGAGAAGGCTGAAGGACAGAAACCCTACCCCTCCGGGGGCTGCACGGGGCCATAGCTTAGTTCAGAGTCCAGGAGTATATCTGCCAGCAGCTGCTGCATTCTGAGATTGGTTTATGTTCCTCTGGGATAATGGATGCCCAGGAGTGGTGGAGCCATTCCAGAGCATATATTTTGTATATCAGGAAAGGTTTGGAGATGTCCAGTCCCGAATACTGGAGTCGTGTTAGTAGAAGCTCAGGTCACCGGGGCTTCATCTGGAGAAGGCATGCTGGCTGTACCTTCTCTGTCTGGCACCCCAGTGCTGTTGGCCTGGTCTGGGGTCCGGAGCATTCTCCAGCTTGCAGTGCTGCCGGAATGGCCCGGGAATCTTCACTGCTGATTGTGACAAGATGGCGCCGAGGGCAGGTCGAGGGTGTGACTACTGGTGGCCTTGGCAAATTGGAAACTGGGCTGGCGCTGCTTTGTTCCAGTGCCCCCGCCCCCCCCCCAGGTTTGGATATGTCCAGTCCCGCCTACTGGACATATACAAACTTCGGGGGGGGGGGCGGGGAGGCGGCACTGGAACAGAGCGGGCCAACAAAACTACTTGTGGAAAGCTTGCAACCATGAATTGGTCAGTCCTGGTCCTTATTTCTACTATCCCTGGGTATTAGTCTCATACTATTTTTTTTTAATATCCCACAACTTAGTGCAATCATACTATGTCTTTCCCTCTCCGTCTGACTCATTTCACTCAGCATGACACTCTCCATGTCCATCCATTTATAAGTAAATTTCATGACTTCATTTTTCCTAGTATTCCATTGTATAGATATACCGTAGTTTCTTTACCCAGTCATTTGTTCTTAGGCACTTGGGTTGCTTCCACATTCTGGCTATTGTAAATAATACTGCAATAAACATAGAAGTGCAGATGGCATTTCTGCAGTATGTTTGGGGGACTCTAGGTTATTTTCCCAGAAGTGATACCTGCTGGGTCTAATGGAAGCTCAATTTCTAGTTTTTTGAGGATTGTCCATATTGTTTTCCAGAAAGGCTAAACCAGTTGGTATTTCCACCAACAATGAATGAGAGTCCCTTTCTCCCCACATCCACACCAGCACTGGTTGTTCCTGTTCTTTTTAATATGCGCCAGTCTGAGTGGTGTGAGATAATGTCTTATTGCTTTGATTTCTCCCTGATGATTAGTATTTTTTCATGTGCCTTTTGAACATTTGTATTTCTTCTTTGAGGAAGTTTCTGTTCATTTCTTCTCCCCAATTTTTGATATGTTTGGATATTGTTTCTTCTAAAGTTCTACCAGTGCTTTATATATCCTTAATGATAGCTGCTTATCAAATGGGTATTGGGTAAATAATTTTTCCCATTCCACAAGCTGTCTTTGTATCGTGGGCTAAAACCATTTCTTCTGAGGTGCAGAAGCTTCTCAGTTAATGTAGTACTATTTGTTTATTTTAGCTTCTACCTGCTTGGTTCGTGGTGTTTCAGTTTTGAAGATGTCTTTAGCTTCAATGTTGTGGAGGATTATGCCTGTATTTTCCTTCACGTACCTTAGCAACATACTTTTTTTTTGATGCAAAAATTAAAATTTAATAAAATTATATACGTATTGTAAAAAAATCACAAAGGCAGCGCGCGCGCGGAAGAGGGGGAGACACGATGAGTGTTGTGTCGTTCTGTTGTCCTTCAGGGCAGCTCTCTCTCGCATGCACCATTCACGTCCGGTGTTCCTGAGCCACTGTGTATGGACCGGATCGGGACGGCTCCTCCTTGTGCTCTGCTTCTGTGTGTGCTGCTGTGCTCTCTTCTGTCTGTCTGTCCCTCTGTCTGTCTGTCTTTCTGTCTCTGGTCTCTTCCGACCTCTCTCTGTCTCTGCTTCTGTGTCTTCTCTGTTCTTCTCCTGTGTCCTCTTGTTTGTCTCCTTGTGTGTCTCCTTCTCTGTCTCTTCTGTCTTCTTCTGTCTCTCTCTGTCTTCTTCTTCTGTCTAGCAACATACTTTTATTACATGAGTAGAAGAGGAAAAATTTCTTTTCTCTTCTAAGAAAAGAAGAAAAATTTTTTCCTAAGAAAAATTTTTAAATATTCTGAAAGATTTTGAACAAAGCTTTTAGAGATAAGGCTGAATACAGTAAGTCCTATTTAAGCCAAAACAATAGAAGTAATACAGAAACTTTTAGGCTGCAGAGGAAGTGCAAAAGTCAGGAGCAACATGCTTTGCATGTGGAAGGGGGGTTTGACCCTCAGTGACAAAACATTCCCCGGGCACTGCTGGGAGTGACCCCTGAGCACAGTCCTAGGAGTACTGGTGGGTGTCACTTACAAACAAACAAACCAAAAATTTTAAAAAGCAACAGAAAAGGGGCTGGAGTGATAGCACAGCGGGTAGGGCGCTTGCCTTGCACGCGGCCGACCCGGGTTCGATTCCCAGCATCCCATATGGTCCCCTGAGCAGCGCCAGGGGTAATTCCTGAGTGCAGAGCCAGGAGTGACCCCTGTGCATCGCCGGGTGTGACCCAAAAAGAAAAAAAAAGCAACAGAAAATTGAAGAGCAGCAAGCAACAAAACTGAAAAAAAGGAAAAAAATGGTTTTTTTTTTGAAAAGGTTATAAAATTAATAAATCTCAAACAGGACTGCAAAGGAAAAAAAAGAAATGAGATAAGTTATGTATCAGAAATAAATAATTTTGGGGCTGGAGCAATAGTGCAGTGGGTAGGGCATTTGCCTTGCAAACAGCTGACCTTAATTCGATTTCCAGCATCCCATATGGTCTCTGAGCATCATCAGGAATAATTCCTGAGTGCTTAGGAGTAACCCCTGAGCATTGCTGGGTGTGACCCAGAAAGCCAAAAAATTTTTTTAAAAATCACTTTTTTGTTAGAGATCATAGCTTACAATAACATTAAAATTATTATTTTGTATAATAATTTGTATGACTGCTGCTACACCAGTCCCTCCATCAGTGTCAAGATCTCTCCCCCATTGTCCCAAGCTCTCTTCACAGCGTCCCTAACCTTAGTCTCCAAGTTCCTATTCTATTGACCATGTCTTAGGATCTGTTTCCATTGGGAATTCTATAATCCCTTTCTTTGTTTCTTTATACTCTTGAATACTAGAAAGATCATCTGTTATTTGTCATTTTCTTTCTGGCTCACATTACTTAGCATTACACCCTCCAATTCCATCCAAAAAATCTTGCAGGAAACAGCAACAATGTTTTGTTTGTTTTGGGGCCACACCCAGGCATACTCAAAAGTTAATCCTGGCTCTCTGCTCAGAAATCACTCCTGGTAGTGTTTGGGAACCATATGGAATGCTGGGGATCGAACTCAGGTCAGCTTTGAGCAAAGCAAACATCCTACTTGCTATACTACCACTCCAGTCCACCAAACAGCAAGATTTTATCTCAGAAATGAAATTAAAATATCACTATAGACCCTTTTCCAATATTAAAAGGATCATAAAGAACCACTAAAAACATAAATTTTTAAATGTAGGGGCTATGGGAGATAGTTCAAATAGAATACTTGCATTGCATGCCAGACCCTAAGTTCAATTCCTGGAACTTCATAGTCCTCTGAACATGGGGACCAGTCAGCTAGCACTATATAATATGGGACAAAAAGGAAAAAAAGAAGGGGCAAGAGTTGTAGTACATCAGGTAAGCCTTTTGCCTTTTGTGTGGCTGACCCAGGTTCTATCCACAGCATCCCATATGGTCCCCCGAGCATTACCAGGAGTAACTTCTGAGCACAAAGCCAGGAGTAACCTGAGCATCACCTGGTATGGCCCAAAACCAAAATAAGGAAAGAAATAAAATAAAATTTTTTTTGAAAGAAAAGAGATAAAACCTGAATGAGGGGCCCAGGGGTAGCTCAGTGGTCAAGTACTGAACTTGCAGATGTGCGATTAAGATTTTGATCCCAATCTGGAAAAAACCCGAATGCCCCAAAACGGATGACTGGTTGAGGAAACTTTGGTACATCTATACAATGGAATACTATGCAGCTGTTAGAAAAAAGGAAGTCAAGAATTTTGTAGTTAAGTGGATGGGCATGAAAAGTTTCATGCTGAGTGAAATGAGTCAGAAAGAGAGAGACAGACATAGAAAGACTGCACTCATCTATGGTATATAGAATATCAGAGTGGGAGACTAATACCCAAGAACTGTAGAAATAAGTACCAGGAGGTTGACCCCATGGCTTCGCGGCTGGCCTCACGTTCCGGGGAAAGGGCAACTCAGAGAAGCGATCACCAACTACATTGTAGTTGAAGGCCATGTGGGGTAAGGGAGTTGCGGGCTGAATGAGGGCTAGAGACTGAGCACAGCGGCCACTCAACACCTTTATTGCAAACCACAACAGCTAATTAGAGAGAGAGAACAGAAGGGAATGCCCTGCCACAATGGCAGGGTGGGGTGGGGGGGAGATGGGAGTGGGGAGGGTGGGAGGGACGCCGGGTTTACGGGTGGTGGAGAATGGGCACTGGTGAAGGGATGGGTTCCCGAACTTTGTATGAGGGAAGTATAAGCACAAAAGTGTATAAATCTGTAACTGTACCCTCACGGTGATTCTCTAATTAAAAATAAATAAATTATAAATAAATAAATAAATAAATAAATACATAAATAAAAATGTATGATAAAATAAACTTAAACTCAACCTTGAATTGTTACAAGTTTTATAATAATTATGTAAACAATTATGTCAAGTCAATAAGAAAAGTATTTGTAATAAAACTGTTATATTTTATTAAAATGAGAATTATTGAGAAAAAAAAAAAAGATTTTGATCCCTGGCACCACCACCACTAAGCATGATTCCCATGATACTGCTGTTTGGGATAACTAGTGCCACAACTATGTGTGTGATCTCTGTGACCACAGTGAAAGTGTGAATCCGCCGGTGAGCTCTACAATCAAGAGTGCAGTGTGATCCCCCACTCTTCCCTGTCATTGTAACAACAGGGACTGGAGGAATTTTTTTGTCATGGGTGCATGGCCCTGGCTCTGGCTTTAGTTTTAGTAGATCCAGGAAGGGACTATCAGTTTGCAATTAAAAGTGCCTGGTATAGGCTATAGCACGAAGGTTGAAATATACTTAGAATAATAAGCATATTCTAAGGAAAACTCAGTGTCAAGTTCTTGGTCCCTGCTGTACCACTGAATTCAAAACTGGTTAGGGCAATGACCAGTTGGCCTGAGTATGAATTATATTTGATCAAGCCTTGGTAGGGATCAGGATTCAAAAAGTTAGTTCCAGCAGCCACCAGGCTATCTTAGGTTAGTACAGATATAAGTAGTTGGGGTGTTTTAAGACTCAGCTGGTGATAAAGTGCCAATCCTGGGGCTAGCATGGTGCAAAGTGTGGCTGACCATGTTGAGGCAAGAGAGTACAGCAGGAAGTGGGGTGCTTTTGATAACTGATTGTACTTAAGGAGTTCCATAGGGTTCTATCTTTCTCTAGGACTATACCTTGCTTATAAGCAGTCTGATGTGGACTGATGTGGCAGAGTTAGGAGAAAGTACTCTATTTTTTTAAAAAACTTTTAAAAATTGAAACACTGTGAGATAAACCATTACAAAGCTGTTCATGATTGGATTTCAGTCATACAGTATTCCAACACCTCTCCCTCCACCAGTGTACATTTCCCAGCACCAGTTTCCTCAGGTTCCTTCCCATCACTACCACCCCCTGCCTGCTTCTATGACAGGTTCTTTTCTTTTCTCTCTCACTTTCTCTCTCTCTCTCTCTCTCTCTCTCTCTCTCTCTCTCTCTCTCCTTTTGGGCATTGTGGTTTGCAATATTGATACTGAAAGGTTATCAGAATATCTCTACCTACTTTTTTCTGTGTATGGTAAGGTGAAAATTATTTATTTAAAAATATTTTTTATTGAGGGGGCTGGAGCGATAGCACAGCGGGTAGGGCATTTGCCTTGCACGCAGCCGACCCGGGTTTGATTCCCAGCATCCCATATGATCCCCTGAGCACCACCAGGAGTAATTCCTGAGTGCATGAGCCAGAAGTAACCCCTGTGCATCGCTGGGTGTGACCCAAAAAGCAAAAAAAAAAAATTATTGAATCACTGTGAGATACAGTTACAAAGCTTTCATGTTTGAGTTTCAGTCATACAATGATCAAACAGCCATACCTCCACAAGTGCACATTTTCCACCACCAATGTCCCCAGTATCCCCCCATCCCAACCCTCCACCTGCCTCTATGGCAGACAATTTCCCTCATACTCTCTCTCTACTTTTGGGCATTATGGTTTGCAATACAGATAATGAGAGGCTATCACATTCATTTCTTTATTTACTTTGATAAGGTAGATCATACAATGATCAAATGTGTATATTCCCTTCAATGTGTATCACTTGTGTCACTTGTCATTTCATTGATCTTCGAATTGCTCAAACAGGTGCCAGTAACGTCTCCATTCATCCCTGTCGAGTGCTAGTATATCCCTTTATGCTCGCTCCAGGAACATAAAGAGCCTCAAACCGTTTGTTCAGGGTTTTCACGAAGAAGTCTGACCATCTTGTAGGTGGGCGGCCACGCGGTCTTTTGATGTCCCATGGAATCCAGTCGGTAACAGCTCTAGTCCAGTGGTCATCTCTAAATCGCATTATGTATCTGGCCCATCTGATTTTTGACGCCTTGGGAAATGAGACAGTGTCCCTGATTTTTGATTGTCGACAGAGGTTGGAACTCTGGATTCCTTCTCTCACTTGAGTGAAATGTGATATTCCAAGCATAGCTCTTTAGATTCCTCTTTGGGATACTCAAATAACGTTCTTGTCCTGTTTTCATAGGGCCCAGGTCTCTGAGGCATATGTTAGTGCAGGAAGAACAGTGGTGTCGAAAAGATGTGCTCAGAGCCGAAGGTTCTTCATCCTCTTAATCACTTCTTCGAGGCTCTTGAAGGTATTCCACACTGCTCTCTTCCTCCTGCGCAGTTCTACAGCCAAGCCGTTCCTCATGTTGAGTTCTCGAGCCAGGTACACATAGTGTTAGGGTCCGGTGTTGATAATTTCCCCCTCCGAATCCGCACAAAGAGCTCATCCAGTAATGTAATAAACAAGCGGAGTTTATTAGCCAGCTAGCTGGGGTCAAGCTTCCAGGCACACAGGCCCAAGCAAGACCTCAAACAAGAAAAAAAAATGCAAGTTTTATAGTTGATGTTTACATCTGCTTACATCCTAACCCACACGTACAAATTTTAACAAAAATGTTAGTGAAAGGGCTAGTTTCATGATCCATTCATGATTCAGAAGAAAACATACTTTCAAATAGTACAAACAAGCAGTTACAGATAGGTGATCTAGACATGTTTTCAGAACATTCTGGCAGCTACCCACCCTGCTTGTGTCTGGGTGGCTTCTATAGACAGTGAATAGTGGTTAGGAAACTATTTGCCAAGGCCAAGTTTTCAGCTCAAATGATCTTCCCTCTAAGATGGTGGGCGGGGGAGAAGCAGGAGTTTTAAGAAAAACAAAAAGGTTTAAGTAAAACAGGACATGTAGCAGGAACTGGGTATGATGGAGTCGCTCCTGCCCCGCTCTCTGTCCAACAATAGCTGCTGCATTCGGAGATGTTCATTCTGTCGAGGGCAAATGGAACGTCAGGGACTAGTTCGTTTTTCGAACATTGTCTTGGTGAGATTCAGCTGTATTCTGACCTTTCCACACTCACGGTTGAAGTCGGCCAGTATTTGTGCCGCTTGGCTAATGTTTGGTGTTATTAGAACGATGTCATCAGCAAAGCGAAGGTGGTGTCGTTGCCGACCGTCTATCTTCACTCCCATTCCTTCCCATTCCAGTCGTTGCATGACGTTCTCAGGGATGGCACTGAAGAGTTTCAGTGAAATGGTATCACCCTGCTGAACGCTCTCTTTATGTCAATGATCACATCCTTGTGGAACTGTGAGATCCTGGTGGTGAATCCGTAATACAGCTCATGGAGGATCTTGATGTAATGGTTTGAATGCCCTGTTTGGCTAGGGCGCTTCGATGACTGCTTCAGTCTCAATAGAATCAAAGGCCTTCTTTAAATCGGTGAACGTTAGACAGAGTGGTATCTTGAACTCTCACGAAACTTTGATGAGCTTGATCACCGTGTGGATATGGTTGATTGTGCTGAATCCCTTTCAGAACCTGGCTTGCTTGCATGGTTGTCCTTCATCTAGTGTTCTGCCTATTCTATTCAGGATCACTCGAGTGAACAACTTGTAGACAACAGACAACAGGCAGATTGGGTGATAGTTGCTGATGTTGTGGATGTCTCCCTTCTTGTACAACAGAACGGTCCTGCTGGTTTTCCATCGGGACGGAACCTTGCATTTGGACAGGTAGCGTGTGAAGAACCAAGTCAGTGTATTGATGAGTACTGGCGACAGATTCTTCAGGTGTTTGGGTCTGACCTTGTCTGGAACGGTGCTGTACGTACCTTTACCAATGAAATGGCGTGTCAGATTTCAGAAGGAAGGACGTTGGGAACGACATATCCATCCTGCGAAATTTGGTATGTGGGCAGGTGGATGTGGATGTCAAAGAGATTTGAGTAGAAGTCATGAATAATCCTTTTCATTGCCCTTCTGGAAGATGTGATAGATCCATCAGGTCATCGGAGGGCAGTCATCTTGGTCTTGTAGTTGGCGAAGGACAGGCGGGCATTGCGAATACTTTTCCCGGCTTCTGCCGCATTGGCCAACACTGCTGTTCTCTCTTTGATTTGTTCCTTTATCGCTTCTTTGCGTAGCTTTGCGAGCTTGGATGTTAGCTTATAATTTCCTGAGGCTTGTGCCAAACCATGTTGGCGAATGAGCTTGAGAGTTTCCAAAGACAGGTGTCTGTTTGTGGCTTTCCCATTCTCGGCATTCCTCGCGTAGTCACGGAGGTGCTGAACCTGTTGATCATATTCCTCATCGATGTTGTCAAGGATGACATCTTCCCACATTACCACAATAGTGCCAAAGAGCTCCTGGTTGGTGGTCATTCTTTGAGTTCTCTTCTTAAACTTTGCAGCCCTTTCTCCCTGCTCTGTGAAGTAGAATTTTGCACGAAGGAGATGGTGGTATGATCCCGTTTGGAATTTTGGGACAACAGGGACATCAGTAGGGCAAAACCATCAATTGATTATGATGTGGTCAATTCATTGTGGAACTGTCCACCAGCAGAGTCCCATGCCCAACGTTTAGATTTGGCCTTCTGGAACTGTGAGTTACCATGGATGGTCTTGGTCAACATGATGAACTCAGTCTCTCACCCTGTTCATTCCATTCAAGGCCATAGGTCTCAATGTGGAGTTCTTCGGGGGACCTTCCCGGTCCTATCTTGGCATTGAAATCACCGACAATGATCTTGTAGAAGGTGTGGTCTTCTTTATAGAACTTCTTCAGCTCCATGTAGAATTTCTCAATTTCTTCTTCATCGTAGTTGGATGTTGGTGCATAGATGATGAAGATAGAGATTGCCGGCAGTGAGCCACATCTATCCAAGCGTAATCATTTGATTTTGGTTGTTAGGCATTTGAATGAATCAGTGTTCATGGCCAAGTTCATATTGACAAGGACACCGACACCAGATGCTTCTATTGTCACATGTTCTGAGGAACAGTTCTTCTCCAGTGTTGAAAATGGTGTGATGTGATTGATGCCTTCTTGTCTCAGTCAGACCAATGATGTTGTACTTGATCTTCTGCGCTTACACATTCAGGTCCTCGATGGATGCTTCTGATGCCAGCGTATATGTGTTGAAAGTACAGAGAATCATTTTAATCCTTCTTCATTTTGAGTCTAGTTTGTCCCTGAGATTTTATCAGCCTCTCCTTGCTCATGCTTCTTAACGTTGCCGTATTGGGGGTTCTTTCAGCATCAGGGGAATGAGTCCCATTGTTGTTACTGTTTTTGGCATATGGAATACACCATGGGTAGCTTGCCAGGCTCTGCCTCGAGGGCGGGATACTCTTGGTAGCTTGCCGAGCTCTCTGAGAGGGATGGAGGCTTTTAGGGCGGCCTCTAATCACCCTTACAGGCGTTTCCATGGTTCACACCATATTGAATCTCATCAAATATGGTGCAATAATCATGAAAAATGGGTATTAAGTGTGGGGTCCCCCCTGCGGGCATCATCCTGTCCCGCAGGGAGGACCTTTCTTGGGGCTAAGGAGGGGACGCAACTGAATGAAGAGACGCAGAGCCAGAAGGAGGAGGAGAGAAAGAGAGAGTTTATTCACAGCAGTTACAATACTTATACCTCTTGGTGGGAGGGGGTGGTATGCATGCTTGGACCCCCATAGGAACAATAGTAAAATGCAGATCAGGCATGGGCGTTGGGCAGATCAGGCATGGGCGTTGGCTAGTGAGAGGAATGGCGAACTGATAAGATCAGTAAGGTCAGCAGTGGTGACCTTGTTACAGAAATCCCAAGTAAGCCTCCGCTTGACTAGAGGATAAAAGCCGGGCTTGTAAAATGGCTCCCTACAATTAAGTGTCTTATGTTGTGTCACGTGGCCATGAAGTGGCTGTGCGGTCCGGAAAGCAGCCTGGAGCGTGGTGGTGGCTGGGTAGTGTATATTAAAAAAAAATTCTGAGTGGCCAAGCCGCTTCCCCCACCCTTGGGAGGCCGATGACGATGGGCAGGTGAACAAGGAATGAGGGCCAGGCTGGTCGGTATTAATTGCAGTTTATTCCAATCTCCTCTCCATTCTCCTCTGATTCTCTTCTGCTTTTCTCTCTCTGAATCCTCCCAGCCCACTCTTACAGCCTAGTTTATATAGAAATCATGTAGGGTGGGAATACAAAGGTGGGGTTGAAAATTAACAGAGTAACAAAGAGAGGTAAAGCCACTCTTCCAGGAGATTAACTTGATTAATCATCTAAAGAGATTACTCCAGGGGGCTGGAGTGGTAGCACAGCAGGTGGGGCATTTGCCTTGCACTCGTCCAACCCAGGTTCAATTCCCAGCAGCCCATGTGGTCCCCTAAGCACTGCCAGGAATAGTTCCTGAGTGCAGAGCCAGGGATAGCCCCTGTGCCTCACTGGGTATGACCCAAAAAGCAGAAAATAAAAAAGAGATTACTCCAGATTACTAGGAGATCTGCTTAAGGGTGGGGTTCCATCCAAGGTGTTTTGCTTTTTTCTTTGCTCAGCTAGTAATCCACTAAAATAGTTGTAGTAAATTTACTTCTTTTTTTTTTTAAATTTACTTCTAATATTTTTAACAATGTCATTTTGTATGAGCACTGCAATATCAAGCTTAAAGTTTGGTTCTTCCGGAGGATATCTCACTATATATTCCAGACCACAGTCCTCAGGCCAGGTTAGTCTTCCTAACCCCAGCAGGGTCCTTGTCCAGTTGTTACTCTTTGGATTATGATAGAATTTGTCTATGACCATGCTCTTAAATTATAGTTAAGTATTGTGGCACTTTGGCCTGGCCCATTTTGATGCCAGGGTAGCTCACAGCTTGCCCTGGGTCCATTTAGTCTGTCAGCACCCTGCTTTTGGGGTTCTAAAAACTAAGGGCAACTGAGGTTTAAGTCGAGGAAGTAGATGTCCGGGAGTGAATATTATTCAAAGTCAATTCACTTCCAAGTTACAAAAGCATAATATAAATTGTCTTCCTGGGTTCATACAAAAAGGAAATTGCTTTAAAGTAGCACTGCACTGTAGCACTGTCATCTCGTTATTCATTAATTTGCTCAATCTGGCACCAATAAGGTCTCCATTGTGAGACTTGTGCTTTAAAGTAAACTAATGCAAAAGATGGGAAAAGAAATATTTAACTTACAATATAAGTTCAGTGTAAAAATCTTAGAAGGATTTGACCTTACAAGTTAACAGAATCTGATTAGGGGGAAAAGGTGATTAATTGTCTTATGTCATGTATTTTGGGGAGGAGAGCACATTGAAGAGGTTACAGATAAACAAAGGAATGGGAATGTCTCCAGAGTGCTAAAACCTAAGCTCCCTGTGGCAAGGGAGAAAGGACATACCAACATTATCCTAAAATGTTTAGAGCTATACTCCAACACACCACCAGTGCACATTCCCCACCACCAATATCCCAAGTATACCTCTCCTTTCCCACCCTCCCCCTGCCTCCATGGCAGAAAATTTCCCCATACTCTATACTTTTGGGCAATATGGTTTGCAATACAGATACTGAGAGGTTATCATGTTTGGTCCTTTATCTACTTTCAGCACACATCTTCCATCCCGACTGATCCCTCCTAGTGATCCCTTCTCTATTATAGCTGCCTTCTCTCACAGTTCACGAGGCAGACTTCCACTATGGGGCAATCTTCCTGGCCCTTGTGTCTACTGTTCTTGGGAGTTAGCCTCATGTTATGTTATTTTGTACTTCACAAATGAGTGCAGTCCTTCTATGTCTGTCCCTCTCTTTCTGACTCATTTTATTTACCTAGTATGATACTCTCTATGTCTATCCACTTATAAGCAACTTTTATGACTTCATCTCTCCTAGCAGCTGCATAGTATTCTATTGTGTAGGTGTACTAAAGTTTAACTAGTCGTCTGTTCTTGGGCACTCAGGGTGTTTCCAGATTCTGGCTATTGTGAACAGTACTGCAATGAACATATAGATGTAGATATCATTTCTACTGTGCTTTTTTGTACCCTCAGGATATATTCCTAGAAATGGAATTGTAGGGTCATATGGAAGTTCAATTTCTAGTTTTTGAAGGAATGTCCATATTGTTTTCCAGAAAGGCTGGATTAGTTGGCACTCCCACCAACAATGAAAGAGCGTCCCTTTTCCCCCCACATCCATGCCAGCACTGGTTGCTTTTGTTCTTTTGTGCACATTCAATATTTCAACACCAATTCCACACCATTACACCTTCCCACCACCATTCTTTCTAATTTTCTCAACCACCCTCAAGCCTGCCCCAATAGCAGGCCCTAAATCATTTATTTTGTATCCTTGTTATGAATAATTCTCTAAAAATAAACAAAAATGGTTTCCTTAGAATAAACTGTGTGAAGATGGTCTATCTCACTTGGAGCCATTGAGCTGTTGTATAAGAGATTACTAACATGTTGCTACAGGTTGAGACTTGTGCTAATATATATATGTATATATATATTAATTCAGATTGGTTGATTTCTATCTTGCATCCTATCCAATGTAGCTACTCCTGGCACATCAGTGGTATAGAATATGAGATGTCCCTCCAGGAATTCTAAAATTTTAAATAAGGCTATAAGGCGATATACATTTGAAGTTAATTTTTTTTTTTTGCATTTTGGGTTACACCCGGCGATGCACAGGGGTTACTCCTTTCTCTGCCCTCAGGAATTACTCCTGGTGGTAGCTAGCGGACCATATGGGATGCTGGGAATCAAACCTGGGTTAGCCGTGTGGAAGGCAAACGCCCTACCTGCTGTGCTATTGCTCCAGTCCCTGAAGTTAAAATTTTAACTGGATTGTTACTTAGGGGGTCTGAGGCATTTCTGCATCTTGTTGATCTCTTCTGAGATTTATTTGTGAGTCTCTGGATTATGGCCAATTAATGAGTTTATATGGAACCACAGGTAGTTCGTGGGTGTGACTACCAGGCTCCACAATTTTCTAATGTACATGAAAAAGTAGGAAGAAAAAATAGTTTTGCATATGGTTGTAACCTGCTTTCTGACAAAAACTTTGAGACAAAAATCAAGGACAGAATCAGAGAGATAATATAGAGAGTATAGAAGGTAAGATGACCACTCCTAATTCGATCCCCAGTACTAGGTATATTTTTCCAAACACCACCAAGAGTGATCCAGAAGCAGCCAGGAGTAATCTATGAGTATAGCTGGGTGTGGCTCTACCCTCCCTCCCTCATACCTCCAAATCTGGGATAATTATGTAGTGAAATACTATACTCACTTTAGGGTATGCCAACTCTTGAATTCTTTTTTTCCCTTTTGCTTTTTGGGTCATAACCAGCGATGCACAAGGGTTATTCCTGGCTCTGCACTCAGGAATTACCCCCCTGGCGGTGCTCAGGGGACCATATGGGATGCTGAGAATCGAACCCTGGTCGACTGCATGCAAGGCAAACGCCCTACCTGCTGTGCTATATCTCCAGCCCAGAGTCTTGGATTCCTCAGTGCATATGCCAACACCCAGAGACTATAAAACCAAGTTCCCAGAAGAGAGCAATGCAGAGTCTCTTGCCCCCGTGCCTGGCTGTCTTCACCTGAGCCCCTCGAAGGGGGTGGGTTGAGTTTCCCTCCCTGCCCTGAGCAGAGCCCTGGCAGCCTAAGACCTCCGGAACCCAGCCACAGCCATGCTCAAGGCCCCTCTTCTCATGTTCAGATGAGCCTCATGCATGAAGGAACCAGTAGAGGAACCCAGGTGTGTGGGATCCTGGGCTGAGATCTCCAAGCTTGCTAGGATTGGGGATGGGCTCCTTCTGCCAGATGCCTCATTTTCCAATAGCTAGGTGGTCACACTCAGAAACTGCCCCCGGTATTGTGTAGTCCCAACAATGGCCACAATCCAGAGACTTTAAAACCAAGCTCCTGGAAGTGCGGCCGACATCTTATAGCTTAGTTCTCCCTCTCAGAGAAACTGGCAAGCTACTGAGAGTTTCCTGCCCTCGTGGGAGAGCCTGGAAAGCTCCCTGTGGCATTTTCATATGCCAAAACCAGTAACAATGATGGGTCTCATTCCTCTGATCCTGAAAGAGCCTCCAATGCGGCACCGTTGGGAAGGACGAGTAAAGAGAGGCTTTTAAAATCTCAGGGCTAGGATGAATGGAGATATTACTGAGACCACTCGAGAAAATCGACAATCAATGGGATGATGATGATGATGATGATGATGATGATGATGATGATATGTTTGATTTTATGATTTTCTATACTTTATTTTTCTGACTTGTCCTTGAATTCTTTCCTGTGACCAAGGCAAGAACCTGACCTGCAGGAGGGCAGGGATAATGGCTTTAGTTCTGGTTAGGCTTTTCCTACATTATACCTACCAGCCAAGAAATGACAAGAGCCATCAGAAGCCACACAAAGAGGCAAAGGAGGCTTCTTTCCTAGAACCCAGGATCTGCCAGTACATTGAAGTTGAATCTCTACAACACCAAGAATAAATATTCAACTCCCCCAGTCTGTGGTCATTTAGTTATGTTTGCTCTAGAAAACTAATATAACTGTTATGACACCAGGCAGCTCATGGAGTAGGGAGAAGAGCTGAAGAGGCAGACGTGAATATGTAGAAATGGGCTTCTTGGGGGAATCCCAGAAGCAGAGCTTCTGAACTCACTCCACATCTCCACCTTCTAGGCAATGTGCTTCTTTGTTTTTCATAGGGGCCACTCTCCAGCAATGCTCTCTGCCTGTGCCTCACTGTCTCTCGAACTTTGGCCACTTACTCAAAAGTCTAATTCTTCAGAGAGAGAGACTTTGACCCGGCTTATTCTGTGCCTTTCCCAGTAGCCTTCCTGTAACACGTGGGGTGAAGGATTGGCAGATTTCTCAACAGAAAGATCACAGACAGGTGACTCCTGCATAAATGAAGCTAAAGTCCTCTGTGGAAGAAGCTGAACTGCTGAAAGCTGCTCTCTTACTCAGCAAGGCGGGTGGTCATATCTGTTGAGAAAGATTATGCTGGCAGCTACATACAGATGAGTTTGGGGCTAGACCAGTGTACTGGTGATATCACCTTAATGTGAACTTCAGGGAGCATGGGCGTGCTGATGCTGTGACGGGAGAAACAATCTTATTTTGAACTTAAAATCCTAATATCAACCTCTCCAGTTGTGTAGTGAAACAGGAAAATGCCTTTATTTTTTGTCTCCAAATACTGCCAATTTTCTAAAAAGTAAGTAATTCTTTATCCCCTTTCACCTCCTATTTGTTGTGTTGTTTTTGTTATTGTTGTTGTTGTGACGACCGGCACCACCACCAAGTGTTCTGGTTGTGGTATCTGTCCACACTTTAGTTGTGGGTCTTGCACACACTTTGATGTGGCACTGAGGTCACATATGATAATGCCACTTGAGGACATGCTTGGTGCATGTGGAAAGTTCTGGGCTCACGCTTGAGACCTCATGCAGACTAGGCAAGGCTGTATGGCCACAGAGCTTTACCCCTCTCCCTCCCCTGCTGGAAGTCAATCATTCTCTTAAGAGAGAAAATTTATTCAAATGTTAATTTGTTGAGGAAAAAGGAAGAAATGATTATAAATCATGCATGTAGTAGAGGAAATAAAATTCTAAAGACTCTGCCCAGTAAATATTCAAATGCCAGACTTAATGTGTTTCTCTCTGGGTTGATTTGTTTTTATGAGTTATTTTCCATTCAAACGATTCTGAAACTACATAAGATAGGCTTATTATTATTATTATTTATTGTAGGCCATACCTGGGTTTCTTAAAGGCAACAACTGGGCAGTATTTGGGGGTAGCTCCCAGTGGTACTCAGCAGAGCATGTGGGGCTGGGAACATAATTGGAACCCCTACATGTAAAGCCTATGGTCAGCCCTTTGATCTATCTTCCTGACCTAAAATAGGATTCTTCTGGCTATGAACCATAAGTTTTTAGGTGCCTCTGACAAGTCATTTAGGGAAAAATGTATTTTTCAGATTCCTCTGGAGAATTTTGATGTCTTTGTCATTGTGTTGCTATGTTCTCTGTTCTTGGTCCTCTCCTCTAGAACTCTTCAAGAATTTTGCGATCAAGATCATTGCGATGATGGGGCCGCACGCGTGTGCGGCCTCTCCGCAGCTGCACGAGCGTGAATCCAGACCCAGCAAAACCTCTTTCGGCATGGGCAACTCCTCACAAAATGTCTCCAGCCTGAGAACTAAGCTGCGGCCCTGTGCCCGCCCAGGAGGGGAAAGGTATTTTTCTCTCTTGCCTCTTTCTCTCCGGGGATGAAGGGCGTGGAGTCCACCATATTATGACGACCACAGATGGGGTTTTCAAGCTTGCAATGATCCAATATCTGGAAGAAATCTCCCTGGACTTAGTTGTTAAAGTACAGAAATCCAAAACCTCATTTCTCTTCACAACAGGTCTGACTCTAGTGGGGTACTCCTAACAATAATAGTGAGGTTTGTGTTGAAATATTGAATGTAACCAAAGTAAACAGAAAGTAAAGTGAAACTTAACAGTTACAAGGCGGGGGGTGAGGGGACGGGATGGGAGGTGTACTGTGTGTGTTTTTTTTTTTTTTTAGTAGTGGTATATGGGCACTGGTGAAGGGATGGTTGTTTCAGCATTGTATAACTGAGACTTAAGCCTGAAAGCATTGTAATCTTCCACATAGTGATTTAATAAAATAAAGTTTTTATTAAAAAAAATCATTGCGATGACCAAAACATTTCAGAATGCTGGAATTTTTCTGACATTCCTTGACCGCATGAATCAGACATTGCATTCTTCAGTGAGCCATTGTGGGGACATGTCAGAATGCATCTTTTGGAGAACGGGGTAGAACACAGTAGAACAACATGGTTACTGCACATGCAGAGCTGGGGTGCTTTCACCAATGAAGATTCTACCCAATGCCAGTAGCCTGGGAGTCAGAGCAAACCAGTGTGGGTGGCAAAGTCTTAGAACCCTCTGTAACTAGGTCTACTGCCCCCCTATTCCAATTTCTTAGGATCACCTTTGGAATTAAAAAGCTTATCTTGTGTTGGTGCCAGGGACTGGACACAGGGCCTCCCACATGAGGCACATATTCTGCTGCTGAGCCCTGGAAAGCACATCAATTTTTCTATTTGTCTCTATGAGACAGTTCAGTAATTGCCACTGATTCAGGGGTGGAACGGTGGGGGCAGGTTTTTCCCTTGACATAAGAGAAAGCCCACTCAGAGGACCCAGGGATTGAAGGCAAAAGGTCTAATGCCTCATATGCACCCAAGACTCAGGGAGAAGAAATGGGGGGGATGCATAGAGCCAAGATGAGCTCTTCATTATTACATGGTGCCACTGACAGTGGGACAGGGGTTAGGTTATATAGATAGAGGGGGAGCAGAACTTCATTCAGTGGGCTGACCAGGTCTAGGGGCAGGAGTTTGTTCAGTTTGTTAAGACTGCCTCTAATGCCCCAAACTTTGACCTTTGTGTTCCTTCCAAATGTGGGACCAGGGGCTGGAGAGATAGCACAGCGGGTAGGGTGTTTGCTTTGCTGACCCGGGTTCTAATCCCAGCATCCCGTATGGTTCCCTGAGCACCGCCGGGAGTAATTCCTGAGTGCATGAGCCAAGAATAACCCCTGTGCATCGCCGGGTGTGACCCAAAAAGCAAAACAAAACAAAAAAAAAGAAAACCAAATGTGGGACCAGCTGAGAATAGATCTAATCTTAATCATTCAGGGAGCAGCTATTCCAAAAGTACAAAACAAGTATAATCCAGCTAATAAAAATGGTTACTCTGTACTTGTGTGAAAATTGAATGGATGATGAGGGCAGGAAGATTATTTTTGCATTATGTATCTTTAAATATTTATTTATTTTTTGGTTTGGAGGCCCATCTGCTGTGCTCAAAGCTTACTCTTTGCTCTGTGCTCAAGGATCACTCCTAGAAATGTTCAGTGGACCATATGTGGTACTGGAGATAGAACATGGATTGGCCACATGCAAAGCAAGAGTCTTACCTGCTGTATTGTCTCTTTGTCCCATTAAAATTTTTTTTTTTATTTTATTGAATCACCATGTGGAAAATTACAATGCTTTCAGGTTTAAGTCTCAGTTATACAATGCTGAAACAACCATCCCTTCAACAGTGCCCATATTCCACCACCAAAAAAAAAAAAAAAAAACAAAAACCCAGTATACCTCCCATCCTGCCCCCCCCAACTGATAAATTTCACTGTACTTTCTCCTTACTTTGGTTACATTCAATATTTCAACAAAAACCTCACTATTATTGTTAGGAGTTCCCCCACTAGAGTCAGACCCGTTGTGAAGAGATATGAGGCTTTGGATTTCTGTATTTTAGCAACTGAGTCCAGGGAGATTTCTTCCAGATATTGGATCATTGCAAGCTTGTAACTCTCATCTGTGGTTCTCATAATATGGCGGTCGCCACGCCTTTCACCTCTGGCAAGGAAAAAGGCGAGAGAGAGAGAGAAACACCTTTCCCCTCCTGGGCAGGCATGGGGCTGCGGCTTAGTTCTCAGTCTGGAGACATTCTGCAAGGAGCTGCCCATACTAAAAGTAGTTTAGCTGGCCTCTGGAGTCATGCTTGTGTAGCTGCAGAGAGGCCGCACAGGTGTGGCCCCCAGGATCACATCTCAGCCTCTTTGTCCCATCTTTTAGCCATGTGAATATATTGCTTTTTCCAAACATTCAGTAAGTGTCACTGTTTAACAATGCTTACTGAGCTCAAAGAACTGACTTCAAGTCTATAACTTCAAGTGTGTTTTTTCCTCTCTTTTAAAAAATTTATCAAAGCATAATGATTTACAAAGTTATTTTTAGTTGAGTTTCAGGCATACAGTGTTCCTATTCCATTCTCATCACCAGTGTCAACTTCCCTCCACCAAAGTCTCTGATTTTCCTCCCATCCTCTAGCCTACCTTCTTAACAGGCACATTTTAAAGTTTGGCAGTTGTAGTTTGGATCTCATGCTTTCAGTTTTGTTGGTTCTATGGTTCAGACGTCCCATGGAATCCACGTAACAGATTCTATAGGACGTCAAAAGACCATGTGGCCACCAACCTAAGAGATGGTCAGACTTCTTCATCAAGACCCTGAATGAACGTTTTGAGGCTCTTTGTGTTCCTGGAGTGAGCAGACACCATTGGGCTACACTAGCACGAGACAGGGACAAATGGAGACATTACTGGCGCCCGCTCGAACAAACAAATCAACGTATAACTGGATGACAAGTGATACAAGTGATGGTTCAGACGTATAGACATATTATAGCCCTTTGCTGCCAATGTATCTGGGGACCCTAGCCCCCACCCCTATTATATTCTGTTTGCATCTTCTTACCCCCAAATAATCTTTTTCCTTCCTTATCCTTCGCAGTTCTATATTTTAGTGACCAGGATAATGTGGGTATCCCTTCGTTGGTGCCTTGCATTCCTTTGTCCTGTTATTCTATATACAACAGATCAAATATGTGTTTTGCGAAGAAAACATTTTATTGATATCCATTGTTATTCAGATTTCATTGCTTAAATTCAGGCAAATATTATCTTCAGACCCTTCTATTTTTACTGCTTCACAATTTTCAACTGTGATACATGGAAACCAAATGATTATAACATAGCTTTAGTCCCAATGGACTAGATTATACAGTGCAGGTTATATTTACCATCATTGAAATACAAATGATGAAAACAAATTTTCACAGCTACATTAGCTAGATGACACAATTCAGTACTTTATTTTCAAGACCCAAAATTAAAACAAAACAAAGCAAAACTATTTTCTACTATTTTACTGGGCACACTACTAATTACCCCAGCTTCTCAGCTTTCATGTCTTGCATAATTTTTACCTTACCCATCTTCCTTCTGCACCTGTCTCCTTTCTCTGAACTCCTGCCCCTCTTTCATTCTTGGACTCCTGGGCCTACCAGGATATTAGCCGATGGTCTAGACAGCTGTGGTCATCCCAGGTTCTCTGATCTTCTGTCTCTGCTGCAGTGCCTTTAACCTTAACCCAAGCCAACTGCATTTCCTCTCTCTGTCACCAAACACCCTTGCTTGGCCCCCCCTTTTTCCTTTATTTCAGAGGCCACTGTTGGTGGCAGCTTAGTAAGCCCCTTCCTGTGAATTCGGATAGGGTGGGTCAGTTTTTGACTTTTTGGTCAAAAATAGGCCTCATTTATCTGCTGACTTTTCTGAAGACCTCTAAAACTCAAATTAGTGACATTTAGTGTGTTCTGTATTTTTTTGTGTGTGCCATATCTGAACTTATTCCTGGCTCTGTGCTTATTTATCATTACTAGTAGTGCTCAAGGGATCATCTACAGTGCTGAGGATTGAACTGGGGTCAGCCGAATATAAGGCAAGTTCTGTAACCCCTGTACTACCGTTCCAGCCCCACAGATGCTGCATGTTTCAAAGTACAACAGGGATAATTACCATGTAGAATTATTTTGTTCACTTCAACAGATGGGCAACTGAATATTTCTGAGATTCAAATACAAAATCAATGTCACCATCACTGGGAAAAAAATCACATTATTTACCTACTGACAACTGTCACTCATTCTAGGACTGTAATCCATTTTATCAATCCCATTAGGGTATGTAGTCAGAGAAACAAAAAAGTTATTTTTGTAGCAACATTTGTCTGTTACCTTAACAAGTTAGCATTAAATTTGCTTACTGTGGATCCTGAGTATTGATCTGGCAGTTTCTAGGCTGGAAAGACTACCTACATAATTTGTAAATAGTGATTCATGTTGTTCATATAATCAAATTGAAATGTTTTCAGATTTAGTTATATTTTGTCACAACAGCATAAGGATATAGGTTTAAGGTCCAGTTACGGGTTAATAAGCCACCTTTTCACAAGTGAAAAACTGAAACACCCTGGAAAAGAGAAAAATTACAGAATTACATTGAAATGAATTTCATGTGTGTGTACCTGAGATTGAACTCAGACCTGAAGAGCATGTGTTCTACCAGAGAGCTACATCCCAGGACTTCAAATTGCTCAGTTTTTGTGAATAAGAATAAATAACTAAAAATTTGGATTGATGATTTTTTTTTCTCCCTTGACTTGGTAAGCTTTATGTATTATGAATAAGTCATTGAGGGAGTTCATTATTTTCCCGTGGCCTTCATGCTACATTTACAAAATAAAATCTTGCCATGCTTTAAAAAGAAGATTTTGGGGTTGGAGAGCTGGTACAATGGGCTGAGTACATGCTATGCATGCAGAGGCATGTGGTGGATTCTCAGCATCGCATGGCTGCCTGAACATTACTGGGAGTGACCCCCAAGCACCGAGTCAGACATACTGAGCACTACCAGATGTGACTCTCCCAAACAACAACAAGAAGGGCACTGAATAACTGGTGATTTTCACACATTTTAGCAGAAATGTACATTATGGAGGAAACATGTATGATTTTCAAATGTGATATAATTTAATAAGTTCCAAACTTAATGCTTGTTTAAAAACAAAATTTATAAGAATAATTGTTACTTTGGGCTGGAGCAATAGCACAGTGGGTAGGGCATTTGCCTTGCATGCGACCGACCCGGGTTTGATTCCCAGAATCCCATATGGTCCCCTGAGCGCCGCCAGGAGTAATTCCTGAGTGCATGAGCCAGAAGTAACCCCTATGCATTGCCAGGTGTGAACAAAAAGCAAAAAAAAAAAAAAAAAGACTAATTGTTACTTTATAGGATGTCAAATATCAGGCAACATATATAAATTAGACTCAATGTAGTTTAGACATGCATTAATTTACAATAATGTAAAGTTTTGGCTCAAGGGACTATATGGGATTCTGGGGATGGAACTGGGGAGGTCCCTTGCAAAGCAAACGTCCTACCCTCCTATACTGTCTCTACAGCCCCCCAAATCTTTAAACTATTTAATCTATGAATATTTCTTAAACTATTTAATGAATCTGAGGTTAATATTTGATGTATTTAATCAAATATATTTTGATTTAATTTTCTAAAATAGTTCATCTTTATTTTAAAGTTAAAGAAAAAAACTATGTTGTATCAAACTGTGACATCTGTAAGCTTCCAAAGCCATTCATGTTTAGTGTCAAATGATTAAAATGTTGGATGAAATTTAAAAATGAATCTTGATTCACAAACTTGTATAATTCTAAGGTATCATAGAACATATTCTAAAAGTCACTATACTGCAGTTTATTTTTCTTTTTGAGTAAGTTTCAGGTTATTTATCTTACCTTTTTTGAGACATAGCAGTGTTATGCTATAGGGATAGACCAAGGCTTAAATGTTTTAGGGTCATCTCTTGGAATCTAAGAATGAAAGAAAATTAAATACATAACATTATAATACTATCATAGTATATCACCAGGAAAATTATATTGAATATATATTTAGACATTTTGTTTTGATTGAAAATTGAGGAGAAAGATTTTCTTGAGAAATTGGGTTGTGTTCCTCTCAAAGTTCTGAAAAGACAATGGATTGGTGTTGTGGTCTCTGCTACATGTAACATTGCTATGAGAACACTTGAATTTCCAGATGTGGGTCCCAAAGAATTATGTACTCTCTGACAATTTGATGTATTCTCTGACAATTTGAGAAAAGAATAGAATGTGGAAAGTGGGTAGGTGAGACTGATATGGCAACAATTCTGCCTACAACCTGAGCTAAATGATTCATGTAGAACAGTATCTCTGCTCCTCAATCCCTGAACTAAATCTTCCCAGGATTCACTTGCTTCATCCTTTTGCCTCATGATTCACATTGACTTCTCTGCTAGGAGTTGTCACTCTTAGTCTTGGCCCAGAAAGCAGAACATACACTCCTCCTTTTCTCTTATAAAAGAGAAACCAGATTTTCCCTTTACTGTTGTTACGTCTTCTTGGATGTGCTACTTGTAGTTATAGAGCATTAAAAATGAAAAATCATCAGGGAGATGCAGATCAAAACAACCATGAGATACCACCTCACACCACAGAGACTAGCATACATCCAAGAGGCTGCAGAGACAATATATCAGGTAGGGCACTTTCCTTGAACATTGCTGACCCTGGCTTTATCCCCAGCATCAAGTATGACCCTCCAACCACTCTTTTTGTGGGTTTACTTAATCTTCTTTTTGTAAATAAGTGTTAGGAGAAAAGCCTTTTGTACACTTTATTGCTTTCCATTATTTAATAGGGCCTTCTGATTTGGTTTTCATTTTTTTAATTATTTTTTATTTATTTATCTTTTAATAAGTGAATCACTGTGAGGGTACAGTTACAGATTTATACATTTTTATGCTCATGTTTCCCTCATACAAAGTTCGAGAACCCATCCCTTCACCAATGCCCATTCTCCACCACAAATAAACCCAGCATCCCTCCCACCCTCCCCAATCCCATCTCCCCCTCACCCCACCCTGTCACTGTGGCAGGGTATTCCCTTTTGTTCTCTCTCTCTAATTAGGTGTTGTGGTTTGCAATAAAGATGTTGAGTGTCCCTTATTTAGAATTAGGTTGTTTCACCCTGGACTGTGTTGGGCACTGGACAATGCTCCTCAGTGTAGTCTGAAGTAAATTCAGGTCAACAATTTTATTAAAAGTGATGGGAAGTTTTAGTCTTCCCAGACCTGCTTCTTACTTACACCAGACCTGAATTCCTAGGGCACCCATCTGCTTTGGGATTTAGATCTACACTCATTCTCTAGTTATCCAAGCCTTCTTGAGACTCACCAATTCCCTGACTCCTTGAGTAAGGAAATAACTCAAAGATCCCACCCTGCGCAGAGACTTAAGATGCTCTTTATTCACTTTGGTGGTCTCCTTCCCTTTACTTTCTCTTGCATGGTGCCATCTTCTCCCTTCTTCTCCCCTCTGCTTTCTTCCTGCTCAATTCTTGATAGCTTTAACAAGGCAACATATTCACTATGGTTGTCAAAACTGATTCTGCTTTTAGTTAACTTTTAGTTTCTGAGCTCTCTCTAGGCCCACTTTTTTTTGGGGGGGTCCCACCTGGCGATGCACAGGGGTCACTCCTGGCTCATGCACTCAGGAATTACTCCTGGTGGTGCTCGGGGGACCATATGGGATGCTGGGATTCGAACCCGGGTTGGCCACGTGCAAGGCAAACGCCCTACCCGCTGTGCTGTTGCTCCAGCCCCTCTAAGCCCACTCTTATTGGTCCCAAGACATGGTCAGTGGTAGTTACCATCAACCCAGTATTATTTATTACCACCACTGTGCAGTAAAGGATGAACTCAATAAGCCTTTGCTGTTTTTTTTTTTCCTTTTTGGATAACACCCAGCGATGCATAGAGGTTACTCCTGGCTCTGCACTCAGGGATTACCCCTGGCAGTGCTCAGGGGACCGTATGGCATGCTGGAAATAGAACGCAGGTCGGCTACGTGCAAGGCAAATGCCCTACCCGCTGTGCTATCACTCCAGCCCCAAGCCTTTGCTGTTCTAATGATGGCTGCACATTCCAAAGAAATGTTTAGCCCTTGACTAGCTTCTGGCATATAACACTTAAGTCTTTGAAATATCTTGCCTGATAAGAGTGTCTCTGTTTACCTGGGGTTTTGAACCACGTGGTAATATTTGAAACTTTCCGGAAAGACTGGGAACTAACTAGAGTCAGTTATGCAGGCAGCTATGCCTTCATGACCTATCTAATAAGATTTCTAAATACAAAGGGTCAGGTGTGCTTCCAGGACTGTCAATACTATTGTGACTCTTCTCACACATGCTTCTTGGAAAATGAACAGTTGTCAATGTGATTCTGTTGAAAGACAATTGGAAGCCTGTGCCTGCTTTCTCCTGGACTCAACTCAATATCTTTCTTCTTTGTGGATGTTAATCTGTACACCTTCACTGTAATAAACCATCAGCATCAATATGAAGCATGCAGGTAGAACTCTTGCAGTGAGTTCTCAGGAAGCAATAAAACCAAGCCATGATTCAAAAATGTTACTCTGTAATTAGTCCTAAAGTAGCTCCAAAAGGGGCCAGAGAGATAGTACAGCAGATAGGGCACCTGCCTTGCATGTGGATGATCTGGGCTCAATCCCCAGCATCCCACATGGTCCCCCAAGTCAAGAGTAATTCCTGAGCATTGATGGGTGTGGCCCAAACCACTAAATAAATAACAAATAAATGAAGTAGCAAAAATGTGTTAAAGCCAGATCCATTGTACATACACAGGAACAGGAACTGAGGTCTAATAAAACTGACTGGTCCCAGCACCAGAGAAGGCTGGATACCCCTCTGGAGAGGTCAGGCTTCAGATGAACAAAGGCTATAATAAGAACATGAAGGTGGACCACCAAAAATTCAAAGCTCTTCCCATTCACAACTTTCTACTAACAGTCTGTTATCTATATAGATAACTCTTCATGTGGGGAAATTTGAAACCAACATTGAAAAGACAAATGATGTTCACGCTCCATTTTGGAGATTTGCCTGCCTCCCAACCTGAGATGTATACTGTCAGCTCTCTCCCTTCTGGAGAAGCTCATGTTCTTTTTGAATGCATTAATCTTTCTCTCTCTCTTTTCTTTCTCATAATCTCTGATAAAACTGTTTAACTTCCCTACTTACGTCTTCCTGAAATTATATTCTGTGAGGGAAAGCAATGGAAAGTGATGGATAGAAGTTAGGACTGACTTTCCTTTCCTTACAAAGAACAATTCTTCACTTGAGACTCAGTCCCACAGTTCCTTGAGGACCTGGGTAGCAGGGATCATCAATACATATGTTGTGTAGATCAAGAAAGTTTACATGGGAGAAAAGGCTGGGAGAGGCCCTTTGGACACTGGTGGGGAGAAGTAGGCACTCAAGTGATGAGTATGGTGTTTGAATAATGTATGTATGGAAAGTATAATTAACAGTATTATAAATCCAATTATCTCAATAAAAATGGTAAAAAGTTATGCTACACGTCGTCCCATGCATCAACCCAAATTGAACACTATGATGACTATTGACTTTCTCCACCTCCCCCATATATAGCTCATATCCACTCAGTCAGCAAAGCTGGCCCCTTCCTACTACTCTTCCTAATTCAAGCCTTGTCACCTCTTGACTTCCCCACTACCATGACTTCTGATGATATCTTTCTTCTCACTCTGGCCCCCACTCTTCCTTTTCTGCAAAGCACTGTAGCACTGTTGTCCTGTTGTTCATTGATTTGCTTGAGTGGGCACCAGTAATGTCTCTGATGTGAGACTTGTTACTGTTTTTGGCATATCGAATATGCTACGGGTAGCTTACAAGGCTCTGCCGTGCCATGGAATACTCTCGGTAAGCTTGCCAGGCTCTCCAAGAGGGACAGAGGAATTGAACCTGGGTCGGCCACGTGCAAGGCAAATGCCCTACCTTCTGTGCTATCGCTCCAGTCCAAGTTTTATAGGGAATAAAATTCAGTTTCTGCATCCTGGAAAAAGTAGGTTCAAAGCAGACCTGGTTTCACAACCTATTAGAATCCAGTACAATCTCCTCTACAGAGAACGTGCGAGAGGCAGGGAGGAGAAGAAAGAGGTGAAGAATGAGCCTCTTAGTCTGAGTGTGCACGTATGTGCCCCTGCCACGGTAACAGGTCTTGAATTCTGAGGAAGGCACTCTGGGCCTTTCCACTCAGAGCCATGCTGTCAGCCTTTGTGCTCTGTCACAGGACCCATGTGACTGAGGAACAATGGTGTGACTTTAAGGCCCTGCCAGTTACCTGTGGATTAACACAGAACAAGCTGGAGACTGCATGTTTCTCTAAGCTGGAAGTGGCACTGCCAATAGAATACAGTGTCATTGGACTAGCAGGCCATCTCTCCTGCTCAGAAAGGGGATGGGGTTGTGACTGGAATCTCAGTGTAGCTGAGCTAGTGCAGGTCAGCTGGGGGCAGTGAAATGTTTACACCCTCTGTTCTTTCATACGCCAGGAAGGGGCTCCCTTTCCTGAATCAGGTGACACTTTTCTGGGGGGGGACAGGAGGGAGGCATAGCGGGAGGGTGTTCAGTGGTGCTCAGGGGCTACTCCTGGCTTTTTGTTCAAAGATTAGGCCTTATAGTGCTCAGGGACCATATGTGGTGCAGGGGATTTGAGCCGGGGTTGGTTGGATGCAAGGCAAGCGTCTTAACTCCTGTACTGGCTCTCTGACCCAAACATGAGTTACATTTTATGCTGCCAACCACCAATAGCCCGGGCTTTTGGAGCGGGGAGAAAAATTCAGGTTTGGGGACTTTGAGAGGCGTAGTTATAAAAAAGAGATGGGGGAGCAAACTGAAGGAGGTTTTGTTCCAGGAAAGGGATTTTGCAGAGGTGAAAGGAAAGTTAAAAGACCTTCACCACGGAGTAGATACTCCCCATTACAGAATAATAGGGAGGACAGGCATCGCTGTTTGGACTCGGTGACTGATCTAGAATGGAAGGATTCCCCCCACACCCATAAAGTTATTATAAAATCAGGTCTCAGCACAACATATGACACAGCTATTCACTGTGGTTGCAAGGATTCCTATGAGTCAGGAAATTTCCCCTTGAAAATATGGGCTAAACTGAAACCTGTTTACAAACTTGCTTCAGAGTTGAGCTGTCTGAGTTTAGTTTCTGCGAGACGGAAACTGAATTTTCCAATTGACTTTATGTGGTTTCCTCAGAGCAGCCCACACATGCCGTATTTTTGCAGTCTCTTTAATAGATACCTTTACTGCTAGTGAGTACAAGGAACAAAGTAGTTTCTGCACCTGCCCTATGGCCAAATTCTCTAAGGTAGTATTTTAAAAACTTTCAAGTGTGGTGCATTAAATGTCCCTGAATCTGAAAGATTTTAAACAAGATAATCACTGTTTGCAAGGAAAGCTCTAATTTGGAAGTGTTAATTAGGTATTTTATGGGCTTTTTTTCCCCCACACCCAGCTGTGCTCAGGGCTTGCTCTTGGCTCTATGCTCAGGGATCACTCTGAGTGGGCTCATATGGGATCATGTGAGATGCCAGGTATTGAGCCTCAGACAGCCAGATGCAAGGCAAGAGCCCTATCCACTGTACTATTGCTCTGGCCCTGGCATTTTCTGGCTTGGAGAGAAATTTTTACTTTTTCTTTTTCAAAATTTTCAATTTTTTTAACTTTTTCATTGAAATCACTGTGAGATAGACCCTTACAAAGCTGTTTATGATTAGATTTCAGCCATACAGTATTCCGACACCCATCTGGAGGGAAATTTTTTCCCTTGTGGAATTTAAAATTACTGTATGAATTCAGCACACTTTCCAAGAAATACATTCTTTTTCCACCTATCACTGAAAAGGAAATGATATCTATAGATGATGTTTCTGGTTGAATGTAGCGAAACCAGTCTGATTTGCTGGGCTGAGAGCAGAAATTGCCACCCCAGAACTCTATTGACTAGGAGGTAACCAGCTGAGAAAAGCCAGTGTATAAAAGTATCAGTCGCCAATTAGATCTGGGGAAGGTAACAATAGGTTGAAAAAACGTGTTTCGTTGAAGTCTGAAGCTATAAGCTCTGCAAGTGAGGCTACCATTCTTCTTTTTTTTTTTTAATTTTTAAAATTTTATAGAATCACCGTGAGATAGTTACAAGCTTTCATGTTTGGGTTACAATCTCACGATGATCAAACACCCATCCCTCCACCAGTGCACATTCCCCACCACCAATATCCCGGATATACCCTCCCTTTCCCACTCTCCCCCTGCCTCCATGGCAGACAATATTCCCCATACTTTCTCTCTACTTTTGGGCATTACGGCTTGCTATTCTTAAGAGCTGTGTTTTTCTGCCTTTGGCAGGTCAACTTGATTAAATGTAGAAATTATTTTTGAGCCCTTTGGAATGTCACCTTGGGAGTGGTATGTTTTGGAGAAGTTTATGAATACATTTTGGTGGCGATCTTAACTCCAATATTTACAGAATGATTTGTATTTTATATGCATTGTAATTTAATTTCAAGGTCAAAGAACAGAGTGCTTTATCACTTTAAAAATAATTTAAGAAACAGATCTATGCAGGCTCTGCTTTACCTCATGGTTAAGGAAGTTGTTAAAACCATCCCTTTCTGAAAATTTTACATATGTGCCTAGGGAGTCTTAAACTGCTAAAATGATAATTATTTTACCAAGAACTAAGCAATAGAAGTCAAAATTTGAGTTAAACTCATTCATACAGTATACCTGAAAGAAGATATTATATACATTTAAGACTATAATGATGTAGCTGCAAAACTTGAATTTTCACCTTTACATAAATATTAGTAAATCGCAAAAAAACAGAGTTTGGGGATCAGACAGAGTTGAATAAAATAGTTTCTGTATCCTTGTTGCCATATACATATAAAAAATAGTGTGATGCTTCCTGCCTTAAAAGACTGTGTAAAGAACTAATATAATGCAATCTGATTGCCTGTCTACAGGAGAGGCTAATTATAGTTGAATATTTAATGTTCTGCCAATAGTTGACTCTGAGTTGTAATCCATGAAACTTGAAAAATTGTTATGATGTGTGCATTGCCTTCAGTAGACCTCAGTCTGATGCTTAAAGTTGGCCAATAAAACTGATTACAATAAATGGTAAAAAGAGGAAGAGGTGACGAAAAGAAAAGAATATAATATAGAAAGGAGAACGAGAAGGAATGGAGTCAAAAAGGGGGAGGGTGGGAAAGGGGAGGTATACCAGGCATATCGATGGTGGGGAATGTGCACTGGTGGAAGGATGGGTGTTTGATCATTGTGTGATTGTAACCCAAACATGAAAGCTTGTAACTATCTCACGGTGATTCAATAAAATTCAAAAAAAAAAAAAAAAAACCATCCCTTTCTCTACTCTGAAGAGACTGAACTTTCTGATGCTTGTTTTCTAGTATACAGACTGTTTGCCCCTCTGACTTTCTTGCTCATCAGAACAACTATGTTTTGACTATATTCAAATGTCAAATACTAGTATTCATGTTTAATTTTTTTGTATTACACAATATTATATGTCAGTATGAGTCACTACATGTTTCAATGAAGAAATATATAGTTCTATCAAATTCTGATGAAGGTTTAGATTTGTTCCAAAATGTCGTCAGGAGACTGATCTGTGTGAGGGCCAGAGTATGACAACTTCAGGAGGCCTCTGTCTGAATGCATCATCAATTTCAAAAGAGCTAAAGAAATAGACACCTTGGGGACTAGAGAGATTTGCGTTGCATGTATCTAACCTGGGTTTGATCCCTGGCATCCCACATAGTCCCCTAAGCAGTGCCAGGCATAATTTCTGAGTGGAGAGCCAGAAGTCACCCCTGGGAATTGCTGGGTGTGACTCAAAAACTAAAATAAGTAAATAAATGAATGAAATAGACACCTGAATTATGATGGAAGCAAGTTGGCAGAAAACTTACTCAAGAACTATCCAGATTTGGGGGCTGGAGTGATAGCACAGCGGGTAGGGCATTTGCCTTGCATGCGGCCAACCCGGGTTTGATTCCAGCATCCTATATGGCCCCTTGAACACCGCCAGGAGTAATTCCTGAGTGCAGAGCCAGGAATAACCCCTGTGCATTTCGGGTTGTGGCCCAAAAAGAAAAAAAAAGAGCTATCCAGATTTTACCCTTTTGATAAGCAGATACATATTTGTTTCTTTTCTCTTTGCCAAAGAAAATGATTTCAGCCTTTCAAATGCTTCTATATTACCATAGAGGTAAGGTCAGAAACTAATGCAGACAGCCTTTTTGAGAGCTAGTTAGTTCCAGGCTACTTTGAATTCACTGAATCTGCTATAGGGCCTTTGCACTAGCTCTTTTCTATCTAAAAGGAGTGACCTGCTTTAGGTTTGCTCCCTCACTTCATTCAGGCTTTGGTTTATATCTGAACATGCCAAGGAAAAGATCTTTAGAAAACAATTTAAAATAGTAAAGGGGCTGGAGCGATAGCACAGCAGTAGGGCATTTGCCTTTCATGGGGCAGACCCAGGTTCAATTCCTCTGCCCTTCTCTGACAGCCCGGCAAGCTACCGAGAGTATCTCGCCCTCACGGCAGAGCCTGGCAAGCTCCCCATGGCATATTCGGTACGCCAAAAACAGTAACAGCAAGTCTCACAATGGACACGTTACTGGTGCCTGCTCGAGCAAATCGATGAGCAACGGGATGACAGTAACAGTATTTTATTTTATGATTTCTTGGAAAGAGACATACCTGACAGTGCTCAGGGCTTTCTCTTGGCTCTGTGGTCAGGGGTCACTCCTGACTACAGGGCTCTGGGGGGGACAATATGTAGTGCTGGGAACCAAATCTGGGTTGGCTGTATGCAAGCCAACATTCAACTTACTTGCTGTACTCTACTTGGCTATGCAAAATCTATTTTAGGAAAACAGATCAACAATTTCTTACCATTTCTGTGAACCGGTCCATACAGGCCATTCGCACCTGCTCTGGGGTAGCAGGGCTCCTGACTGTGAAGTCTTCACCTCCATCCCTCTCTTTTCGTGCTGCTGCCACTGCATCCATGATGGCAAAGAACACAGAGGAACCCAGGAACATCCCGGATTCACCCAGGCCCTGTGGGTAAGCACAATTGTCTTAGAAGCTTCTGAACTAGATGGAAAGCACTGGAGGTCAGGGGTCAGGTCATGTTCACCATTGTCTTTCTAACTCTTACCACAGGACTTTAAGTACCATAGGTTCTCAGTAAATGTTGGCTGACTGTATGAAGCTTTTTTTTTTTTTTTTTTTGCTTTTTGGGTCACACCTGGTGATGCACAGGGGTTACTCCTGGCTCTACACTCAGGAATTACTCCTGGCGGTGCTCAGGGGACCATATGGGATGGTGGGATTCGAACCTGGGTCGGGTCGGCCGCGTGCAAGGCAAATGCCCTACCTGCTGTGCTATCGCTCCAGCCCCCTGTATGAAGCTTTTTAAAAAAAATTCTGTGAGCATCAGAACTTCGCACATCTGTTTTTTAGAGGTTTTTTTTTTTTTTTTTTTTTTTTTTTTGCTTTTTGGGTCACACCCAGCGATGCTCAGGGGTTACTCCTGGCTTTGCACTCAGGAAATTACTCCTGGCGGTGCTTGGGGGACCATATGGGATGCCGGGGATCGAATCCAGGTCGGTCGCGTGCAAGGCGAACGCCCTACCCGCTGTGCTATCGCTCCAGCCCCTCAGTATTAGTTTTTAATTAAAGAACTATGATTTATCAAAGTTATAGATAGTTGAGTTTTAGGCATATAATATTTCAACACCCGTGTTGGCTTCCCTCTACCAGTGTTTCTGTATTCTCTCACGACCCCAACCCCCATCCCGTCCCTGCCTGTCAACTTGATAGGAATATTACAAAATTTCAGTGGTTGCTCTTAGATTTCATGTTTTCAGTGTTGTTGAGTCTGTGCTTTGAATATATGGCTACACCGCTCTCTCACACCACTGATATAACTGAAACTCTGAACCTGTTCACTCATTACTTCCTGTTTTCTTTTTCCCAACTTCCCAATCTTGAATCTTGTTTGGATTTAATATTTATTCTAGGGAAAATGTGTGTGTGTGTGTGTGTGTGTGTGTGTGTGTGTGAGAGAGAGAGAGAGAGAGAGAGAGAGAGAGAGAGAGAGAGAGGAAGAGAGAGACAGAGAGACAGACAGACAGACAGACAGATAGACAGACAGAAAGAGATTGAGCTGGCCAACTTCATAAGCACGGAGTAATATGCCTCATAGGACTCCAGGGGCGGGGGAGGCAGGGGATTCTAGAAGAAAGCATGTACGTGAGTAACAGATGATAGCTGCTAACTTATCCTTGACAAATGGTTGATGTGAGTAGATGGGGACACTAAAGAATATTTGGATTGATCTTGACATACAGATCACTGTATCACTGTATCACTGTCATCCCATTGCTCATCAATTTGCTCGAGCGGGCACCCAGTAAATCTCCATGTGAGACTTGTTGTTAGTGTTTTTGGCATATTGAATACACCACAGGGAGCTTGCCAGGCTCTGCTGTGGGAGTGAGATACTCTCGGTAGCTTGCCGGGCTGTCCGAGAGGGGCAGAGGAATCGAATCCAGGTCGGCCTTACCAGCTGTGCTATCATTCCAGCCCACCAACATACAGATACTCGTGTATTTTTGCCTAATGTAGGCAGTTGTACTTCCTTCTAGTGTTTTGCTGCCTTTCAGAAATGTAGCCAAAATCAATAGCTCATCTATTTTTTTAAAAGACAAATCAGATATTTGTATTTTAATGGAAAATTCCTAACCTTTACGGCCCACAAGATAGTACAAGAGATAAGGTGCTAGCATTGTACGTGGCTGATCTAGTTTAATCCCTACTACCATGTATGGTACCCCAAACACTGCCAGCGATCACTCCTGAGCCCAGAATTAGGTGTATACCCTGAGAATCACTGAGTGGGGACTTTCCCTTTCCCTAAATAAAAAGTCCTCAACTGTAAGAAACACTGTTAAAAATCAAAGAAAATGTCTTTGCAGGTTAGATTTAATCAGATGGTCCCCAAGTCTGAATCCTTCCTGCTCCATTTTCTCAGTGTTCGCTGTGGTGTGAGCTGCCTTTGCCTTTTCCCCAGGGGATGACTTCCAGCCCAAAAAGCCTCTGGATTGTCCTTTCTTTCAATCCTCTATTCTCACTCCTGCCTATTTCCATCCCCATGCACACAGGAGTTCCCGGGTGAAGGTAGGATTTAGTCAGAAAATGATCAAATTCCAGCAAATATATAGGGATCCATTTTAGGGTAGTAATTTTGGTGATATTAATTTGCTATCTCTAGTAAGAAGTCTTTAAGGTGTTTTTAATTAATTAATTAATTACATTTTGGGGTTTTGATGATATTCAGAGGTTATTCGTGGATCTACACTCAGGAGTTACAGTTAGCGGTGCTTGGGGGACCAAGCATATGGGATATTGGGAATAGAACCCAGGTCCATTGCATGCAAGGCAAGCACCCTTTCTGCTATACTATCTCTCCAGGCCCCTCCATGTGATTTTATAGAAAACATTAACAATACATCTCAAAACTAAGTAAAGTTTTTACTTAGAGGTTAGTCTCCACATAACTGGCATACAATAATGCAAACACTGACATTTATTTTAATGTACAATTTCACTCTTTTAGCAATTATTAAGGGTCTTTGCTTCCTGGTGCCATTGACATTTTGAGTCAGTTAATTCTTCCTGTCTCTGTGTAGGTCTACCTTGCATCTGAAGGCTCTTTAGCAGTGTCCTGGCCTCTACTAGTAGGATCATCTTTCTTTCTCAGTTGGGGCAACTGGAAATATTTCCAGACATTATTAGTTGTTCCCTGGAGGGAAAATCCATTCCCACCGAAGCTAAGAAGAATTCTAGATGTATTTTGGGTGTGACTGAAGGACCCAGGTCCCTAGGAGGTGTATGATGAGTTTGGGACACACTCCTGGTTAGTGATGTTTTCAACCAATTTAGTATTTTAGTCTTAACATGTTAGGTAACAATTATTGCACTAAAGCCACACTTTTGCCTGAATTTGAGTTTCCAGTATAGAAGATATTAAATAAGGCTCTTAGTTCCTGATTGTTATGGGATAGAGCATATTTCTTCTTTGCATTTCATATTGTTCTGTGTAGATTCATATCCAGATTCTAAATCTCTAATGTCTGGGGTCTGTTCATGGTTGGTGTCTTTTACTGTGTCCACCAGTTTCCACTGACAATGTCACTAAATCTCTCCCATTGCACAGTATAGGATTGGGGCTTACCTTGGAAGAATAGATGGTTATTGGGGTGGTGGATGATGGCAATAGGGAGACATTGAATTCTTCTGGGATGTCAGTGATGGTGGGGATCTTGTACTCATCTGGGCCTCGAGAGTACAGGACGCCTTCTGGGGAATATTGGAGTTCTTCAGTAGTATAAAGGCCCATTCCCTGAATAAATGCACCTTCCACCTGAAGGGGGAAAATGTCAAACTCAGTGATGTTGTATATGATTTTCAGCTGCCCACAATGCCTTTCAGGAAGATGCAGCCATTAAAGATGTCAAGCGCCTACCTGCCCAATATCAATGGCTGGATTGAGGCTGCAACTTGCATCCATGACAATGTCTGTTCTGATTTTCTGCCAAAAAAAATAAAATCAACCCACCATAAAATTTTGAATAAAATAATTCAAAATAATTCTTAATGTTTATTTTTAATAAAGTAAAAATATCTTATTAAAAACATGGTAGGACCAAATGATGTTAGTTATACTAACCCTATATCATCAAACCAAAACTTAGTAACCCAATTTATTGATGGCTTTAATCTTGCCCAGGGTAGAATTTTATTTTGTTAAATTTTTAAGTACTGATTTTTTTTTTTGGAGGTCAGGGTGGTTGAGCCATATTCAGAGGCGCTCAGGCTTACTCCTGTATCTATGCTCAGAGATCACTCCTGGTGGTGTTCAGGGGGCAATTATGTGATGCATGGAATGAAATGAGAACAGTGGCATGCAAGGCAAGTATATTTTTATTTATTTAAAATTAAAAAAAATTTTCCCTTATACTTTATATAAACATTGTGGTTTATGAAGTTGTTTATTGTGATTTGTTATAGGCATTCAATATTCCATCACCAATCTCACCACCATTACACCTTCCCTCTATCATTGTCTACAATTTTTCCAACCATCCCTTAAATCTGCCCCATAACAGGCTCCTAATAATTTATTTTATATTGCAAGAAGTCTCACAATGGAGACATTACTGGGGCCCTCTTGAGCAAATTGATGAGCAACGGGATGACAGTGGTGACAGTGATGATGACAGTGATATTGCTTATTATAATAATTTGCTAACAGAATAATAAAAAATGTTTCCTTAGAAGAAAGTTAATGAAGATTGTTGTATCTCACCATGCAGCCATTAAGTCAAGGCAAGTACCTTAACTCCTGTTATGATCTCTCTAGCTAGCCCTGTAATTTTTTTTTCCAAATGGGTTACATCCAGTGGTGATCAAGGGGCCTGTGGCAGTACTGCCTAGTGGTGTGGGTCTCAAAGTGCAGTACCTGGGTCAGGAAGTGCTGGTGGCGGGGGCACAAGAATTTCACACAGTGTTATGAAAGGGATTAACAATGCCAGGGATCCAACTCAGGGCCTTGCACATGCTAGGAATGTGCTCTGTCATGCGTGTTAGCTCCTTGGTCCTTGATTTAAAACAACCAATCTGGAATTTGTTGGTCAGCACTAGTGAAACTACCTGTCAAGACACTCTTTCTGCCTGCTCACTGCTACTTCATGAAATGTAAGGGTATCCCGACAAAAACAATCCTGTCACTTCGCTAATGACTATTGCACCACCCTCCTCTGCCTGTAAAAGCCTTTTATTTTAGCAAGTTCTTGGAGCACCTTTCTACTTGAAAGGTAGGATGCAGCTTGATTCATGAATTGTTTAATAAAGCCAGTTAAGTCTTCAACTTTTCTCAGATGGCATTTTTTTAAAAAAAGAAATTCAAACGGTATTCACTTATTCCGGAATTCCTGCTGGTTAATGAATATTTCATTGCGCCTTATCAACATGAGAGGTGGTAAGCCATCTGCCAAACTTCGAATTCAGTGCTAGGTCTGCTGACAGGCCCAGGAGGTCTTTTATGCTCCTGGTTTTGACTCCTGTGAAGTACCTCCAAAGTCCATGTCTTGTTGGTGGATTTAAATGTCACTTAGTAAATAATTGAGCCTGTTTTATTTGGCTCTTTCCCAGCTGTTTTAATTTAGTTTGGGATTGTCTGCTCTAGCATAGTTCATGGGCTTATCCAGTCTCACGGTAGCTTGATGTGAGTCATGTTATTCAATATTTCACTGAGGAAATCTTAAAACCAGAGTGACTTACATGAATTTTAGGGATTTATAAGACATTGGAACATATGAGATGCAAGTATTTATTCCATTTTCTACTTTATTAATCTTCTTTCCCTTAGAAACATCACATTTATCTGGCCCTTTCTATGGTTTGTTTGTTTGTTTGTTTGGGGCCATCACCAGTGATGCTTAGGGGTTACTTCTGGCTGTGCACTCAAGAATTATTCCTGGCAGTGCTCAGATAACCATATGGGATGCTGGGGAATGAATTAAGGTCAGTTGTATGCAAGGCAAGCACCTTACCTGTTGTGTTATTGCTTCAGTACCTAGCACTTTTTTTCTGGTGTAGGCTGCTAGGAGTCACAGAAAACCTCTCAGGGGCTGGAAACAGTACAGTGGGTAAGGTGCTCCTTGCCCAGCTTCAATCCTGACCTTTCCATATGATCCTCCTAAGCACCTAGGCACAATACCTGGACTCGTACTTCTAGACAACCTACTATGGGTAATGGGCCCAGCTTTCACCTATCCTCAAGCTGCACACATAGGAGTTTGGGCATAACTCCATGTGGATCTTAAATTCACTTCCCGGATATACTTTGCAACGTGGGTGCTGAACACCAGGAGGAAAGGGCTGGCTGTAAGTGAATAACCAAATATTTCAAATCACCAATCATAGTAAACAACAAGACTTGTCCTTAAAATAACTCTCTAATTTCTTTCATCAGATGAAAATTTGCCTCTTCAAGGAAAACACTATCTCAAGGGACCAAAGCAATACTAAAAAGACAGACTTTTTAGCTGTAACAGGAAAGCACAGAGAAGATTTAAAAAATAATTTAAGTAGTTTAAAAAAAATTTTGATGGGGTGGGAACACCTCCTGTGTACAGGGTTTACTCCTGGTTCTGTGCACAGGGATCACTCCTGGTGGGGCTTAAGGACCGTATGTGGTACTGAGGTTCTAACCTGGGTCAGCCTGTGCAGCGCAAATACCACTTATCCCTGTACCATCTCTCCAGTCTGGTAGATCAAATTTTAATTTTTTGGCACCATAAATTCTAGAAGAACCCCATGAGGTTTGTTTCTTCAGAGATCAATATTGAGGCCCTCAAGTGGAATTGTCAGCTAAACATACTATGTTCCAGGGTGACTGGAACGATAGTACAACAGGTAGGGAGTTTATCTTGCATGTGGCTGACCTGGATTGGATCCTTGGCATCCCATATGGTCCCTTGAACCCACCAGGAGTAATCCCTGAGTAATAAATAAACCAGGAGTCAGCACTGAGTATTGCCAGGTATGGCCCCCAAGCAGACAAACAAACAAAATTTCACAGAACATATTTATATCAGAAAAACATTAGTTTTTTCTTGAAATTCAAATTTATACAACATTCTTTATTTTGACTAGCTAAATCTGGCAATATTATCTTTGTGGAGAAGGCTCAGATGATAAGGTGACATCTAAAAGCATTTATCTACCAATGTGGAGTCTCAAATGGGAAATAAGTATGTCACAAATATGACAATTTTCGGGGGAATCTTGGATAGGACACCTAGATTGATCATTGGCAACATTGGACTCCTGTCTGAAATATTGTCAGGCTGGCAAATATCATGTGTGTTGTAATGTGGAAAGCATTAGAAAGCACTTTTTTGGGGGGGATTTGTTTGGGGGCTGTACTTGACTGTGCTCAGGGCTTATGTGTGACTCTGATCTCAGAGATCACTCCTGGTGGGGCTCAGGGGACCATGTGTGTTGCCAAGCTCAATACCAGGTTGACTGTGTGTAAGGCAAGCACTCTATGCACTGTACTATCCAGCCTTATGAAACACTTTTAAAAAGAGTGTGTTTTCTATTATAAGCAATCAATGATCCTAATTTCATGAGTTTATTTCTTAATAATGCTATAGAATAAAAATGGAGACATGGGGCTGGAGTGATAGCACAGCAGGTAGGGTGTTTGCCTTGCACTCGGCCAACCCGGGTTCGATTTCCAGCATCCCATATGGTCCCCTGAGCACAGCCAGGTGTAATTCCTGAGTGCAGCCAGGAGTAACCCCTGTGCATCGCCAGGTGTGACCCAAAAAGCAAAAAAAAATGGAGACATAATATTAATGTATATTAAGGATGAACTTGAGAGGAATGTGAGGGTAGTAGCTCTCAGATATTTTTGTTTACTATATTTAAGAATATCATTAATCCTGGGTTCAATTCCCATACAGCCCCCTGAGTACTGACAGGAGTAATTCCTGAGTGCATGAGCCAGGAATAACCCCTGTGTATTGTCAGGTGTGACCCAAAAAGCAAAAAAAAAAAAAAATCATTATTGGGCTGGAGAGATAGTGTATGAGTTAAGGCATCTGTCTTTCTCCTGCTAACCTTGGTTTAAATTCAGGCACAGCATATGATATCTGAGAACTGCCCAGAGTGATCTCAAACATAGAGCTAGGAGTAGGCTCTAAACATTGCAGGGCATGGCCTCAACTTCCCCCCATCCATAAAAATACAAATCTAATTCATGCAGTATTTATATGAAGAAAAATTCAACCAGCAAATATGATGATGACTTTTCATTAGGAGAACCCTTATCCCCTTTGAAAAAAAACTTTGTAAAGGTTTTTGTTGTTATTGTTGTTCTGAGAGAGAATATAAAATGTAGTGCATTGCACTCAGTCTCAATCCTTTCTTGAGTACTTATTTTCAAGTGGAATTTCAGGGTAAGGCTAGATATCTAGAATTTCCTATGGAATGGAAAGAATATTGTTTTTATTATACAAGTGTTATACATGGAGATTGGACTACTTTATGAACCAGGCAATTTGATTACTGTTTTAGCTTTCTCAGAGAAAAACTGCCTTTGACTTACCTTATGAGCTCCTGTGAGGCAGTCAATTTCAACCTCAGAACAGGCAGCTCCATAGACATAGTACGGAAAAGGGTCTCCTTCACCCTTCTCCCAGTCCATGAAGGCCTTGTAGCCCCTGATGGAAGGAACAAAGTCTCTCAGTGTGAGGGTAGTGAGGGTTCTGTGTGCAACGTTGATTCATCAAAAAAAAAAAAGTTACTGAAGATTTATAATAGCATTTCCTTAGATTGATGCTTACTCGAACTTGCTCTTCATACTAATTTAAACTGCTCCCTGTATTTATAATCTAGCTAGTTAGAGCAACACTATGATTTGCTGGTGTTTTAAAGAGGGTACGTTTATACTGCAGTCAGCATGTTAACAGGAGAGATACCAAGAGACCATTTGGGTCCTGGCGTCACAGTGTACCATGATGTGATGATGGTTTAGGTTGGAGCCTTAGTTCTGCACATGGAAGACTTCAGCTGCCATTTAAAAATATTCCCAGAGAGACCCCTTACATTTGGTTAATGAAACATAGAGTGAAGATTGGTCAAAAAAAAAAAAGAGATTAATAGTTCAATGCTTTACTTCATAGTGGAAGATATACGAATCTAGAGGTTTTTTTTTTTTTTTTTTTTTTTTTTTTTTTTTTTTTGCTTTTGGGTAACTGAACTCAGGAATTTAGGAATTTAGAACTCATTATATATAGGGGACTGGAGTAAACTGTTACCTCATTTTCTTCTTTCTTTATGAGTACCTACTTTACTTATTCTCTCCCCATCCCAAGCCCCTCATTTGGCAGTTTGTTTCATTAGATTGTAACACTGATGTTATAGACTTCCTAATATTTAACAACCAGCTCTCCTTGCTGTGTTTCACTCAACTAACAGGCCTTACTGAGCAACCCCACTGCTGGGTGCTGCATAGACGTGATTGATGATGGTGATGGTCATCCACCCACATAATGCAGGGTTTCAAACCAGAACAGTTTCATCATAAAGAGATTTGTAAAACTGAGCTGCAAGTAATTTCTAATGATTTTTACTTAGTAATTTTGGTTTTGGGGACACACTTGGCAGTGTTCAGGACTTACTCTGTACTCATGGATCACTCCTGGCAGGCTCAGGGGACCATATTGGGGTGCCTGGGGTTGAAGCTGAGACAGCTGCATGAAAGGCAAGTGCCCTACCTGCTGTACTATTTCTCTGGGCCTAATGATCTATTTTATTATTTATTATAAAGAATAGTAAATAATGATAAGTTGCTGCAAGTCATGTTTATTACTATTTTTTACCCAATACAATATTTTTATTAGGTTTTTTTTTTTTTTGGACAGAGTTCAAAGGTTCTATGTGAAGTGTAGAATTTGGACCCTTGGAAGGACTTTTGAAATAACATAATAAAAGTTTATTTTATGAACAAGGAAACTGGAGTCCAGAGCAGTTAAAACACCCATATTTTCTCACGAGAAAAGTCAAGACATTATTATAATTTTTACCTGTAGTATCCAGTGGCTGAAAGACTAATTCTCTGTTCAAAGGCAGCTTCTATCTGTAGATTGGATATATTTAGTCAAAATAAAATATGCTGTTAGGCAAATGTAAAAAATATTCTATATCCCCAAACTGAAATTAATCATAGGTCCCATGTTAGAAGTAATAAAAGTAATTGTATTCTTTTTTCCTCAGCAAGTACATAAACAAATTTTCTTCAGACTGAACAAGTTTCGGAAGTCTGGATGAAGCAAACCAAGTAGAATCTGTGCTGGGTATCCACAATGCTGGGGACTTAGCTCACACAGTGTTTGGAAGTTCCCATCTAAATGTTAAATTCTAGTAAGTGTGTGTGTAACTGTCAGATTCTAAAGGATAAAGCCTATGCTATTGTTGGATTACCGGATGTGTAAACTTGAATTAAATTCAGCTCCCTTCCTTGGGACATAGTTATTAGAATCAGCCTTTTAATGTCTTCTCTAAGTGTAAAACATCAATATTTTTCTGTAAGCAGAAGGCTTTTTCTTTCTTTTTTCTTATTTCAACATAGTGGATGAAGCCTTCTAGAACCCTTCAGATACACCTATTCTTTTTCTCAGGTACACTGTGTGCTTTCTCCATACATATCTCAGGGATCAGCCTTCTCAGCTCTGGTGAGCCTGTACTCTTTTGCCTCCTTAGAAGTGTCCCAATGTGATATGGGTCTATCAGGACTCTCTCTGCATTGGTTTGATTTTTTTTCTCATCTATAATGCAGACAGTTGAACTTACCCAGTCTTCCCATGTGCCCTCTGGGTTTTTCTTAATGATGGGTTCAAGGCGTTTCAGAAGGATTTGACAAGCATTCTTGAAGGAGCAAAGAAATGACATCCCCATTAGAGATGAGTTGGTTTCTTAGAGTGTATTGGAGGAAATGCCAATGGATAATTGATTGGGTCAGTAAATAATTAGGGAATGACCAATACTCATCATATCAGTTCTCATATGATGAGAATTTGGAAACAGTAAATACACAGGAGTAGAGAATCGGTTGAGGAAGAGTGTCCCTTTCTGATTCACTTCCACTTAAAATATGTATTAGGCTGAATTTCTGATTTCATGTTCCCTTCTTAGGAATATTTATACTTTAATTACTTTTCTTTTTTTTAAATCTTTAACTGTATTATTTTGTAATCCCTAGTCATGAAACTAAACAAAATAGAACACCATTTTTTTTGCGGGGTACACACCCACAAGTGCTAGGGTTTACTCTCAGCTCTGTGCTGTGGAGGGACTCACTCCCAGCAGTTCTTGGGGGATCATCTGGCGCCAATTATTTCAATGAAGGATTATAACTGTATCACTGTATCACTGCCATCCCGTTGCTCATCGATTTGCTCGAGCGGGCACCAGTAACGTCTCCATTTTTGAGATTTGTTACTGTTTTTGGACATGTTGAATACGCCACGGGTAGCTAGCCAGGCTCTGCCGTGTGGGCAAGATACTCTTGGTAGCTTGCTGGGCTCTCCTATAGGAATGGAGGAATCGAACCTGGGTCGGCCATGTGCGAGGCGAACTCCCTACCCACTGTGCTTAAAAATGTGAAGAGTTAACAAATTTTTTCTCACCCAGAACATAAGTACAAGGCACTAATAGGCTGCTATGATTTCACAGGTACAGATACTTTAGTTGTACTATATCTACCTGGTCGGGTTTTTACTTGCTGACTTGCCTGTAGGAACTTGTTTGTGACAGAGGAACCTTGCACAGCTTTTCATTACTGGACACCCACATTCTTCAGTTTCTCTCAAAAGAGACTGTTTGCTTATCGAAGTTCATTCTCCTTTTGTTCCAGAGTAGCTAGCGCTAAGGTTTCCTGTTACTTGGCATTTCCCCACCCTTCCCTGCACTGAAGCTTGGCTGTGGCAGTTATATGTAGTTCTGCTAACGAATGAGGAGTGGAAATTTCTCCAGGGGCTGGAGCAATAGCACAGTGGGTAGGGTGTTTGCCTTGCACATGGTCGACCTGGGTCTGATTCCCAGCATCCCATACAGTCCCCTGAGCACCACCAGGGTGATTCCTGCTTTATTTTTGTGTTTGGTCTCCTTTCTCTTCACCTTCTCCAGTTCACTTTGGTGATGATTTGAAGGGCAACTGTGAAAACTTCCTATTGAAGATAGAGGAACCTGGATCTGGGTGCTCGAATGATTGAACACTCTGAACATTCTGGAGCATTGCAGGTGCAAATACTGGCTGTATTTGAGGCAGGATACTCTGGATATATTTGTTACCTCGGCTTAAAACACTTTCCCAACAGTCATCCCAGGCCTGTGCTTAGTGATATAGACGATATCTCTGAAACCAACCACTTGTGCTTGTTTTGGGCTAAGAAAACCCAACTTATGGAAAGGGCTTTCCCATGGAACAGATCACCAGGAAGAAGCACCTGGACGGCCCTGCCATTGACATCTGCGCCGACAGATGCTGCAGTAGCGATTGTGTTGGGCACCGTGGCTGTGCTGGTCTCACAGATGTGCATATGAGACATGGGGATTTTTAACTCACGGCTGGCCACCTAGGAGAAAAACAAACACATTTTCAAGTCTGGCAAGGGCTTCTATGAAAGTGTGAGTCATTTTTTTTCTAATTAAAATTTATAACTTTTATTATATCCTTGATTACCTTTAAAGTTTAAAATAATGTATTTTGTAGATGGTAAAACCATTTTTGTAGGGTTTCTTGCTGATTTTGAAAGTGTTTTCTTTGTAATATTACACTGTGGTTTTTCTATTTCAGTTTAGTGCAGTTAGGATTTTAAGAGTTTCTGTTCCTCTAAATTTTACCTAGTAAGGGAGTAGGCTTAAGGGAAATTTTCAAATTTATTAATGATGAGTGAGAGAGAGACAGAGAGAAAGAGAGAGACAGAGACAGAGACAGACAGAGACAGAGAGACAGAGAATGGGACAGACAGAGATTAGGCTGACTGAGTTTGATCTTAACTCTGTTGGCACCAGAATCATGAGGAATGTGGCCCTAACAGTTTGTTCCCTTTCTTGCCTTCACCCCATTTTATCATTAACCACCCTCACCCCTTCTCTCTATTTTAGTTGCTTGTATCTGTCTAGTATTTGCTATTCACTTTTTTCTTTTCTGTTCATTTCCTTTTAGTTTCTCTAGAAGACATATGCAGAAATTAAGATAAGTAACCAAGAAGAAATGAAAAGGCAAGAAAAAGAAGGAAAGCAATGCATTATTCAGGCTGTTACTGTCTCTGTCCCCTCCCTCTCCCTCACCATTCACCCCTTTGTCTCTTTGGTTTTTGTTTTTTGATTTCTATTTTTGGGTCACACTCCTGGCTCTGCACTCAGAAATTACTGTTGGTGGTGCTTGGGGGACTGTATGATGCCAGGGATAGAACCTGAGTCGGCTGCATGCAAGGCAAACACCCTACCCTCTGTACTATTGCTCCAGCCCCTGTCTCCTTTTTTTTTTTTTTTTTTTTTGCTAAAACACTTTCTCTAGGGGCTGGAGCAATAGCACAGTGGGTAGGGTGTTTGCCTTGCCCATGGTCGACCTGGGTTTGATTCCCAGCATCCCATACAGTCCCCTGAGCACCACCAGGGTGATTCCTGAGTGCAGAGCCAGGAGTAACCCCTGTGAATTGCCAGGTGTGCCCCAAAAAGCAAATAAATAAATAAATAAATAAACCAATAAAACACTTTCTCCAGAAGTCTACAAGGATATATATGATCCCAATGCCAGGATACAGTAATGTCATTTCAGCAATGGCAGATGTTTCCCTAGCAAGAAGCAAAACTACATACACACACACACACACACACACACACACACACAGAGCACTTATTGTTTCTTGGTGATAAAAGTCAAAAAGGGAATTTATTAGTTCTCCTGCCTAAGATCTCAGGAGTAATAGCCGGAGCTCATGTCATGGATGTCAGTAAGGAAGGGCTTTACAATCTTAATGTATTAAGTCAATCACAGTCATTCACATTTGCTATTTTTTTCCTTTCTTTTCTTTTTCAAACTCTTTTTTTAATTGAATCACTGTGAAAAGTACCCTCACAAAGCTGTTAATGATTGGATTTCAGTCATACAGTATTACATACCCATCTCTCCACCAGTGTACATTTCCCAATACCAGTGTCCCCAGGTTCCTTTCCATAATCCCCCACCCCCACACTTGCTTTTTATTTCAATAATAGTTGTATTATTTCTGACAGTGGGTAGACTTGATCCATTATACAGGAGACTGGCTGTTGACAATTATTTTTTGTTTGTTTGTTTGTTTGTTTGTTTTTGGGATCACCCAGCGATGCACAGGGGTTACTCCTGGCTCATGCACTCAGGAATTACTCCTGGCAGTGCTCAGGGGACCATATGGGGTGCTGGGATTCAAACCCGGGTTGGCCACATGCAAGGCAAGCGCCCTACCTGCTGTGCTATTGCTCCAGCCCCTGGCTGTTGACAATTCTTGACCTATAGTATATAAGGTAAAAATAATCCCCATCTTTGTGGAAATCATTTTGATTGGCCTTTTTTGAATACTCAGATTGTCTGCTTGGTAATGCTCCTTCTTCCTGAGCCAATCTCTGCAGCCACTGGGGTCCATGGATCATGACTGACCATTAAGGGATTCTGTGGCAAACACTGGGCCAAAGGAAGGGATGAGAGAACAAAGGTGCCAGAACTGAGATATTCCTTAAAACTATACAGAATGAAAGAGACATAATCCAAAGGAGTGGAAGGACTACCTAGTCAAAAGCAGCAGATATGAAACAGTCATCCCTAAAGGTGCTACCTTTAGCTACCTAGTTAAATGTATTCAGTTTAAGGATTATTCATTTTTCTCCTGAGATGGTATCTTTGCGTGTATGTGCATGTTAAAGTATCCCTTAAAAGTGATAAGATGATGATAGAAAAATAGTCATCTTTCTTGTCAAAATAAAATTACAAGCAAATTCATTTTGCTGTTGAAACTTTAAGTGATACATGCTGGTCTCCAGGTAGGAAACTGAGACTCTCCTCTAGGTGCTTTGTGTACCCATTGCTGTGCTCCAGGGGCTTATAAATGATGTTCAACTAACCCTGGCCAGGTTCCAAGAGCATTTGTAAACATGTGGGATTTCTTCCACCTTAGCCACTCTGGTCGATAAAACTTTTATCTATATAGTCAAGTTCTTTGGGCTGACATTAAGGAAGTGTTATTTACCCTAAAATGAATTCCAAATGTCAGTCACATCAAAGTGTACAGGAAGATAATAACAAATGCTTTTTTCTCTTCTCTCTTCTCTTCTCTTCTCTTCTCTTCTCTTCTCTTCTCTTCTCTTCTCTTCTCTTCTCTTCTCTTCTCTTCTCTTCTCTTCTCTTCTCTTCTCTTCTCTTCTCTCCTCTTCTCTTCCCTTCTCTTCCTTTTTTCTTTTTTTTCCCCCCCTTGGGTCATATCCAGCGATGCTCAGGGCTTAACTCCTGGCTCTGCACTCAGGAGTTACTCCTGTCAGTGTTGGGGGACCATATGGAATGCCAGGAATGAGACCCTAGTTGATCACATGCAAGGCAAACCTCCTTCCCACTTTACTATTGCTCTGTGTAACATCCCTCACCTTAAAAATATTTTTTTTTACCTGTAGCATTTTGGTGTGAATTCCTTGTCCCAATTCATTGCCGCCATGTGTGACCAGGACGGATCCATCCGTGTAGATGTGAACAAGGGCAGCTGCCTAGTGAAGCAACCGATATTGGTGTTTAGTGAGGCTCACTATGAAAAACAAAATAGAGAGATCTAAGTGTGATGGGTGGGGATGGTCAGAGAGGGAAAATTTCCTGACAGGATTCTGAAGGCTTGTTCTCTTTTGTGTAAAAGTTGCTTGTAGACAACTTTACTAGGAGCCTCCTCGAGTATTCAGGAATTGCTTCCAATGAGAAAGTCAACCTCCTGCTTAAACTCTCTGGCTGACCTATCCTAGTTCATGAAACAATTCTAAGTACTTATACATGTACATGTACATGTGATGTACAGCCTAGGCTCAGTTCTAGATACATAAAGATGAACACAACATGGTTCTCTGTAAGTAGCTTTCAATGCAGCTACTTACAGTGCTGAGAGATTCCTGAGAAATGGGGGCGGCATAAAGGGAGCCCTGGCTGGGAGCAGTGCTCCCCAAAGTGACAACTGGATAGAATCATAAATGGTGAAAATTTTGCCTCTTGGTCAAGTAGCTGAGATAAAATTCCTCACAGCCTGGAAGGAAAAGCCTGGTTCCATTTTATACAGCATGACACCCTATGGGATTTGGTCTCTTCCTTTTCCAGTTTTCTTTCCTTTTTTTTTTTTTTTAACTTTTTATTGAATCACTGTGAGATAGACCCTTACAAAGCTGTTAATGATTGGATTTTTTTCTTTTTGGGTCACACCCAGTGATCCACAGGAGTCACTCCTGGTTCTGCACTCAGGAATTTCCCCTGGGGAACCCAGGGGACCATATGGGATGCTGGGGATTCAACCTGGGTCGGCCTCGTGCAAGACAAATGTCCTACCCGCTGTGCTATCACTTCATGATTAGATTTGAGTCATGCAGTATTCCAACACCATCCTTCCACCAGTGTACATTTCTCAGCACCAGTGTCTCCAGGTTCCATCCCATCCCCCATCCCATACATACAAATTATTTTTTTTTCATTTTGGGGTCATACCTGTTAATGTTCAGGCATTACTCTTGACTTTGTATTCAGGAATTACTCCGGGTGGTGCTCAGGGGACCACATGGGATGCTAGGGATCCAACCTGGGTTGGTTGCATCCAAGGCAAGCACCCTACCCACTGGACTATTGCTCTGGCCCCTCTTTTCCAGTTTCATCCTTGTTTGTTTCCACCTCTCTTCTAAATTTAGCCTAACTGCTGTTCCTTCCTGACCTGTGTTCTTGCTTACACTGTTCTCTTTTCCCACCTACTTTGCAATGGCAGATCCACACCTCATGGACTCCATTCAGTTAAAACTTTACCATCTGGGAAAGAGCAATTGCCCCATTCTCTGCACTTCCTCTTCCCAAGGAATTCTAGGTAGAGGAGTATTCTCCTTAAGTTCATGTCCACCTATCAACTCAGAATGTGACTTTGTTTGGAAATAGAATTGTATTAGCATGATACAGCCACACTGGTGTAAAAAAGAATAGTTTCTCAAAAGAGGCTGCTGTGCTAAACCCACCAAGATTAGATTGATACATCACCAAACTGCATTTCCAGACTTTCAGGAACATAGTCTTTTGTTTGTTTTTGTGCCACACCCGGTGATGCTCAGGACTCTGCATTCAGGAATCACTCCTGGTGGTGCTTGGGGGACCACATGGGTTTTGGGAATCAAACCAGGGTTGACTGCATGCAAGGAAAAAGTCCTAGTCTCTGTGCCATCTCCCCAGCTACAGGAATATAGCATTAATGGATCAGGTAGGAGATTTTTCAGTCAGCACCAATGAGATATTTGTCCCCCAAAGGAAGAGGCCACAATATTTGCCATTGCCATAGGTAGATTATCTGAACTGGAAATTATTAATCTTCCCTGATCTTTTCCTTTTCCTGCCTCTAAGCACCTCTCATTTCATATAGATTTTTGGAACACTCTCTACTTGTGTGAGGGGATGTTGCTCAATTTCTGAGTTGGTTAACAGCTCTTCCAACTAGATATTTTAAATGATCATTTATCAGTTAGATATTTTAAATTTGGGTTTTTGTCATTTAACACTAGGTTACAGGGGGTTCTAGGTCGAACAAAGCAGTAGCCTTATAAAAAGGCCAGATGACAATGGAGGTCATGGCGAGGGCAGGTGCCACAAACCAAAGACAAGGAGGTAATAGAAGCTGGAAGAGACAGGAAGGGATCGTTCTTGGAGCCTGCAACAGGCACACGATCCTGTTAATGCCTTGATTTTGAACTTATAGGCTTCAAAGGTACAAGACCTTTTGTGGCACTTGGCTCTGGCAGCCACAGGAAAAGAAGATAGATAAGCTCTTCTGTGGGAGCCTCTTAGAGGAAGTGCACCAGATCCTGCTCATTTTTGTGTCCTCTGGGAAACTTTGAGCTGGTTTGACTCAAAGAAACAGTAAATAAATATTTATTATGCTGGATGAATGGAAATGTGTCATTTTTTCTTTCAGGAAGAGGAGAAAGAGAGGGAGGCATTGGGCCTCAGTTATTCATGTCTAGAGCCACTGGGAGGCCAAAGATGTCTCAGATGCATTAAGGTGTGTGAGTTCTAATGATAATATTTATTTACTGTGGGCCTTTGACTCCCTCTGAGGACAGCGCAAGTCATGCCTGGTTTAAAAAGTAGCTGTCTGGCTTTGTGAGTCATATGCTGACCTGGAATAACACTCTCCAACTACCAGCCAGATAGTTCTTGGGTGTATCCACTTGGAAATCTACCCGGAAGCTAGAGGTTTTACATGGAGACAGGAAGTTGGCTGCCATAGATCCTGGGAATTTTCTCTGATTTGGTTAAAAAATAGTCATAAGAATGAGGAGAAGTCATAAAGGTAAAGGCAGGTGTGGGATAGTAAGGATTATAGATGTAATGGTTAAGATTCCTGAGCCTCTTTATGGAATGAGCATACTGGATCTGATCAGGAGTGTGTCCCAGTAGGTAGGAGACCTCCCACCTGAAGAAGCATGCCCTGAGAGTGGGCTTGAGACCCCACAGGAGGGGCTTGGGCTGCCTGGATAACCACACAGTAGGAGCCCTGTCAGGGGCTTCTAATTTATGATCTCATCCAATTCACATAACTCTTAAGAGAGAGAATTAATGTTTTCATTTTATAATAAAGGACGTTAAGGTCACACAGCTACTAAAGAGGTGGCAGGGCCAGCATTCTTCAGGTCCATCTGAATTCAGTTCAAAAGGGATTTGGGCCAACTGCTTTATTCCTGAAAAAAGATTGTGTGTGTGTGTGTGTGTGTGTGTGTGTGTGTGTGTGTGTGTCTGTTTGAGAGCCACTAGTAACTAGTGTCTGGGTATAAAAGGAAGAATGCTGTTATTGGTGTGCACACAGGGAAATCTAATGCAGTTTTAGATAGAATATGTAAGCTTCCTGCAGTCATTGAATTTTCTGCTTTGAATGGATAGTAATGGCGAGGCAGTAACCCTTCCTGCATTCTAAATAGCTTTCCTAGCAAGGGACCATGGGGAGTGCCAGGAAGATCTGTTCTTGTGCTCATTAATGGACTCATCTCTATGCAGCTTTTTCTCCTCTCCTATGGTTAGAACATCTGAAAGACTTGCCTCTTCTTTTTGAAAATCTCCCTGGGAAGATTTGTAAAGCTTCAATTTTTCTCTTTTTCCATTAGAAATGACACATATTCCTGAAGTGATGGCTCAGCTCAACCTGCTGGTCAGGGCACAGTGGAGTGACTTCCTTGCATAGTAGTACTGGGGACAGATGGGAAGTTCCACTACTGCCCAAACTGTGAGACCCTACACTCAGATAGCATAGCAACATGGGCTGGTGAGCTTCCCTACAACGGTTTTTGTTGTTGTTGTTTGTTTGTTTTGGGGCTACACCTGGCAATGTTCAGGGATAAGTACTGGTTCTGCACTTGGAAATTACCACTGGTGGGCTTGGGGGACCTTATTGGACAACAGGGATTGAACACAGATCGGCTGCTTGCAAGGCAAACAGCTAACCGGCTGTTTTATTTCTCCAGTTCCTTTCCCCTTTTGTTGTATTGTTTGGGGGCTAGGGATGAATCCACCCACAGCCTCATATCTGAGAGGCCTGTGTTTCACCAGTGAGGTGCATTCTGGCACCCATTCCCTTTTTTTCAAAGCAGCAAGGCTAGGAACTCAGTTGGAGTAGGGGTGTGAGGTACAATGCTCTGTCTTGGAGTTGAGCTGCTGTGCAGTTCATACTTGCTGATAGCGTTTTACTCCACTGAGACATGTGGTATATGTGCTTGCAGGTGTTAGGGGGCTGCTCAGGAGCATTCTATACATATCTGCCAGGTACTAAGAGCAAGTGCTCTGGGAAATGGGACTCTCCCAAAGTCATGACAAACAGATAGTTTGGGAATGTGCCTGACATGAGGGTCCTCTCCACAGACATGAGACTTACCTGATGATAGCTTGTTGCAGCAAAGCCAACTGAAAATTTCATGGGGACAATAGCAATGCCTTTCTTCTTCCAATAGTTTTTCTTGTTGAACTCTTCCACTTCCTTTCTTCTGCTATGAAAGGAAGACTTATCCAGACATTCATTCCAACATCTTATCAGGTTCTCAGGGTTGAATGCTTGCTTGTAGATGGTTTTATCAACAGTTTTGTACATATTTTTCTCCCTAATCTGTAAAGAGTGGGAAATTTAGTGAAAAGTTATGGTAAGATAAGACAGATTGCACAAATATACTGAAAAAGCCTCCCGCTAAAGCACAAACTGGTTGAGAGAAGACAACGTCTTTCTTCTTGTGCTTTTTTCAAATTTTCAAATGTTCAAATGTGCTTTTTCAAAGAACACAATTTGATTTTTTTAGAATTTATGGAGGTAGGGGTTTGTCATCTCTTTTTCAACAGGGTCTCTTCTTCTGGAAGTGGGTAGTAGGAAAAACAACTGATTTGTGAAGGACAAAAGGGTATAGGGAAGCAGGTTTTCTTTTTTTCCTATACAGCATAAAAGATGGAGCATAGTTGGTAGATAGTATATTAAAAGCAAGAATTTAGTGTAAATAACACAATGTTTTTTTTTTCCCGCTTCACACCCGGTGATGCACAGGGGTTACTCCTGGCTTTGCACTCAGGAATTACTCCTGGCGGTGCTCAGGGATATGGGATGCTGGGATTCGAACCCGGGTTGGCCACGTGCAAGGCAAACACCCTATCCACTATGCTATCACTCCAGCCCCCTAACATAATGTTTTTCTAAGAGACGAAGAGCATTGCAGCAAAAAACAAATGGCATATTCTCCCCTAAGCCTTCCAGTTGTCTTTGGAATGTGTGGTAAGAACTTTTAAAATATTTATTTGAATATGGGTGTGTCTGACTTGAATATATATGTGTCTGATGTCCTTGTAATACTCAACAAAGAACCCACTGAGATATGCTTGGGAGTTTTTCATTATCCCCATATCACTCCAAATCAATAAAAAAAATTGATCATCAGCGGCAACCTTGGGATAAAACTCTTTTGTTTATGAAAACAAATATTTTAAAGTATGGTAACTCCTGGTTGAAATTGTTCTCCTTGCCTACATGATCTATCCATGATCTGTTCTTTACATTCTCCAAGGCTTTTCTGACTCTCCTACCTGCAAACCAGTGTGATTTCTTTGCCCTTTGGACCCATATAACCTTTGTGTAACTTTTCTTCATATAACTGCTATCTTCCCCTTGCTATATGAAGCACCCTGACATTCCTAAATCACAAACTTGGTGATCCATTCTGTTAAATTTAGGGACAAAAGAGGGTCCTTAGGACAAAATAAAGATTATTGGAGCTGAGAATATTTGGGAAACATGGGAAATCAGTCTGTGGTCTGAATAGAATGTGGAGAAGTAGAAGTGCATTATCAATAATGATCTACCAGTGCCTGCCTCTTTTAGATTTGGCACATTGCCAAGAATGTGCATATTCTAGGATACTGTACAAAAATATATTTATGGAGGACATTATTTTGGCAGTATCTTTCAAGGACTTTTAAGCTGACAGCAATTCTCTTTCTGTAAATTTATTCCACAGAGAGACATAAGAGCAAACATACACAATTATATCAAATAAACACCTGTACAAAGAAGTTTATCACAGTATCTTTAATAGACTCTAATGGGTAATAATCTTAATGCATATTAATAATAGAGTAGCTAAAATATTAAGTATATGTACATTAAGTGGTATTATTTAGTAATTAAAAAATGATACTGGTGGGGGGGGGGCTGGAGCAATAGCACAGCAGGACAGCAGGTAGGGCATTTGCTTTGCACGTGGCCGATCCAGGTTCAATTCCCAGCATACCATATGGTCCCCCGAGCACCGCCAGGGGTAATTCCTGAGTGCGAATAACCCCTGTGCATTGCGGGGTGTGACCCAAAAAGAAAAAAAAATGATATTGGTGATGGAGAGATAGTACAGCGGGTAGGAAACTTGCCTTGCATGCAGTTGACCTAGGTACAATCTCCAGCAGCTTATATGGTCCCCTGAGCACCACCTGGAGTGATCTCTTTGCTCAGAGTTAGGGTAGGCCTGAGCAGAACCAGGTGTAGCCCCTTCCTCCCCAAAATAATGAAGTAGATTTTTTTTTGACATGGTAAGATGGTCATGGTAAATTGTTGAGTATAAAAAGTAAGGTGCAAAAAAATGTCTTTTTATGGTCTTGTTTAACTCTGTAGGTGCACGTATACAACACACACCAACATTCAGGTATATGTGTGAGAACAAATGGGTGAATAAATATATATAGAGAGAGCTATAGCAATAAACACAGACCTGTTATCAATGGTGACTCCTGCGTAAGAAATGGAAAGGGGTTGTTCACTTTTATATCAATTGTACACATTATTATACAAATTAGAAACAGAAAGCAAAAGGAATATTTGCATCAGAAGAGGAGGGCAACGGAGAACTGAGTTTTATTATTATTTTATTACTTTATTACTTAATTTATTTTGACTTCGAAGACGAGACATCTTTGATTGTTTGTTGTTCTTGTTGTTTGTTTGGGCCACTATCTGGTCATGCTGGGAATCAAACCAAGGTTGGCTTTGTACAAAGGAAGTGTCCTACACACTGTACTATCCCTCTGGTCCCACAAGACAAGGCTTTTTTGCCCAGTTCTTCTAGGATTGTTTACTTGGGTAGCTGGTTTTCCATCACTAAAAAAATTATAGCAGCCATATCCAGAAGTGATGGGGACTTTGATATGGGTCTGATGGTACTTGGAGGCTACCAGCGTCCCCTGAAAGGACAATCATGGTGCAGTTCTGGGGATCAGAACCTCTCACATCCTAAGCACAGACTCTGCCCCTTGAGTTCCCTCCCTGGCCTGATTTCTCACCTTTTCTGGTCCATATGAAACCTTGGTTACAAGTTTGATTCCAATCTCACCTTTTCAGGGAGAAGGCCACATTTGGCTGCAACTGCTGTGATGCAGGATTCTGTTACCAGGGTTCCTTGAGGGAATCCAAATCCTCGAAAGGCTGTATTGGATGGTAAGTTCGTCAAACAGGCACGGCCCCTCAATCGGATGTTGCGGATTTTATATGCATTTTCAAGCTTCATTATAAGAAATTCTATTAACTAAAATAAAAGAGATTAACATATATTGGACAACTTTGGAGGGTGAGGAGGGGGTGGCCTACCAAGTAGTGAGTGCTCAGGGGCTGCAGGCAAATCTCTGGCCAGTGGTTCAATGAAAGGGCCTAAGGCTGTGATGCTGCGTGGGACCCTGCTCTGTCAGGGATTACAGGGCTATCTTGGTGGTTGTGGGAGCCTCCAGGGATGCATCCAGAGATGCTTGAGGGACCACATGGTTCTAGGGATACAGATTTCTGTACTATTTCTTACTCCTGGACATTTTTTCCCCTCTAAAACTCCAGTTACAGAATGGAACATCTTGTGGGGCTTGGGAAGTACTTGAGGAAACCAAGTCCATTCCCAAAGACACATCTAGAAATCCTGCATTGCATCCATGATCAAGGATGGTTGGGTTGGTGAACTACGTACCAGCTCCGACTCATCGAGTGAGCACCCTCCATTAACGAAGCACTCAATGTCCAGGGCTTTGATTCTCCCACTGTTCATGAATCCCACCTGTCACAAATGACAGACAGTGTTTGATATGCTTAACACAGACACAATACATGAAAGTCACAGCCCAGTTCCTTTGCTGGGTGGGACTGAGGACAGATCCTGCATGGGTTGACTAGGTTGGTACATGCTCATCTGCAACTTTTTTGTTCAGAGCTTGTTTCAAAAATCTACTCTGACCAGAATTTTGTGGCTTCCTTTCCTTTCAGTGTATAATTTTCTGGCTTCACATTCAGCAGGGAATTGTGACACCTTTGCTTGTCTACTGGTCTAGTATTGTGACTGTCATTCCTTTGGAAGATTCTTCTGTGACTTATTACTGGGGTTTCTTCTTAGTTTGTGGTTTCTCCCTTATGGAAAAGCCTCTGAAAGTCCAGAGTGTGTTGAAATGAAGTTAGGGGGTGGGGAGTCCATGTTGTTGGGTTGGGGAGTAGACATGGGAGTGACTGTCCTCATTTTCCTGAGCTGGGACAGCTCTGTAATGGATTAAAAATATAACAGATGGAAATGTTACTAATAGGACTCATGGAAGGCAATTTGAATTTTCTGCTTACAACTCCCTTTCTACCCACTTGGAAGGAAGTTGTTTACATGTTGTAGATTGAGAAGAAAGTTTCATACTCTACTGTAGTTCTACTGAAAGGGATAAGTCCTTGTTTTTCTGAAAACATGTATGAATTGTACAATTATTTGGTGAGATCACCTATTCCAAGGGAACTATTGCATAATAAACCAGAAATGTAGGAAAACCTCAAAATGCATTATTAATAGTCACTGGATTTGAGAAAGAACTAGGTAAATCTTTTCCTTTAATAACATTTATATCATTACTTGAAATTTATGTGTTCAATTTTAATTGATGTTAAATTTCTATAGAAATTGATGGGTTTAATTTCCATCATAGGAAGAGAAAAAAAAGAATATTGTCTCATTTAATGTACATGTTAAGATCACTTGTTTTCGGAATCCAGAAAAATCAAAATAATACAAATTCAAACAAATGACATATGTAAATAACTTTTCTTTAATACTCACTTTATATTTTCCAAACAATGGGTGTCTTCCCCCAGTTATTAGCATATCATCTTCACGATCAAGAACAAGCCGAATGGGATGACCAGTTCTTAAGAAGACAAATTTTAGTCAGATTCTTGTCTCTCTCATGACCCATTCATTCAAGCATGCATCCATCCATCCACCACCTACCATCCACTGATTTATTTATAGATCTGTTAATTTCACTGCTTATCCACCCATCTCTATTCACCTTTCTACTCAGCTCCTTACCCTCCACCCTCCTGCTCATTTATCCAAACATTTATTCTTCTAATCATTCATTCATCCTACATATATTTACTGAATTCATAATGCTATAGGCACTGATCTGAATTTGTGTATGTCTCTGTGACCTAAAGATTCCTGATTGGAGATCTAGTTAAAGAGACTATCTCTCATCAGTTAGGTTCATTTAGTTCAAATTTGATGCTCACCCAGACTGAGCCATTTGTATTCTTCGCTACTAGCTACAAAGGACAAAGGATATGAAAAGATAGATAAAAACTTCATAACATTTGAATATAAAAGTTAATGGGGCTAGAGCAATAGCACAGTGGGTAGGGCATTTGCCTCGCACGCGGCCGACCTGGGTTCGAATCCCAGCATCTCATATGGTCCCCCGAACACCACTAGTAGTAATTCCTGAGAGCAAAGCCAGGAGTAACTCCTGTGCATCTCCAGGTGTGACCCAAAAAGAAAAAAAAAAGAAAAAGAAAAAAAAAAGAAAAGAAAAGTTAAGCTACTATGTTAGGATGTCTGTATAAGTATCTTTAATTTCACCCATATGTGTAACTTTGATTTGGGCCCTAGGAGCTCTGCACTTCTTTATAGATAGGGCAGAGGTTTCCAGATTTAGGAGCATACAAGTATCACCTGGAAAGCTGGTGAAAATGCATATTCCTTGGCTTTAGCACTAGGATTTAAATTCCATAGATATGGGGTGGGCAGTAGAATCTGCATTTTTCTTAGTGATTCTGATGCTCCATATCAGGTACACAAAGAGAATCACAGTTCTAACATTAGTCTTTAATGGTGGGGATCATCTGCAGCCTCAGTAAAATTACAGTTTGAGGCCCTCCCTAGGTGATTCTGATGAGGGAGGTCTGCAATGAGGACAGGGATTTCCATGAGCTCAGGATATCCTTAAAAATCAGGTCTGTGAACACTACTCTGGACGACAAGTGTGTAGTACAACAATACACATCTCAAGGCACTAGTGTCACACCTGGCTGTGTTTTGGAACCTGAGGGGAAATTTTAATCAGCTGATAACTGGGTCAGTAGGGGGTAGCCTTGGCTCTGGGATTTAAGCACCCTGAAGATGAATTTAAGGTGCAATCACATCTGAGAGGCACAAAGGCTGGCAGGAGTGTAATGAACGGATGACTCCTTGCAGAGTCCCTGGTGAGTATACAAAGAAAGAGTGGAGATTAGATTCAAGTTCTGTGTTTTTCCACCTCTTATTGTAGAAGAGGCACATATGTGAATGCTTTAGGCCCGAGCTCTGAATGCCACAGACGCTGTCAAAGGAAGCGGAACCTTTGAGCCATAGGAAATAAACAAGGAGCAGAGAAGTCAGCCGCGCCCGGCATGAATAGCAAAGGAGCGAGCCTTCCAACGTCATCCACCCACTGAGCACACACTCAAGAGCCAGCTCTTCCGGGTGCAGGGAGGCAGAGAATGGGAGCCTTTCTTTCCTCACCCCTCCCTGTCTGTGGCTGAGAGCAGGAAGGAAAAGTGGGGGAGCAGCTTCCTCTTTGGCACTGCACGTGGACGGGTGACTGACCCCACCCTTGTCCCGTCACCTTCCCTGTGGCTCAGGGATGTTTCCTTTTTATAATACATTAGTTGATTCAAAAATCTGTGTACACTGGATTTTTCCAGGAGTGTGGGCATCATTACAGATATTTTATAAGGAAGGGCCTGAGCCTGAGTGGCCCAAGGACACCTGGATGTTTGTGACAGCCACTCAAGACCTCCTCAGTCCAATGAAGGACCCTGAACTTTGTGTCATTTGCATTCCACCCCGGCTGGTATTCCCCCAGGACACTTACTTGAAAGCACCAACAGCTGCAATAGCTCCAAAAACAGACGGTCTTACCACCTTCCCACCAAAGCCTCCACCTACGCGCTTTACATGGCATGTGACCCTGTTGAGGGGGATGTTTAAAGTGGAGGACACTATTTTCTGTAAATGTGAGATCATAAGAGGGTTTTAGAAACTGCAAAGAAAACTTTATGTTCAGAAACACATCACAACAACAAAAAAATCAATCCACATGTATAGTTAGTGAAAAAGTAAATAAAAGAAATGGAGATGGTCTCAATCTGGTGGAATCTCTTGAGTTCACACACATTCATCCTCATAGGACGGTGTCCACAAAGTCTCAAGGAGGTGAAAATATCCAAACTCCTGACAAACTACTAAGAAAATGATAAGCTTTTAGCTGAACTAAGATAAATTTATGTCAGGAAACAAAAGGCATACTAAAGTGTGCTATTCTAATGGTTGTCATAATTATTTTAAAGAAAAATTAAGAACAGAAATAATTAGGGTTGTCTTTCAATCATAGAGATTATTTTAGCATGATGCAACTGAATGTATCCTATAAACTGAGAGTGTGGTTTATTCTTGTCAAGATCAGAAAAAATTTTAAAAAGCTTTAAAAAATTTGAGAAAAGCTTCAGAGTTTTGTTTGCTCTACTTGATGTTAAGCTTCTGTGGTACAAGGGCAGCCAAGTTCAAGGTTCTGAGGATGGAATAGCAGGATGGAATTAGGGAATAAATTTACCTGCACATGGGCTGCATCCTGTGTTGACACATACACGTCCAGTTCTTTGTCCTCTATCTTTGGAACCACAAGCACCCTTTGTGTTTCCATGTAGAAGTGTTCTTGTCCTCCCACATGGACCTCTCCTGTTCAGGGCAAGCACAGAGAAATCCCCAAAGGCATGCAAGGGTTAAAAACTGCCATTTTGGGAATTTAAAAGCAAAGATAATTGATGGATTGGCCAATTTGCTTATGTCCTGACTAAAGAACTGATGTGTCAGACATTTGTTTTGGGGCACTTGAGGACAATTTGTCTCAGAGACCACAGTTCTGGATAAGTTAAAAATGCCAGGGTCCATTCCTTGGTCTTCCTTTGACTAATCAGGCTCTTGGGGATGTTTACTGTATTTATTCTGTTGCTACTCACCCCTACCCTCACCGCAGAAACAGCACAACACACACACACATTTTGAGAGGAAAAAAAATGTAAGAAAAATTTGGCAAAGTGTCAAGACTCCAGAGCCTGGTCTTACTGAGAGGAAATCCAATGTCCTTGGCATCTGCTTCAGAATAGAAGGACACAAAGATTCTCTTAAATGTCCTGAGTTCTTACCTTCAACAATTTGATCAACATTTTTAAATGCCTCCTCAATGTTCCCTTGTTCAAGCTTTTTCTCAGGGCATAGAAATGAGTTGTGTTTGATGGCATCCTGAATGACAGGGGAAAACCACAAAAGTCAATTTCTTCATTTTTTCTCCCACAGTCAATTTTTTTCCCATCAAAAGCCAGTAAACTATTGAAAACACTATAAACACTGTAAAGAATCTCTTACAGCCCACAAAAGAAATCATGCAGACAGGGCAGCAGTAGAATAACTAACTTATAACAAAGAGATACAGAGGGAATGTCTTCCAGGTCACAGAGGAAACCAACAGGGTTAGAGGAACACTAAGAATTCCTACTGGTCTTCCGTAGGAAGCATGCCACTTGGAGGTGGGAGTGGGTGGATGGACAAGAAAGGGACTACAAAAATGGTTTTCAGGGATCTGAAAGGCTTGAGTTGGTGTTAAGAGAGAAGGCTCAAATTCACAGTCATCTCCAGCAGAATAGGGCCTGAAAGGCATCACAGGAAGATTGTTCTATTTGAGTTTTTGGCCCACCTATGAGGAATTTCTAGCTTTTAGTTCTGCTCTTTATTTTTCTGACAATTTAATAAACTTACTTACACATGAACGCTGGACCCTTCTCTATCTTGAGGTCCTGTTGATTGACCTATGACATGTAATTCTTGCAGAGTTTCTAGACTCAAGGTGTTTCTATACTTCGAAATTGCACTTGTTGGGGCTGGAGCGATAGCACAGCTGGTATGGTATTTGCCTTGCATGTGGCTAACCTGAGTTCGATTCCCAGCATCCCATATGGTTCCCTGAGCATCACCAGGAGTGATTCCTGAGTGCAGAGCCAGGAGTAACCCCTGTGCATCCCTGGGTGTGAGCCAGAAAGAAAAAAAATTGCACTTGTTGAGGCTGGAGCGATACACCTGACCTAGGTTCAATACCTGGTATGCCATATGGTCCCTGGGAATGATCCCTGAGTTCAGAGTATTGCCAGGCATGTGGTCCCAAAACCAAACCAAACCAAACCAAAAGAAACCCACAAAATTGCACTTGTCTAGAGGTCCAAGCACTACCAGGTTTGTTTCCTCCTTTTATTAAAAAAAAAAAAAGCACATGTCTCTGCATTCTTATGCTCCAGTAGTCTTCCCCCTCCACTTTTTGGGAGGGGGGAGAAGCAGGGAATGGGATCACACCCAGTGCTACTTAGGGCTAACTCTTCTCAGGGATCACTCCTGGCAGTGCCTAGGGGACCATATGGTTGCATGGGATCAAACCCAGATCAATCATGTGCAAGGTAAATGCCCTACCTATTATACTGTATCTCTCTGGCCCCACACCCTGATAGTGTTAAGGTCTATCACTTTGCAACTGATGATAATGATAATAATGAGAGCAGCTAATACTTAATGAGTGCTAGATTTGTGTCTTGCACTGACCAAAATACACTATTTTATACATTCTACTATGATCTCTATTTTCTAGCTGAAGTCACTGGGTTGAGAGATGAAAATAACTCTCTCAATGTCATCCTAATTAAATAATGAATATAGCTTTCAGGCTTAGAGTTGGTTTTCAGAAACATCTTAATTAGCAATTGGCAAAAAGTCACTAGTAAAGTTGGGCTACATCTAGCTTGGGGTACATGTAGCAGTATGTTTATTATGTTTTATAAATGTGTCACGATAGTATAATATTATTATAATATGTGCTATTTAGTGAGCACTATGTGCCAGGCACTCTTCCAAGTTCTTTACATGTATTAATTCTTGGTCTTACAACAACCCAGTAAGATGGGTATTATTATTACCTGCATTTTACAGATGAGGAAAAAGTAATATTTCTTCCTCATAACAGAGACATTAGGTAACTTAATTGTGCCTTTATCTATAACCTCACAGAGAGAGAGAGAGTCACATAAATGAATTAATGGATAGATGAATAAGTCAGTATGCACGACTACGTTGTTATCTAATTTTTGTTGATTCTAGACAGTTGTACTCTGAGGGAGTGCGATGTCTCTAAATATTCTGAGTCCCAGGATATTTAATGGGGGTGTCTTCTATGTTCCATTTCCTGCTCGAGGAAATGGGAGACATTTGAAATAATGGGTTTAAACGTCCATATGAGGATCATAGCACAACTCAAGGACAGGAAATGAGACAAGACAAATGCCAAGGTTTACAATCTTGGCAAAATGGGGGTTTGGAACAGTTGATTTGACTTAGAAATATTAAGAAACATGACCATTTAAATTCTTTGAAAATTGAGCAAGTTATACATTTTATGCATATTTTAAATTCAAGTTTGATGCCAAGTATCACATGGCTCCCAGTGTAGCATCACCCAGTGTAGGCCACCAAGTGGGAGTGTTCCCCAACCTGTTAGAATATTGCTTTGAAGACCTAAATAAAACAAATCAAATATTCACATGAATTTCTAGTATCTTTTATTTTAATTTAATTTTTTGTTTTGGGGGGCCACAATTGATGGTGCTTAGGGCTTAATCGAGGGCTTACCTCAGGCTCTGTGCTCAGGATTCCCTCCTGGCAGGGCTCAGGGAACATCTGAGGTGTAAGGAATTACACCCAGGTGGGCCATATGCAAGGAAAGAGCCCTATCTGCTCTACTATTTATTGCTTTAGCCCTGCTAGTATCTTTTAAAATTTTGTATTTTTTCATCACAAATAAATGAACTTTTTTTTTTTTTTGCTTTTTTTTGGGGGATCACACTGGCAATGCACACAGGTTACTCTTGATTCTGCACTCAGGAATTACTTCTGGCGGTGCTCAGGGGACCATATGGGATGCTGAGAATCGAAAAGTGTGCAAGGCAAACGCCCTACCCACTGTGCTATCTCTCCAGCCTCAAATAAATGAACTTTTAACATTGAGTTAGAACCTGAGGACCCATTCACACTTGAATTTCCTATTCTAACTTCATTGTTTTTAATGAGAAATGGTATTAACATTTCATCATTTAGACCCCAAATGTCTGTAGAATTCTCTCATGGAAGTCCCTTTGCTGCAGGGCACCATTCTTAAGAAAGATTATTGCTTTCACTTGCCATTTTCATTATCTTCCACAAGCAAAAGATACTCTAAATTTTAGTGGGAAACTAAAATCTGTATTTCCTGGATCCCCTTTCTGTTGTCAGCTGTAGTGGGATGTGGGAAGGCAAGTATAACTTCTGGGATGTGAACTTAAAGGGAAGTGATGTGCCCTTCTTTATCACCTAATCCTCTCTGCTATCTGGAAGTGAACTTAGAGGCCAGACTTTCAGTGATTATTGTGAACCAAAGTGACCTGGAAAATAAAAACCCATGAAACAGCTGCATAGAGGGGGCTTAGATACTTCACACATAAACCTTAGACTGACCTTTTCTTGACTTTCTAATGTGAGAAGAAAGGTCAGTTATTTTCTCCTATTGTTTCTTAGAGCCAAAATTAATTGCAATTCATATAAGCAATAGCATCCAGAGAAAACTGAGTTTTCCAGACAAGTTTGATATTTCCACACAAGAAAATTAGAGAATCAGTTTAGCCTTGCATTGGGAAGTTACGAAGATGCTTATGATACTTCAACCTTTCAGGAGAAATCAACCAGCTCTGCTCACCTCAATGCTGAAGATAACTGGCTCCACATCTTCATATGTAACTTTTACCTTCTCAATTGCTCTCTTAGCTTGTATCTCTGTCTCTGCAATAACAGCACAGATGATCTGGCCCACACAAAACACCTGTAGGAAGAACATTCATGGAGCTAAGAGAAAATTCTGGGTTTACATCAGCCTTACCAGTGGATGGTATCTTTTTAAAATTTTTTCAAACTTTTAAATTTTTTCTGTGTGTGTGTTTGGTGGGGGGTGGTCATAACCAGCAATTATGACCAGGGGTTACTCATGGTACTCCTGACTCTATACTCAGGAATTACTCCTGGTGGTGCATGAGTGGACCATATGGGATTCTGGGGATCGAACCCATGACAGCTGTGTTCAAGGCAAATACCCTACCTCCTGTGCTATCACTCCAGCCCCTCTGATCGTATCTTATAGCTACCATCCTATTCATCCTTTCTTTGATATCTGAGAGTTCAGGTTTTGTTTGCTTTTGTATGCTATCTTTTAGGGAATGCTATTACAACTAATTTAATAGAAAATGTTGTGAAAATTTCCAGGCCCAACTGCTTACAAAGCCATATCAAATAACAACATTCTATTTTTAGACAGAAACTTACATCATTGAATGATAATAACTATGGTAGACTTTTACATATGCGTGGATAAAGCTTATTTTTGAATTTTAATTAAAAAGAATTTAAAGAGCATAGAGGTTCCACTGAATATTTACTCAACAAATATAAGTCCAAACATAGATGTGGGCAGTGGCTATGACCTGAATCTGCTGTATCCTTTTGTATACTTGTATCACATGTATTCCTGTCATGGTATCATTTAATCCTTTAAAGGGTATAACAGGAGTTACAATGGACTGAACTGTTTTCCTTACTTTCACCACCCCATCACCTTAATTCCCAGGCTAAGGTCCTGATCTGTAATGTGAGTATTATTTGGAGATAAAGGAGGAGGTAAAAATTGAACTAGAGATATAGTACAGCAGCTAGTACAGAGTCCAGGTGATGTGCCTTTTGTGCAGCTGTCTCTTGTTCAATCCCTGACATACACAAGCACACCAGAAGTGCAGACCCCTGAGTGCAGAGACAGGAGCACTGACATGCACCCTCCCACCCACCCTCTGCCCCTGCAAAAAAAAAAAAAAGATTGTGACATTTTAATTTAATGTCACTGTTGTCATTACAAAAAGAAGAGAGCAGCGAGGTAGGGAGGTTCTTGCACAGAGAAAAGGCCACTTGAGAATAGGAGGAGGACAATTGTCAGAAAGAAAAGCCTCGAGAGAAACCAAACCTGCCAGTATCACAATCTTGTACTTTCCTGCCTCCAGAGCTGTAAGAAAATAAATTTCTAATTTTGGGGGTGTGGGGGCATCTCCCAAACAACAGTCATGGGGCTTCGAGGTGACTTCTGGTGACATTCAGCCAATTAGGCTCAATGGTTGAGTGCTAGGGCCCGAGGATGCAGAACTTCCGTGCTGGGGATCACCTGGGTTACCCCAGAAGTGGTTAGGGTCACTAAGGTCACACTCAGTAATGCTCAGTGATGCTTATGTGGTGTTGTGGATCAAAATGGGGTATCACACAAGCAAAGCAGTGCATGATATTTCTTCAGCTCATATTTTTATTTTTGAAACTGCCCAGTTTGTGAAATTTCGAGATGGCAGCCCAAGCAGATAACACAACTCCTAAATAATAGCCAACCTCCATATCTGGAGTAGAGCCAAAATAAAAAAAAAAAAAAGCAAACCAAACAACAGCAACACAAAACAGTGACTGACAGTTCCATGGCCAGAGGGAAAATAACCTGTGCTGGACTCATGGAGATGAGACAATTAAAGCGAGCACTTAGCCCTCTGCCTATCAGACACTGTCATACGAGTCTTTCATATATCTCTTCATATAAGTCTCAATAGAAACACATGAGGTGCTGAGCTGTGATTATTTACATTTTACAGATGTACCATAGCACACAGCTGGTGAGCTGCAGAGCTGGAACATGAATCTGGTTGTCTGGCTCCTGTAGCAAATAGTCAATGAATGACTGCGGGACAAATTAAGGGGTCAAAGAGAGCAGGAGAAATTTTATTAAAAATCCGAAGACAAATTGGGAGTTATGGGGTGGTGGTAGCAGTCCAGGAAGGCAGAAGGTTACATGTAAATAATAGTGATTGTTTTTGTACTTTCATTTTAAGATTGTTTTTGTTTTGTTTTGTTTTGTTTTGTTTGGCCACACTTGGCAATTCTCAGGACTTACTTCTGGCTCAGTACTCAGCGATCACTCCTGGTGGGGCTTGGGGGACCATGTGAGGTGCCAGGGATGGAATCCAGGTAAGCCATGTGCAAGAAAAGCATCTATCCACTGCACTATTTCCCCAGTTCCTAGATTTCTCTAGAGCATTTTACATGATATAGGTCAATTCCTGTATTTATTCTTCAGGTGAGGATAAATGGACTCTAGAGAGCCTACTAGTAGAACTGGGACTTATTTTTGGAGGACAAATTTTCCATTTCCATATATTATTTTTGATCCAAAAAAAGGGACCGCCTCAATGAAGGTGTTAGAGCTAAAGAGAAGCTGAAAAAATTGGTGCTTCTACCAGCTGATGGCAGGGTGCTAAGAGGCAATGTAAATTGATTGGAGGTGGTGCTCTGGTGTATTCTGCACAAATAATCATCCGGAAAGCATGTTCTATACCTCATTTACAGCCAATAATTTGTCTCCTTCAACACCATTAGTGCCTGGAATGTCCTCAGCTGTTACTACATCAGCCACCCCTGGCAGTTCAAGGGCCTCAGAAAAATCAATTGATCTGGAAGAAAAGAAAAGAAAGAAAGAAATATTTAAGAAGTAGAGATCAGCTGGTCTTGAGAGCACCAAATCTGAGGCAAGGATAGAGAATGGTTGAAAATTAAAATATGTAACAATGGTCCAGAGTAGGCCCTGACTTCTCAGAGCTGACCTGCCATGGAGAGGGTTCAGTAGTCTCTAGCTGCTGAGAAGGATGCTTGGGTTGGGGGCAGTGTGGCAAGGGGAATCTTTAAGAAGCTTAAAATGCTGATCACTTATCATCCAGTTAGGAAGTATCCCAGTGTTTTATTGCCAGCTGACCCTCAGCTCTACTCAGGGTTACTCTGAAAGTTACCCCGAAGGCTGTAGCAGGAGATTTTGCATGATTTGTATGGAAGAAAAGGATCTTAAAATTATAGCTTTTTTTTTTCTCTCATGATTACCAGTTCCAGGTGCCCATCCTTAGTGCTCTTCTGTCTGATGACTCTTCTTCTAATTCTTCATTTTGGATTTTTGGAGTGTAGAACATTATAGGAAAACAAGGTGCATACTTCTGAGGAAATTCCCAGAGTGCATTTAAAAGGCTTTTAAGAAGCTTTGTATTTACTTACATGATTTTGGCATGGGCTCTGGTACTGGTCACCAAAACCATGAAAAGTTCTTTATCCACCTTGGGGAGGTCATCACAAAATACAGCTTCACCAGTGGCATGTTTAAGACCTGAGTAGTGCATGATAGGGCGTCCAACTGGATCTTGGAGAGGTTGCTGAGAATCCACACTCTGCAGAGGAAAGCAAGAATCGCCATTCCCTACTCCCCTAACTTTATTTAAACACCATGTTTTAAAAAGCTGTTTATAACACAGTTGTTTATAGCCTTCAATGTTCCAACACCAATCCCACCAACAGTGTGACTTTTCCATCACCACTGTTTCCTGTTCTCCCCCCAACCATGCCTGCCCCTTCAGCCAGCACAAAATAACTTATTTTTTACTGTTTGTTACCACAAAATGGCAAATGGAATTATCAAAAAGTACTTCAGTAAGAGAAAATTTGTGAAAATTGTTCTATCTTACAATAAAGTTATTAAAGCCATTATCTGAGGGTTTACTGAGCTGTTTGTTGCTAGTTGGATGACTTGCCCTTTACTCTTCAGAAGTGGCCTGGCTGATGACCAGCCCTCCTGATTCAAGATTGAGAAATCAGATCGTCAACTCTGGAGCAACAAATCCTGGAGCTGGGCACATGAGGAGCATGAAACTTACTGGTGCAACCAGATCAGGGACTTGTCATTTCAGTGGCAATGACTTATGGCCAACCTTTTGGCAAAATTAGACAGTGGGTGAGGACTTCCAAGCTTATCTTTTTGGCATCTTCTTTCTTATACCTATTTCTTTTGTGTGTGTGGTGTGTGTGTGTGTGTGTGTGTGTGTGTGTGTGTGTTGGGGGAGGGGCACATCTGGTGATGCTCAGGAGTTACTCCTGGCTCTGCACTCAGGTGAATAAAGGAGGGGCTAGGAATTGAACCTGGGTCAGTTTTGTGCAAGGCAAGCACCCTAGTTGCTGTATTATCGCTCTGGCCCCTGTACCTCTTTTAGATTTCAAGATTTCTTTTAGATTTCAAGGTTCTCCTGATCCTGCTTTTTCACCTTTGCAATGATTAACCTGTTCACATATGAGATTGTGATGATGTATGACATGAACCGATTACTAAGGTTGGAAGGCCGAAAACTAAGCCAAAAGCCTGAGAGTCAACTTGAATATTGACACACATGTGAGGTGGGGGTAGGGATCCTCTAACTCTGCCTTTTCTTTTTTTTCTTTTTTTTTTTAATTTATTTTTTTATTGAATCACCATGTTGAAAGTTACAAAGCTTTAAGGCTTAAGTCTCAGTTACATAATGCTCGAACACCCATCCCTCCACCAGTGCTTGTATTCCACCACCAAGAACCACAGTAAACCTCCCATTCCACCCCGCCCTGCCCCCCGCTCCGGTCCCCCACCCCATCTGTGTAGTTGGTAAGTTACACTTTACTTTCTTTAAATGGGCCCAGGAACATCACTGGGAGTAGCAGGAGATGGAGAATGTGTTGATGTGGGGACTTTTCAGGGTAGAGGTATGTAGTGTGGGAAAAAGGTTGTACTCTAATAAAGATACTTTTTGCTTGTTTGTTTGGAGGTCATAATGCAGTACTCAGGGGCTATTCCTGACTATGTGCTTCAAGTGACTTCTGGTGGTACTTTGGGAATGATATGTGGTGCCAGTGATTTGAACCAGAGTTGGAGGCATGGATACCAAGAGCCGTGACCCCTGTATTATCTCTCTGGCACCTAATACTTTCTAAATTGTCCTTCAAAAAGGGTGAATTTAGTGATTTACAGGACTCTGGTTTTGTGTCTGGAGATCAAACATCAGCAATCTGAACCTTGAATCTGAAGCCAGCAGGTTGAACCTTGCTACTCTCTGTTCCTCCCGCCCACTCCTGCCTAGCTACTCTCCAAATAAAGGTCCCAAAACAATCCAATGATTGGTCTTTAGATTGATCACACCAGTTCAGGCCAGATCTGAGATCCCAGCATCTCATTAACTAAGCCTAAACAAAGAACTAATCTGGGAGTAGTAGCTAGAAATTCAGAAGGAAAAACCAAAATCCAAAGCTTTTGCTATTCACAAGCTTATTTAAGAATTCCAAGGTCGCTGTTTAATTAAGCTCACTGACCTGGTACCTTTGGACTCCTTGGGGTACTGTTATCGGGAAATCTTCTAGAGCACTTAGATATTTCTCTGATACATCAGGATAACGGCTGCTGTCCTGAGAGACGAGTCAAAACAACAACAGAGAAGTTTGTTAGCCTTTGATTAAGCTGGGCTCTGATTTCTGTGAAAATGATTCGGCTCTGATTTCTGTGAAAATGATTCGGTGTATCCATAAAGCTAAAATGTCAGGGGATCCTTCACATTTCCTCCCAGGGGTTCAATCTCTGAAAAAGATGGGGTGAGGAGTTACATGCAGCAGTGCTCAGGGGCTTTTCCTGGCTGTTCCTAGGAGTGATCAAACTGGCATTGTAGCACTGCAACATTAATGCCTTAGCCCCTGTTACTACCTCTCTGGCCCACTTTCTGAGTATTTCTGGCTTTCCCTTCCACACAGTGAGGAACTGGACTGACTGGTTTGAGTCTGATCTTTAATCACTCTGAGGACGAAAGGGTTGTGGAGTGGGCAGGCAGAAGCAGGAGAATAACAAGAAAACGGTGGTTAAATAAGCCCTCCCAGAAGAACCTGGAGTTCCTGGGACAGGAAAGAACCTGAGGGATTTTCTCAGTGACAGTGTTTTGGGGAGGGCAGTGAAAGAGGGACAGTTCACTAGGGAGTCACTGAAACAAAACACATCAAGGTTCTTGATTCAGAAATTAAATGTCAGTGAGGATTGTCCCAGTCAGTGGTTGCTTCTTCTGAGAGAATGAAAATGTGGCACTTTAAGAACCTCTGTTGAGGAAATGTTGTGACAGAGGGCCAAGGAGTACATAGCTGGGTGAAATGCAGTCAGGGGGAAGAGAGGGGAGGGAAAGAGAGGGAGAGAAGAGGGAGGAGGAGGATGAAAGTGGAGGCAGAAAGGTGAGAGATTTGGTTTGGTTAATTTATTCCATGAATTCTTACTCAGAAAATCTAGAAACTACTTAAATACGTTTCTGTAGTTTTGAAAAATAAAATTTTTATCTTACATTTCATATTGATTATAAAATGCTAGACTAGGTCCATCAAATAGATTGCTCCGGGAGGCACATCTGTGCTTGTCTGGAGCAGGAGAGGGAGGTTTGTCTGCTGAAGGAGGAATTTTTAGCAGGATGGAAATACTTACTGTTTGAGGGGGTAGCTCCAGAGGTCTGCATATTTATCAGAACACACTGAATGGAAACAGGTGCTTTTAATATGCTGTTTCCTCTTAGCAAAGTTGATTTTCATATTATTTATTTAGTGACTTAGTTCTAGGGACTATACCTGGCAGTGCTCAGATCTTACTCCTGGCTTTGTGCTCAGGGCTTAATTCTGACAGTGCTCAGGGGACTGTATGTACAGGGGATTGTCAGGCTTGATCAGTGCCAGGCTTACATGCAGTACAATTTCTCTGGCCTCTCATTTTCACTTACAGAGGTAACATTGGTTTATAAGGCTGTATGTGAATAAAATTGCTTTTTTGTTTGTTTTTGTTTGGTTTTGGGCCACTGCTGGCTGTGCTCAGGGCTTATTCCTGACTCTGTGCTCAGGAATCACTCCTGATGGTGTATGGGGGACCATATTAGGTGCTGGGGATTGAATCAGGGATTAAATCAGGTTTTTCTATGCACAAAGCAAAGAAAAGCCTTAACCCCTGTACTATCTCTCTGCAGGGGTTTTTCCCTTTAAAATCCAACTTTGCAGGGCTGTAAAGTTGGATTTTAAAGGGAAAAAAAAAATGCCCACGGGAGTTGAGTCCCCAGACAGATTTCCTGCTACAGTGCTCAGTGCTGAGCTGTGGACTGAGGTGGGTTCACATACTGAGTCTCAGGTGGTCCCTTCAGGTGGGGATGACTGGGCACTGGCAAGTCTTGCCCCAGAACAGTGACAGTTAAGGTCAGATGATAGGTAAGGGTAACGGGACAGTTCACAAAGGTTGCAGGACAGCTGGGAGCCGAGGGTGGAAGGAGCACCCAGCAGCCAGAGCACTCACAATCATGAAGGGCAGCTTCTCTAGCTTCTTCAGCTCTAGCAGAACCTCTAGGTAGAACTTGAAGAGGAAGCTGACCAGCAGGGTCCTCTTGAACTCCACCCTTCCCCCGGGAGCCCAGCCAGGGAGGGAGACTTCGTCCAGAAGCAGCCTGCAAGCCTCGTCCAGCATCACTTTGTTCCATCGCCTAGAGGGCGGGCATGGTTAGAGGCAGAAAGAAACCAGCTAAAGGGTGGCCTCAATTCTAAGGCCTGCTCCAGGTATTGGATGATGGTGACTTAAAGACACTGGAGTTTCCCATATGATCTGGAAGGGCACTTAGAAATCATCCAGTCAAGCCCTTAAGGAGAACTAAATCCTGGGAGACTAACCCCGGGGTCATGGGGAGTGAGGGTGGGACCTATTCCATGGGACCATGTACTCAGTTCCTACCAGAGGCAGAAACAGCGCCCACTGTGAGCTTGCTGGGGTGTTGATGTGTGTAAAGAAGAGGACTGGATGAATCCAGACCTGGGCCATTTCTGTTATCTCTCTCTTCCACAGAGGCATCTACTTAATCACAACAGAACCAGACCTGATTCATGTGGCAAATGCTCAGAAAGAAGAGCAGAGACTCTACATACTCAGAGGCGTCTCCAACTTCCTAGGGCCCCACCTACGTTGGCCAGAGTCAAAGTCCTTGAGTTATTCTCAGGCCACGCCTCCCCCAGGGCGTGGCTCACCTTCCTAGGAGCTGCTGGCAGGTCTTGTGTGCACTGGCCGTGGCTGCCCCCACCCCTCCGTAGGCTATGCTCAGGTCCTCAATGGCATCTGTGCCTTCTTTGAACAGGACTCGCATGCCAGCATTCACATCGGCCACAGCATTTTGTTGGCACGGAGCCTGTCGGAAGGCTGACACAAATTCCCACTGTGGAAACAAAAGCCATTTGGGGTTATCAGATAACACTCAGACTAAGGGTGTGCTTTCTGCATCCCAGTGACACTAATAAATTGTGTTGACTAACTCAAGAGGGACACATAGGACACTCTGCATCCATTTATATTATTATTATTATTATTATTATTATTTTGCTTTTCGGGTCACACTCGTCGATGTACAGGGGTCACTCCTGGCTCTGCACTCAGGAATTACCCCTGGCACTGCTCAGGGGACCATATGGAATGCTGGGAATTGAACCCAGGTCGGCCGTGTGCAAGGCAAACGCCCTACCCGCTGTGCTATCACTCCAGCCCCCTCTGCATCCTTTTAATTGCAGAATTAGAGAACAACTTGGCTGCTTTCTTGTTCACAGAGATAGAGTTCTCTTAAACAAACCCACCCTCCATGCCCTGACGCCATCAAGGATCAGGGTTCAGCATGCAGTTTTCCTATTTTTTGGGGGAAGGACACACTCAATGGTGCATGAGGGCTATTCCTGGCTCTGTGCTCAGGAGTGCCCTCCTGGTGATGCTCAGGGAACCACTGTATATACAGTGCGGGGATGGAAGCTGGGCTGGCTGGGAGGTGGGTGCCTTCCCTTCTGTACAAACTCTCCTGCTCCCTGCACTTTACATTTGAAGTCAAGATGCCTTGCACGCAAACCTCCCTGTGGCCACCTGGTTTTGAACCATCCCAGGCACTCTCATTTCCAGGGATCACACCTTCTTTCTTCCCCAAGAGGGTGACAGGGCCCTCTGAACACAGGTGCTTTCAAATGCCAGGTGCTGAAAGGGAGAAAGAGATGCCCTGCACTTCTTCTGGGCTTGTAGAAACTGCCATATTTCCATTTTGCTCTGCTGTTGAGGAGCAACGAAGGACTCACCTACCTGTAGCCAGTCAGGAGGGAGATGGCCGCCGTTCTGACCATTGCAGGGGCTGCCAACAGAGGGGACCTGTGTCCCTGCCTGCTGCCATGTATGCGGTGGCTGATGGTGTTTGCGTCTGAGTCTGCCTGTTAGTCTGCTTGGGGTTTTGACACAGACACATTGACCTGACAGGGAACTTGCTTTGGAGTTTCCATTGCCAAGGAAATAGTGGATTATAGGTGCTCGGAGTATGATTTAACAGAAGTCTCCCGAATAACTAAGGTGGCTCCTGGCTTTTAATCCCCCAACCTCTCCACCTCTCTCTCTCTCTCTCTCTCTCTCTCTCTCTCTCTCTCTCTCTCTCTCTCTCTCTCTCTCTCTCCTCTTTCTCTGCATTATATTGCTTATCTTTGGGAAGACTGACCTCTTGAATTCAGGTGTCATTTTGGGAGATAGACATAGAGAGCAGATGAGGGCAGAGGGCGTCTCTGTAGCCAGATGGGGCCCCCAAGCACCCTAGAGATCCTCCTGGCAACCCTCTGGAGGACGCTGTGTTCCTACAAACAGGCTAAACTCAAGTGGGACTGGGGAGTCTGGGCTCAGCTGCGGCTCCCTGTGGATCTGGCAGGGAAGCTCCGTTCACAGCTTAAGCGTTCATTTCTGCCGTTGCAGGGCATAAGCAGCCTTGGAAGCTGGACTACAGGCCCTGGGCTGACCCCATCCCTCAGCTGAAACAACAAGGCTAAGTCCATGCCCTGGGGCGGCCTGCTCAGTGGGGACTGAGGGCCTGGGTGCTGGGCCAGCCACAAAGGCCAGGGAACAGGTTTCCAAAGCAGTTCTTTCCCTTCCATCTGTGCTCAGGTTTCTAAAGTTGATGGAACTCAGTTCTGAAAAGAGAAAAATAATTCTTGAAAGTGCCCCGGCAGCTGCTTACCTTTTGAGAATGAGGGATGAATACTGATTCCAGAATTTCCTCTGGCTTAAGGTCTGCACTTGCTGAGCCCGCAAGGAAATGGTCATTCAGAGGAATCTGCCGTGAGCCTTCTGCGGAAGGAAAGGACATTTCTGCACAGTGGCCATAAGTAATTCGAGGTATTATGTCCTTTAAATGTCAACCGTCAGGAAGAAAAGGGCGCCCTCCTTGGCGCAGAGCAACACGGAGGTCTGAGTGTGTCAGTTTGGCTCCTGGATCTCTCCCCAGAGTGAGGTGGGGACAGCTCAGGGCACTTCCTTTTCTCTCTGCAGCACATCTGCTAGGGAAGTCTGGTCTTGTCACCTCCAAGGTCTGCCAGCCCCAGGGTTGAGGTGGCAGTTTTTCTTATGGTGCAGCAGAGGTTCGTGAACTAAATCTCACTAACTAGCTCAGCCGATGACCAGGGTCAAGGTGTAACTGAAGCAAATGCAGGGCTGTGACTACTCCTAACAACTCAAATCATTGGCTTTGCTTTTTCTTTTTTGTTTTTGTTTTTGCAGCCATGTTTCCTCTCAAACTGGATGTTTGCACTGTTTAAGCAAAGTGAACAATTCACACCACCTCCTCTCAGCCCCATCATTTATCATTTAGCAGCCAGAATAGTACCTCTGACTATAAAGAACGGTGTGTGGCATTTGCAAAAGGTGGTGTGAGGAGGTTAAATCAGAGCCAGGCACATTTGACTTGGGTTCAAGCTGAGCTGAGCCTGATCAGAGCAGATGTGGCTTTGGCAAAATTGGGGAAAGAGAGATCTTAAGCCTAGGTAGAAGCCAACACCCCAGTATACTACTACTGCTACTGCTACTACTCTTGCTGCTGCTGCTACCACTCTGATGTTACTACTGTTGTTGCTAATACTACTGCTGCTACTATTACTGTTGGTTACTGCTATTGCTGCTCCTGGTACTACTTCTGCTACTTACTATGACTATTGCGATAGCTACTGCTGCTATTACTGCTATTACTACTGCTGCTGTTGCTGCTTCCTCTACTGTTCTAGTACTGCTGCTACTACAATGACTACTGTTGCTACTGCTATTACTACAAATGTTATTACTACTGCTGCTCCTCTTTCTACCCCTAGTGCCAAAAGGACTTTGCATAGAGGTCACTCTCTCCTTGCTGCCCTGTGCCCAGATGTTTGGCTTTTTCTCTCTTGGTCATTTGAGGTTGGTCTGGGGCCGTCTTGGATCACAGACCTGGAAGACTCAGCAGATTGGCCGATGAGCGAGGCTAGGGGAGGACATCCCCCTGCTCCTCTGTGGATGGGCCCTATGCAAAGCTCACCAGGGGTCTGAAAGTTTTTCCTCCTTCTGCTGGTCTCTCCTCAACACTCTGGCCTCTCACCAATCAGGAAGGGGCTGGGTCCCCCTAATGCCAGTGGTGTGTGGCTCTAATCAAACACTCTGGGCAGTTTAGTGGGCAGTGTGACTGCTCCCCATGTTCCCGGTGACCAGGAAGGTGCCAGCCCACAGAGGAGGTGGGAGTCACTGAGAGGGAGCATAGAGGGAGGGAGGCTCGTGGGTTGTGGGGCAGGATGGGGGTTTGTAGGTGCTGGAGACAGACAGGAGATCCCCTACCCCATGCTTCCTCTGTAAATGGGTTCAGTGGTAGAGTGTGTGTGCGTGTCGGGGGAGATGTTGAGGTGGGGGTGGTAGACTGTACTGAGTGTCAATGGATGGGGATTGCCTGGCACACAGTTAGTGCCCAGGGAAGAAAATGTTGATATCCTTGGAGTAGCTGCAGTCATGGGGTACGACTCTCTTTTTTTGTTTGTTTGTTTTTGTTTTTGGGTCAAACCTGGCGATCCTCAGGGGTTACTCCTGGTTCATGCACTCAGGAATTACTCCTGGCAGTGCTCGGGGGACCATATGGGATGCTGGGATTCGAACCTGGGTCAGCTGCGTGCAAGGCAAATGCCCTACCCGCTGTGCTATTGCTCCAGCCCCGGGGTATGACTCTCTAAGGCAGAAATTCAATTCCGTCAGTGTCTTTCTCCTGGCCCAGGAGGCGCTGCCTTTGCACTGGTGCCCCCACCTATGTCTTCTCCCACAGCCAAGGTGAGGCACAAGGGGGAAGAGTCAAGCCTCAGGCAGGCCTCACCTGAGGGTGGGCACGCACACCAACCACTGCACCTTCCCAGGACCTCTGCTCACCACCCCTGGTACCACACGAGGTCCAGGACCTTGATCCAGGGGGAGTTGGGAGGTCACACCTGATGGTACCAAGCACTCCACCTCCCTGTATCATCCTGCTTCCTCCACTGGACATCCCACATTATAAAATGACTTAGGCTTGAAGAGCTTCCTCAAAACACAAAACCAAACCATAAACAACCCTCTCGGTGCTGTTCCAAGCTTTTGAGGGGCTTACCTTCTGATAGCAGGTTCAGGGTAGCGTTGCCCACAGTCAAAATTGGATTCAGATCCGAGTAGCCATGCCGGCTTATAATATGTCCCCCTAAGGACTAAGGAGAGAGTTACAGTCTCAGTCATCCGGTGACTCAAGCCCTGTGCCCCCAGACAGACATCTGCTTATGCTCCATCTGGCGGCAAAAGGGAGTGGGGAGACTTGTGCCTGCTTGACTGGTGGGAGAGGGCGTGCTGGTGACCAACACTCTGAGGCACTGGTCTATTCCACAAGTTGCTTCTCCTTTATTTAATCCTACACTGGCCCGAACCCCAATCCCCCTCCTATGCCTGCCACCACCCAGGGAGAATGATATCTGCATCCACACTCAGGGGTAGAGACACTTGGATGAAACTTGACCTTTGTCTTCCAACTAGGAAGGAGCCAGACAATTCTTTATCTAACTCTGAGCCACCTCAAAGAAAAGAATTTAGACTAGAATTCATTAACAGAGGTAAAGGTACTAATATCTGAAACAAGGAGGGTAGTCTTCTCTAACACAACCTCTTTGGGTCACAGCTAGAGAATGACGTTCAGATGTAGGAGGCACACTTTAAGACCTTTTTTTTTTTTTATCTCAGAAGAAAGAAGTGCTGGGGGAGAAGACAATGAGATAAAGAAGGGTCCACTATGAGAAAGATAGTTGGAAATGATCACTCTGGATAAGAGCTGTGTGTTGAGGGGCCTGGAGCGATAGAACAGCGGGTAGGGTATTTGCACACGGCCAACCTAGGTTCGATTCCCAGCATCACATATGGTTCCCCGAGCATTTCCAGGAGTAATTCCTGAATGCAGAGCCAGGAGTCAGTCCTGAGCATCGCCGGGTGTGACCCAAAAAGAAAAAAAAAAAAAGAGCTGTGTGCTGAAAGTAGGTAATTAGGTAAAGGAACAAACATAATAACCTTTCAGTATCAGTATTGCAAATCATAATGCCCCAAAAGGGAGAGAGATAGAGAGAAAGAAGGAAAGTTACTGTCATAAGGACAGGCTGGTGGAGGGGGGGAAAGGGAGGAGGTAGCAGGAGGGAAACTGGGACATTGGTGGTGGGATGGTGTTGGAACACTGTATGACTGAAACCCAATCATGATTGTGTAACTGTATTTCATGGTGATTCAATTAAAAAAATTTTAGAGCAAAAGGAATGTAATTAGGTTCTCAAAATACATGTGATCCCTTTCCTACAAACCCTAAAAGGTTTACTAAAGATGCTTGGGATATGGAGGTTGAGCACATGTTGCCTTTGGAAAAGCTCTTCAGATGTTTCCAGAATGTTCTCTTCCTGTTGAGAACTATGATATCCTGGAGCTTGGCAAGGAGATGGGAGGAGGAAAATGAGAGGTTGGAAGATTCCTCCCAACTATCTTCACTCTAACATCATTCAAGGGAATGGTGGAGGTAAAGAATTTACTATTTCCTGACTCTTGAGATCTCTCTACCTACTGATTCTTCCAATGCCTTAGTTCAGTGTTTTGATGAGGTTAAGAGGGTGAGGGTTGCCTGGTGATTGATCTGAAGAACATACTGCCATATTCCGAATCTGCTGTCCTGCCAGAGTCTTCAGATGCTTCAGTAGGGCTCGGTATGTCTGAGTCTTCTCCTCTGGGAGCTTGGAAATCTTCTCAGTTAAGATGTCCTTCACTTGGGCCAGACTGCAGCCAGCACCTATTGTCAGACCTGGAAAGCAATTGCCTTAATAGGTAACATAAATTGTGGTCATAGTGCCCAGGGTGTTAGTGTTTGGCTGGTGCAATGCTTTTCTTGTCTGCACAGAGGGCCACCAAGAACTCTAAAACAGCACAGACAACCACTCTGAGAACACTAAAGCAGAATCTCTGGGCAGAAAGTTATTTCACAAGCCACTCTCCAGTCAGGGTTACATATCCTCTCTTATTTAGACTATACATAAAGATTAGATAGAAGAAGTGACAGTAACAAACAGGTGGCAGATCCTATTGGAACTTTTCATGACCCCCACCTGACTAGTCACAGAGAACTTATGCAAAACTGTTGTGTGATAATATAATTGGATTAAAATAATGTTGAAGGTATTTCAATTCCCTGTCATTTAAAATCAGTAAGGTGGGCCAGGGATATAGCTCAATGGTAAATTACATGCCTTGCATGCCTGAGGTTCTAGGTTTAATCCTTGGCACCACAAAAATAATTAATAATTTTTAAAATGATAATGTAGTGTGTAAAGATTTTCATCTGTATTGTCCACCTGGAACCTATAGAATATTAGGTATTACATCCATAAATTTTAAAAAATATCAATAATATATCTTAAGAACAGGCAGAAAGATAAAGGGCTGAGCCATAATTTTCATGCATGGTTTGATTCCTGATACTACACGGTCTCCTGAAGCCCTCGCTGGGAGTATTCCCCTACACCCACCAGCAACACTGGGTGTGACTAAGAAAGAAAAAAGTTTTAAAAGCAAAAACTTAATTTGTTTATGGCAGTTTTCTAGAACGTGTTGTATTGTCTAGCATGTCAATATGACTGCAAAAAGTTTATTAAACAGATTAAATGAGAGAAAATAAAATAATTGTGTCAATAATATTTTGATGATAGATCTTGCACCTCTACTGACTGTTTTGATGCTGAAAATCCTTAGTAGTCAGCGCCAAGAGGGAAATTAGAATCTACATAGCCCATGCTGGTAGCTGCTCTAGTCCCTACGTGGGGATTTGTGAGGGGTGGGATCTTTAGGGAGGAACCAGAAAAATAGGAACAATGGGAGAAAATTCAGGATAACTGAATTCTCTCACTTTTTTTTTGTTTGTTTTGGGGTCACACTTAACAGTACTCAGAGCTTACTCCCGGCTCTGCACTCCTCAGGGATCACTCCTGGTGGGACTCTACGCGGTGCCAGGAACTGAATCCAGGTCAGCTGTGTGCAAGACAAGTGCCAGCCAATTGTACTATCACTCTAACCCTGGCAATGCTCTCTGCTACCTGGCAAGGAAGTAACTCCCAATGTTCACAAGTGTTGCAGCCATGCTTGTGTACCATTAGGATCTTAGCGCAGGCTTTGGACTTTATGTCTAGTAAGGATATAAAGAATTCAGATCAATCTCTGAAAGTGAAGAGATCACTCAGACAATTAAGGGACGACTTAGTTGTTTAGAATTAATGCTTCATTTCTCCATAGTTTGTAGATAAATCACTAACACTTAGATTGACTTCATCCCTTTTGGGCCTGGGGTCAACTGTAGTTAGTTTGTTTTTATTAGCTTGCAGGTGGGCTTTGATGTTTCTTTTGTGGATTAATCTTTAAGTAGAGTTCACCCTCCCACGCAGCTTTGTTTTATCAATACTCAAAATGTACTCTGTACAATAACTCTCCCTTTTCTGCCAATAGACCCACACAATATACTGAATAATTTTTGCTTTCCGAATTGAGGAGAAAAAATACCAGTTGCTCCTTATCCTGATCCTAAGCAACTCTTACTTGAAAGCAACCAACTGCTTCTTCTTCCAGAAATGGTTCAGAAATGGAGTCCTGAATCTTTCTTTCAGAGTCTTAGAGAAGATACTGGGACCCCATCCCAGACCCATCGCATGCTTTGGTTACTTTGAAGCTTGTCTTTAATTTCTGTTTGTCTTTAATATTCTTGTGGGAGAGCAGGGCAGACCAATCTGTTTCCTATCAGACTCTTACTTTTTTTCTACTTACTCAGTGTCTTCTTAATGGAAAGAAAATAGAAAACAAACAAACCAAAAACAAATATACTACTAGATTACTAGATTATTTTAAAATTGAATCTCCCAAGTTCACTAATCATATTATATTAGAAAATGCCACTCTCTTGGGGCTGGAGTGATAGCACAACAGGTAAGGCGCTTGCCTTGAATGCAGCTGACCTGGATTTGATCCTTGGAAACTCATATGGCCCTCCTAGCATCCCCAAGAATGATTCCTGAGAGCAGAGCCAGGAGTAACTCCTGAGCATTGCTAGGTATGGTCCATTCCCCAAAAAAGCAAAACAAAAAGAAAAGAGAATACTACTCAGCCTCCAGGAAAAATGAAGCCATGGAATTTGCTTATGAATGGATGACATGAAAAATATGCTGAATGAAATGAGTCACAGGGAAAGAGACAGATTTAGAATGATGCACTCATTTCCATGATGTAAAAACCAAACATAGCATGAGACTAATATCCAGTGATAGTAGAAATGAGGGCCAGGAGAACTGGTCCATGGTTGGAAACTTGCCACAAGTGGGGGCAGAGGAAGGGAAGATAGGAGAGAGAAAGGACCACTATAACAATGATAGTTGAAGATGACAACTCTGGTCAAGAATTGAATGCTGAGAGGGATAGTATAGTGGGTAGGCATTTGCCTTGCACACAGCCAACCCGGCTTCAATTTCCGGCATCCCAAATAGTCCCCTGAATACCTCCAGAAGTAATTCCTGAGTGTAGAGCCAGGAATAACCCCTGAGCATTGCTGGGTAAGACCCAAAAAGAAAAAAAAAAAACCTGAGTGCTGAAAGGAGGTAAAAGAATATACATGAAGATAGCCTTTCAGTACTTGTATTGCGAACCACAATGTACAAAAGGAAAGAGATAGATAGATAGATAGATAGATAGATAGAGAGAGAGAGAGAGAGAGAGAACAAGGTTATATACCATGACCCTTGTGCTATCTAAAATGTCTCTCCTTTTAGGTGAGATGTGCTAAATATCTAAGGTTAAGTGTTAGATCTTCACAATTGAGCCACAAAGCAATCATGATGATGACGATGTTTATGTAGAGAAAGCAATTATATGCCCAAAATGTTAACAGTGAGTGAGCCTAAAGTGTAGAGTTGGTTGTTTTTTACATAAAGAAAAATTTTTATTTTTATTTTTAATTTTTTTTTTTTGGTTTTTGGGTCACACCTGGCGATGCACAGGGGTTACTCCTGGCTCTTCACTCAGGAATTACCCCTGGCGGTGCTCAGGGGACCATATGGGATGCTGGGTTTAGAACCCGGGTCGGCTGCGTACAAGGCAAACGCCCTACCCGCTGTGCTATCGCTCCAGCCCCAAGAAAAATTTTTAAAAGGCAATAATAACAACGTTTTTTTTTTAAAGATAATTTTTATTCTTGTTATTATTGCCTATTAAAGGTTAGAAGAATCCTATGGGTCAGCATTCTGGTTAATATCATATTTGATGTTGATTTTTAAGGGCTTTCTAGCCACAGGCAGAGTGAAATGCAGGCTCTCTAAATCCTCACAGATATAGATTTCAAACTCATTGTTGGTCTGAGATGGCCTATTGTTGCTGAACTGAGAGAATTCTAATTCTGAACTTCTATTCCTATGTTATTCTATTTTGGGCCATGGAAACTTAGCTTGTATCCCAGTAGAGTTGAGAAGAATTCCAGTAGTTAAGAATTCCAATAGAGGTGGGGGCTGGAGCGATCGCATAGCGGGTAGGGCTCCCATATGGTCCCCTGAGCACTGCCAGGAGTAATTCCTGAGTACAGAGCCAGGAGTAACTCCTGTGCATTGCCGGGTGTGGCCCAAAAAGCAAGCAAACAAACAGACAAACAAACAAACAAAAAAAGAATTCCAATACAGGGGTTGGGAAGATAACTTAGACAGAGGCAAGGTGCTTGCTTTACTCAGAGCTGACCCTGGCTTGATCATGGCATTGGCATATAGTTCCCTGAGTACTGCCAGGAGTGATTCCTGAGCAGAATTCAAATAGAGCAGAAAAACAGATGTTCAGAATGTGGGTTTTGTTCTTGCTCCAAACTTCTCAGGGCTCATGAGTCCATGAGATAAAGATGCAGTGAACATTCTGGAACACTAACTGTACTAAAGATCATGAGGGAAAAAAGGAATATTAAGCCCAAATACGGATCTTATATGGGTCAGCACACAAAAATTAAGCAAAGCTGCAGTAGAAATCAGTTCCCTGGGGAGTCCTGGAGGTGGTGGATACATCTAGCTTGGGGGTGCCTTTTTTCACCAGAATCTTTCACTCTACAAGGTCTCAGAGAAGCTTTGAGAATTACGGAAAACCTCCCTGGAGGCCACTAGAGGGTACTCACACTTTAATTGTAAGAGGCCAGAGGAAGGCGTGTTATTTTCTTGGATCTGAATTTGGCTCTGCTTTGTCTGCAGATTCCAAACTGAGTGTCCATTTCAGTGCCTTTGGGACCAGCGCAGGGAGAACACTGACCCAAGGAGGTCTGAACTGGAAGTCTTGAGATTTGGGGCCATGTGGGGACCTTGGGCAAGCCCACTTTGCTCTTATATCCTTATATCTTGACTGTTTTGACTGTGAAATGTAGTTAGAATTGTGCCCAAAGGGCCCTCTTAGGGGGCTCATAGGTGGGATTTTGGCTGAAAGCAATTTCTTTCTTTCAAATAGAGCTGCTAATTTTTGTTTTATTTTAGAGTTGTCTGAGGATGGGTTGTGGTGCTAAGGAGGACATAGAAAACGACAGGCTGCTGATTAGGACAATTTTCCTCTGTCTTTACCTTCTGCATAAACAAACTGGCTACACTCCTGATCTGCCTCCTTTCTTATCCTCTTCCTTCTGCCAACAATAAGATTTCAGCTAGATCTAGGCACCTGCTGACTTATGTCCCTTTTTACATGGGGGTTATTTTGGGTTTTGGGACCATCCATGGAGGGGCCCATGAGTTACTAGTAGTGGTGCTGGCAGGATCATAGGCAGGGTCAGGGATTGTACCAGAATTGTTTGCATGCAAGGCAAGTACCTTAATCCCATACAAATCTCTCTACCCCCCACACTACACTGCCACCTACTTTTTATGAGAGGCTTATAGGTATGCTACATGAGCTGAAGCTAGGAAGTGCTGAGCTATGCAAGGGTCCCAACCTTTCCACATGGGTGACTTGTGGTCAGAGAAAGGACAGCTTGCTGGTCTGCTGCTGCTGTATCGAGACTGGAAGTTTGGGCTCCCCTATGGCAGTAGAAGCTCCATGGCAGGTCTCTTCATGTGCCTCTCACCAACCCCCGCAGACACAAAGTGGTCCTAGTGAATTTTTTTATGTTGTTATTGTTGTTTTGGGGCCACAGCAGGCAATGCTCAGGGGTTACTCCTGGTTCTTCACATAGAAATCACTCCTGGCAGTGCTCGGGGACTGTATAGGATGATGGGAATTGAACTTAGGTCTGCCACATGCAAGGCAAATGCCCTAGCTGCTGTACTAGCATTCTAGCCACAAGTCCAACCGAGTCTTAACTAAAGCTCACTAAAGCTCTGCCAAGCTTTCCATTCCCTGAGAAGTCATTATTATCACTGCATCCCAAACCCAAGTTCCTGACCCACTTACGTTCCTGACCCACTTATTTACTCATTTATGGTTTTAATTCATGTGTCAGCCACCAACTGAGCCTAAATACATTCACAGTACTGAGAGCTCTGTGGGATGAAAGGAGTAAAGTAAGGTTCTTTCTGTTAAAGGTTCACCTTGCAAACCCTTAAAGTCAAAGTCTTTTGTGCATCCTTCCTATCTTGTTAGTGTCAACTGTCTAATATAGTATCTTCACATCGTCCATTCTTAAGGATCTTTTCAGAGACTGGGTGGGCTTTAATGGCCAAATATTTATCCCGTTTGGTCCCTTGCCATTGTCCCATGAGATAACTAGCATTTGAGTACCAGATAACATCTCTCCTACCTTCCCCCTGCAAACACCTACCTCCATGGACTTGATCATTCATCTGATTTCACCTCAATTCTCTCACTCTCTTTCCCTCAAGATGTCACTGCAAATGTCTAGTCTATGATAGGCAACAATCCTGCAGGTGATTCTTGAGGATTGACATCATTTGAATATCTCAAAGTCTGTGCAAAGCTTTTGATTATATAGTTTCATGGTGGAGATAAATGTGACATCAGAAATGACAGTGAATTGCATATAGGCCAATGTGGGAGGAGGTACCAAATAAATTGGCCAGCATACCTTTATTATAAGTGTAGGATCAGTTCTTTGATATTTTATAAGGATGCTAGGAACTTACCATCACTTGTTTCAGACACCATACGCAGCTCAGGAATCCTTGCAGGGGAAAGGACAATTGGGTGAAAGTGCCCTCGAGATTTCATTGCAGGTCCTTAAAAGAAAAAAAAAAAGCTTAGAATAAGGAAATGCCTTTCATTGACATTAAAAATTTTAATAAAATGTTCAGATGTTAACTAAAAAAATTATAATAGGGGCTGCAGATAATTTAGTGATTAGGATGCATGCCTAGTATGTGCCCCACATGGGTTTGATCCCCAGCACCACAGGGACTCCTGAGCATTGCTGGGTGCATCCTGTAGACCCGGAGCACTGTGGGTGGTCCCTGGCACTGTGGAATCTGAACAGCATAGTATTCTCAGGCCCCAGCCTGGAACCAATGGCCTGGCTGCCTGAGCATTGCTTTAAGTGGCCTCTGGGCCCCCTGAACACAGTTTGGAAGTACCCTCATTACAATAAATAAACTCAGTGAGTTAGCTGGGGGCTCCTGACATAAGGACTTCATCTTTATTCTTATTCTAGCCTGTTGACAGGGAGGGAATTCCTCTCTATTGTTCTAGGGGTCAGGTGAAACCCTTTAACAAGTACAACCCCATAAGCAACATGCTTATCACAATCCTGATTATCACAATACTGATTATTCCCCATAACTGCAAGCCAATTGTTCTCCATGACCATAATCCAGTGTACCTATTAACTACCTTATATTGCTTCTGTAACTGACTTTGCTGATCACAGCTCTTACAGCCCTAACCCATTGTATACACTATCTGACTCGGATGTAATTTTTGGCTTCATAAAATTACTGTCCTTGTCACTTGAGTTCTTTGGGATGCTAGTTCACTTATGGTTGCTGGCTTTAATAAAGATTCCCAATTTGGCCTCTCTGGTGCTCATTTGCGTTTCATGAAATTCCCTTACCAAACAACAATCTATTCTACCAGCTAAAGTGCTAGAGCATGCCTTCCAGTGTATTTATTTATATACCCACAGCATAGACAAAAGGTAGAAAAGAAAATGGATGAGAGGTTCTTAAAAACAATGCTTGCATGTAGACAACAGGAGACATATAAAAAAATATTTGAGTTACATGACCTTAGAGAGAAGAAGGGACCAGCAGAATGTGCTAGGCTCATAGAGTGAACTCTTTTTTGTTTCTTTTTGGGTCACACCTGGTATTACTCCTGGCTCTGCACTCAGGAATTACCCCTGGCAGTGCTCAGGGGACCATATGGAATGCTGGGAATAGAACCCGGGTCGGCCGCGTGCAGGGCAAACGCCCCACCCACTGTGCTATTGCTCCAGTTCCACATAGAGTGAACTCTTAACACAGCTCCATGCAGCAGTAAAGATGAATGTAAGGTCAAAAATATTGAGTGAGTGCCAAAGCAATAGTAGGGCACTTGCTTTGCATGCCACCGGCCCGGGTTCAATCTCTGGCATCCCATATGGTCCCTCAAGCACAACCAGGAGTAATTCCTGAATGCAAATCCAGGAGTAACTCCTGAGCATCGCTGGGTGTGACCCCAAAAAAGTGAGAAAACATGTTGAGTGAACATGGAACATTTTAGAAGGATAACATCAGAACAGTCTATTTATATAATGGACAAAAATAGGCAAAGTGAAACAACATATTTGCTTAGGGAATCAAATATATGTGGTTAAATTGTAAAAATTAAAAAGACATTTAAATTGGCTAATAAAGTTTCTAAGACAAAGGAAGGGAAGGAAGAGAAGAGGGAAAACATGCCTCCAAAGTTTTTCTTTTCTATTTTCCACACCCGGCTGGTGCCATGGAGTGCTGGGCCTCTGCTCTAGGCCTCTGAGTCATCTCTCATGTCTAATCTCCAAAGCTTTTGATAATGTGCTCAATATTAAATTAGATGTGGGTGATAAGTTGTTGTGCATTGTTAGTAAGTTGATCTGTATTTTATAACATTTTTCATTCTGGTTAAATAGAAAATTTCTTAATACTTTTCCTCACTACTCAAGAAGTCAAGTTCTGCAATGGCTGGGCAATGGGACATACAAAACTTTAGAGACCATTTTCATGTAACATGACATAAAACATTATATTTGTATTATACCTTATTATTACTAGTTCTACTCTATATAATTTATATTAGATAAAATATACCAATAATAATAATAGGAACAGGTAATATATATAATATTAACACATATAATGTATTATTATATTATGATTATAAACAATGAGGCTTTCATGGTGATGAAGTGGTTTTCTAGGCTGAACACAGAGAAGGTGACTGGAATTCCAGCTTGGTCTTCATGGCAGTCTGACAACTGTTGTTCTTACTCACCCAGGGAGGTGTTTCCCAAGATAAGAGGAGCACTAGGGTACTTCACTTTCAGTGCCAAGAGATCCTTGAGGGTCCCAGGGGAGATCCAAGTAACCCTTTCTCCATGAAAGGTCAGGGTTTCTTTTTCTGGCCTCTCAGCCATTCTCTAAGGACAAAGACAACTGTGAGGATTATACAACATATATGGCAAAGGCATATTTCTCTGGAGAGATTTCTGAAGCCCTGTGTCCCACTTGATTCAAAGACAGCCATTAAATATGTGTAAATTTCCACAACTGAGTATTTAACCCTTCAATGTAAGAAGCAAGCATGAGACGCTTTGAAGAGAAACAACCATTTAAACTACAACTTGTCACTCACCCATCAGTATTGATTAACTGAACATAATTTAAACTTAAAAACATTTTAATTGTTTTTTTAGCAGGGCCACACATAGTGATGCTCAGAGCTTACTCCTAGCTCTGTACTCAGAGATCACTCTTGGCAGGTTTGAGGGACCATATAGTATAGGGTTCCAGGTATTGAATCTGGGTCTACAGCATGCAAAGCAAACACCCTACCTGCTGAACTATCACTCAGGCCCTTTGGTTCTTTGAAAAGAATTCTAGACTCCACCAGCTCTGCAGCAGCGACTGCTGTCTGTCAGATCTTGTGCTGCCATTGATCCGACTGTGTTCATGGTAGATTTCCTGTTCACTCCCTCACCTCTCCACAGGCTAGTCCCTTCATATGCACCCCAATTCCATACCACTTCTTTTCATAGAGGCATACTCCTTCCTCTGCCCAGCCTCCCATAGAGCTTCTTAGGAAGAGGAAAAGCCAACTGACTTAAGACCAAGGTGACCTGCCCCCCTCTCTGATCTTCCCTGGTTCACTGTGCTCGAGCAGATCGACATTCCCAGTTTGGTCTCCAGATCAGGCCCAGTGGTCTCCCACCCTTTACATCTTTCCACTTGCTGCCTCATGCCCCAGATTGCTCTTCCTTGAATATCTCTCTGTGGCCGGCTTTCTCACCTCATCAGGACTGTGTTCAAATGTTATCTTCTCAGAGGATCATCCTCAGCCAGGATGTATAAATCATCACCCCTTGCATCCCATCCTCTTACTTAATTTTGTTCTTCTCACTGCCTAACACTCTATTTCTTATCTAATTTTCTTGCTGATTATCTTTTCCAGCAGATTATAAGATCCTAGAGAGAGGGTTTTGGGCCAGTTTCTTGCCCTGCTGTATATTCAGTCTGAAACAGCTAAATGGAAACTGGCACTTTGTTGAATGAATACACTTTAATTGAATGACCTATTAGCACTCAGAACTCCCTCATAATTGTATATTTTATCAAATTGAACAACTCAATGCCTCAGATGATACAAACATTGACAGAGGGAATGCAGGACAGAAAGACCCCTAAAAATGCTTCTTCGGTGTTGGCTAGAGAGATAATACAGTGGGTAGGGCATTGTCTTCTCTGTGGCCAACCTGGGTTTGATCCCAAATGGCCCCTCAAGCTGCCAGCAGTGATTCACCAATGCAAAGTAACTCCTGAGCACCACCGGGTATATCCCTCCTCAAATGCTTTTTGGGTCACTATACTTAGATGGGCTAGAAAAACCAAATTAGAAGCCTAGAAAGGCTGGATCACTTGGCATAGCCAACAGGGACATATGTCCAATGGCAGTGGTAACAGTAAAGTCATTTAAAAAGTGGACTGGGCAGAGTGATAGTCCAGTGGGCAGAGCATTTGTTTTTCATGCAGTCAACCCAGGCTGACCTGGGGTTCTATCCTCTGCGTTCTATATGATCCTGTAAGCACTGCCAGGAATGAAATTCCTGAGTGCAGAGCCAGGAGTAACCCCTGAGCATTGCCAGGTGTGACCCCCCCAAACCAAAAAGCCAAAAATCTCCCCCCCACAAAAGTGGCTTGAGTAGTGGCTTTAGGCAATGTATTTAGAATATCAGTCTAACTAGGGTGGGGACAGTTATCTTGATCTGATGAATTATTTTCATAATCTGACTATTTCACAGGAAGGAAAGGGTGGTCTTATAAAATGGAGTTTATAACCAGTGACATTTAAACAAGGACAAAAAATAGCTAGTACATCTTACCAAGAGTTCTGGAGGAAATATGAGCTCCTGGGTAGGATCCAAGGGCTGGAACTCTTCTTTCACAAATAATTCTGTGCAAATCTTTAGAAAGGGCAAAGAAGGCAACCCAAATCAATTGGAAACAGCATTGCAATTCTTTACAGTCATTAGGCAAAATGAACATGGTAATAATTCTCTTGCTCTCCTTGTGCAAGGAAAAATTAAGCAAATAATTTCAAATAAGAATATTTGAGACTGGAGCGATAGTACAGCAGGCTGGACTTTTGTCATATATGCAGCCTATCTGGGTTTGATCCCTGGCATCCAGTATAGTGCCCTGAGCCCTGCCAGGAGTGATCCCTGAATACACTACCAAAAGTAACCCTTGAGCATCACTGGGTGTGGCCCCAAAACCAAATAAATAAATAAATAAATAGATAGATAATAAGTTTTATTGTAAGAGAAATGCTTATTTATCACAAATAGAAAACTAAAGAAAAAGCGTTTTCTGAAATGAAAAAAGTAAAAAAGTATCTTGGGATACACTTAGTCTGTGAAAAGCTATCAGAGATTAAATAAATTTGGGAAACTCTCTCTACCATCCTCCATTCTCCTAAATCTATCCTGTCACACCAGGATCTAAAAAAGCCAGTTCTCTGAGAAATCCCTTAGTTTTAGTAAAAATGATTCTAAACATACATATGAATGTACAAACACATATACATACACTCTAACTTTTATAATAATATTTACCATTGAGTACTTTCTAAGCATTTTTAATTGCATCAATAATTTATATAATCCTCATAACAACTACATAGTAAAATTTTCATCTACAATTTTTACTAATTTTTACTAATCAGGAAACAAAAACACAGTGAAGAGTTACCCAAAGTATGGCATTGCCTGAATCAGATCTTTTTTATCTGGAGAAAGTTATTCCCAGACAACATTCCTGAAGGGCTAGGGGAACTGGGAGAGATGCGTGAGTGGCAGGGCGTGAGGTCCTGTGGAATGAGAAGATGGATCTGGGCTCATTCTAAGCTTGCCAGGATTCTACCCTCTGACGCATTCAGTGGAAAGAAACTCAACCTGTCTAAACATTAAATGGCAACACTGCATATTTTGAAGAGTCTTTGGGATTATTAGTGAAATCACCTGACATTTTACCAACATTCCACTTCTTTTTCTATTTCTCTAAAATCTTTCAGTTTTCTGAAGAAAAAATTGCAACCCTTCCTTGTAAGGCTCTTAGTGGGGTCAAGACTTAACAGTTTTTGCATTAGTTGGCATAAGAAGTTTGGGCAGTATCTGGGAGCAATAAGGTGATCTCTCTCTAAAACTCAGAAATAAAGTTATGTCTGAGAAATAAAATGTAAAATAAACAATAAATCAGGAATGAGGAATTAAAAGTCCTCCTAACAGAAATCAGACCAAAACTTAATATTTCTCATTTTAACGTGTATCCCCATATGTGTTCCAGAGGGAGACATTGGAGATTCATGAGACCCATTACACAACCGTGTTTCTCTTTAGAAATGTGTATCCAGGACACCTTCCAGTTAAAACAACGTTCTGTTGGTTTGAGTAGAGTCTGGTGGTCCCAAAGCATACCCTGATTGAATTCCCAAAGAGATCATAAAATCATGAGGCAAACCTTAAAATGTACTGATATTCTGTGTAGTGGTCGCTGACACCTCCTGTCCACCCACAACTCCCTCCCATTCTGTGGAGACCTTCAGACAAAAGGGAGCAAGATGGGTCCCAGGTACAAAAATACACAGATAGATATGCAGAGGAGCAGGGATGTGATGAATATCCTCTGAGATCAACTCTTTTCTCTCAGATTTCCTTGTCTACAGAGAGCGAGTCCATTTATCCAGTATTGCAGCTTGTCTAAGTAATTCCTTTAACTGTTTGGCAAAGGGTCTGTTTTTAAAAAGTAGCATCCCTGAGAGGGTAAAACCAGGGACTAGAATGTTTCTGGCTAAACTTCCAAGCCAAGTGCCCATGAACTTCCCATATGACTTTGAACAGCCTCCTTCCTGAGGTTGCAGCGCCCTCTAAGGCCAGCTCAGAAACCCATTCCCACCCCACTATGAGTCTCATCAAAGCAGGGGAATGTCTGTTGTTTCCTGGTCTGAATGGGTTTTGTTTCTTTGCTTTAGACATCCAGAGAGAACACGGGAAAATCAAACCATGGGCGTTGAATTACACTTTACCCAGCTCCCAAATGAAAGTGCTTTATTCAAGAATGCCCTTTGGATATTTGTAAGTAAAGACAGGATAACCATCAAAGCAGGCAGTTTCTGGACCAGTATGAAACAATGCTCTCAGGAAGAAAACAAAACAAACCAAGGCACTCACGTCACTTTCCTTGTTGAGTGAGGAAGAATCATGTTCTCCCCGGTCCAAGCAGCATTTTCCTGTTCCTTTCTGTGGACAGCCACTGGACTCCTAAGAAGGAAAAATGTCATGAGATTAAAAAAAAAAAAAAATCAGACCTTTGTAAAAGATAAACAAAGTGGGTGTGTGCCTTGGAAAGTTTGGGAATTATTTTTTTTATTTTTTATTTTTGGTTTTTGGGCCACACCTGGCACTGCTCAGAGCTTACTATGTCGGGCTTACTCTTGGCTCTGTACACAGGCATCATTCCTGGCTGACTTGGGGGACCGTATGGGATATCTGGGGTCGAACCAGGGTCGACCACATAGAAGACAAGAACCTTGCTTGATGTGACCCAAGTTTGACAATTTGAGAAAGATTTTATACATTTTTTAGTCACTTTCAATGGTTTTAGTAGAAGAGAAATAATCACAAGTTTTTTCTTCTTTTTTATGTAAAAGAATATGCATAGTAACAAAAATTAGCACTATTAGCACTGTCAGTTAGCACTGTCGTCCAGTTATTCATCGATTTGTTCAAGTGGGCACCAGTAATGTCTCCATTGTGAGACTTGTTACTGTTTTTGGTATATCGAATATGCCACGGGTAGCTTGCCAGGCTCTGCCTTGTGGGCAGTATACTCTCAGTAACTTTCTGGGCTCTTTGAGAGGGACGGAGGAAATGAACCCGGGTCAGCTGCATGCAAGGCAAACACCCTACCCACTGTACTATTGCTCCAGTCCAACAAAAATGATATATATAAAATAAGCTTTCTATATCATTACAAAATCTTAATTGACTGGAAACATACTACAAGAGTTAAGGTGTTTTCCCTGGGACTGAGAGATAATACAGTTGGTGGGGTGCTTGTCTTGCACACTGCTGACCCAGATTTGATCCCTGGCATCTTATATGGTCCCCTGAGCACTGCCAGGAGTCCTGAGTCTAGAGCCAGGAGTAACGCCATTTGGGGCCAAAAAGACAATAAAAAAAAAAGGAGAAAGAAAGAAAAGGAAAGAAAGGTGTTTGCGTCGCACTTCTCAAGAAAAGGCCTCTTGAGACTGCCTGGAGGAGGGAAAGTTAAAGACCCTCTAGTGTAGTATTGCCCCTGTCCAATCTGCTATTGGTGGTGGACTGCTCTCCCATTAAGTGCTAGTCATAGTTTTAGCAATGTGCTCGGTGACAGGAGTAACTCTTGCTGAGCTCTTAGTAAATGTCAGACAAAACTTCTACAGGCTTTACCTATGACATCTCATTTCATCTCTGCAATAGCCTAGTGAGTTATTCCAAGTTTTTTTGTTTGTTTGCTTTGGGACCACACCTGGTAGTGTTCAGAGCTTTATACTGGTTCAGGGAATCACTCTTGGTGAGGTTCAGGGGACCATATGGGGTGCCAGGGATCAAACCCAGGTCAGCCATGTACAAGGGAAACTTCCTGTACTCTTGTAGTTGGGATGCATTTTGGATTCCACTGGCATTTACAAGTTTAATCACACTTCACAGCTGCTCTGGACTCTAATAACTAACTTTTCCTCCCTAAAGCAAACCCTACACCTTGTTTCTTTGTGTTTGTCAGGGCTCTCTTATCAGTCCTGCTGGCTAGTATGACTGGGCATGAAAGATATCCTGGTGACTTTGATCACTGAGTCTCCCTCTGTGGTTCAATGTGGAATACCAAGTGGAAAGATACTCACCTACTCCTTAACAAACATCTAGACTTCTACAAATCAGCTGGAGCTAATTACCTTGGTCTCCCTTGTAGACCCAGTACGATGGCTAAAAACTCCAATCTCTGTAATCGACCAGTTGTGACTGTCAATTTTGCAGTGTAAGTGTCCCCACAGCTTCCTACTCACCACACAGAAGGTCTTCCCACTGTCGAGAATTGGTCGATAGCCAGTGCAGCGACATAAGTTTCCTAAGCAGAGAAGAAGCATGCTTGTCAGTAGGCCTTAATTTTACTGTTTTTGTCTTAGGTTAAAACAAATCAGACTTGGGGCTGGAGGGATAGCACAGCAGATAGGGCATTTGCCTTGCACACGGCTGACCCAGGTTCGATTCCCAGTATCCCATATGGTCTCCTGAGCACTGCCAGGAGAAATTCCTGAATGCAGAGCCAGGAGTAACCCCTGTGCATCGCCAAGTGTGACCCAAAAAGCGGAAAAAAACCCCCACCAAAATCAAAACCAAAAAACCCAAATCAGACTTTTGGGGGTAAGGGTGAGGTTGAGTAGTTATTTCTAAAATAATTAGGTATTGATGATGATGATGATGAGGATGAGGATTATTATTATTATTATTATTATTATTTTTGCTTTTTGGGTCACACCTGACGAAGCACAGGGGTTACTCCTGGCTCTGCACTCAAAAATTTCTCCTGGTGGTGCTCAGGGGACCATATGAGATGCTGGAAATCGAACCCTTGTCAGCCGTGTGCAAGGCAAATGCCCTACCCACTGTGCTATCAGCCCTTAAGGTTTTATTTTTTAATTGGTTTTGTCTACGGAACTATTTGGCTGCTAATTAAATTTTTTATCATGGAATAATTCTTAGTTCACATGCAATTATGAGAGATAATAGGGAGATACTTCTATTGTTTTGTCTTTACTCATTTCCCCAAAATAAAAACATCTAAAATTTTAGAAAGGGGTAAAGTTGAAGGCATTTTCTAGATCACAGTGCTCTTCTCTCAAACTCTTCTTAGAATATTTGGTAAGCTCACTTTTATTCAACATGTGTCCACTTATAGCAACTATATTTTGGGCACTAAGTAAGACATGGGGTCCCATAAAACTTGGAAAATGTATGTTCTTTCTAAGGCACTTTATAAACAAAGAACAATGCCTTGAAGAGCAGGTTACTGGATGGATCAGAATTTCCCAGCGAAATTTGTCAATAATGCAGAACCAGAGCATCAGAGTGGATGCCGAGAAAGCCCAAAAAAGCTGTAAACAAATGGTTTGTGTGTGAGCCTGCACTGTCAGAGATCAAGAACCTCAGATTTGTAAAGAAGGGGGGATGGGGATGGGAGTGGAGGTTCAGTGTGGTCATCCAGGAAGCCACTTCGAAGAGTGAGCTTGAATGAGGAGCTGTGGGGATGAAGCAATAGTACAGCAGGGAGGCTGCTTGCCTTGAAAGCCGCTCACCTGGGTTCAACCCCTGGCATCCCATATGGTCCCCTGAGTACTGACAGGAGTGATTCCTGAGTGCAGGTGCCTGAGCATCACAGGATGTGGTCGCTCTCAAAAAGGAAGGAAGGAAGGAAGGAAGGAAGGAAGGAAGGAAGGAAGGAAGGAAGGAAGGAAGGAAGGAAGGAAGGAAGGAAGGAAGGAAGGAAGGAAGGAAGGAAGGAAGGAAGGAAGGAAGGAAGGAAGAAAAGCTGTGTGTTTGTTGAGGGCAGAAGAGAGAGGGATATTCATGGCTTCTGGGGTAAGCAACTCAGAGGTGGAAATGTGAAGAGAATTTAGGCACTGAGAGGAGAAAGCGCTGCGGGGCTGATATAGGGGAGGAGGAACTTTGAATTAGTTCTGCTGGAAGTTGGTAGCTTGAGTCACCCTTGGGAGTGAGGAGCTGCTGAAGAACCTCTCCATGGGGGGACTAAGGAAGGGAGGGTTTTAGATGTCTTGGTCTGTGTTTCTGGAATGGAGCAGTATAAAAATTCCCAACCATCTTGCTTGATTTAGTCTAGTGTCTTTGTGCTTATCTTTCAGAAAGTCCCATTGAAACTTGTCTAAGGATGTGTGACACCTGAAATGATGTAAATTGATCCTGTAAAAGAATTATATTTTTGCTTTTAGAAATTTATTTTTGTTTTCTGGGCCACATCTAGGGATGCTTAGGTCCTATTCTTGGCTCTGTACTTGAGGGCCACTCCTGGTGGTGCATGGAAATCTTGAATTGATGGGAATCAAACACAGAGCTCCCACATGCAAAGCATGTGCTCCAGTCATTTGAGTCATCTCCCCAGACCCAAAGGGAAGTTTATGAAGTTCACATTGGTAAGTTAAATGACTTACACATTAAAAGAAAACCTCTTGGGTGGGACCTGGGATAAAGTTCAATAGAAAACATTTGCCCTGTATGTGTGAGGCTTGATTTGATTCCCAGCACAACTTTGTCCCCCAGAAGTTATTTTTGAGCATGGAGCTCTGGAGCCCTGCTCTATGTTGCCCCTGAAAAACAACAAATCTTTTTACACGTGAAGGACTCTGTTAAGGGCTTTACTGTGTCTCAAAAAAAAAAAAAAAAAAAAGAAAGAAAGAAATCTAGCCCCCAGAACTTACTAACATGACCAGATTTGTAAATAGGGTCTCTACAGATGCAATCAAGTTGAAATTAGGACATACTGGATTGGGGCAGATCTCTATTCAGTGACTGACGTTCAAATAAGGCAAGGAAGTAAGCACACGAATACTCAGAAAAGGGCAGGAGATGCTGGAGGCAGAGAATAGTAACACTGTAGGTCAGGAATGAGCAGCTACTGTCCAGCAGGAAGTAATCGCAGCAGGAAGAGGCCAGGGCAATTTCTTTCTGGGACTATCAGATGGAGCCTGGTATTGTGGACACCTTGACTCAGTCTTCCAGCCTTTGGAGCTATAAGAGGAGATACTTCTTTGGTTTGAAATTACCCACTTTAAGCTACTCTGTCAAGACAGTCCTAAGCCACTTAGTAAGTCACTGCATGGAGAAATAGGGTGTCAAGATGGATGTGACCCCTGTGTTTGTGCACATGTTCCAGCCTAGAGATCTGAAAATCAAGGTAATATTTGGTTTTCTCTGCTCCTGAGGGAGAGGATGTAGTTATTTAAAAAGCAACCCTGAAGGAGGTTGGGACAGAAGCAAGGCTGCAGCCTCAGTGGGTGACAGGTCAGACCTACCCCCCAGTGCTTCCATGAGCTGCTCCTCCGAGGGCTGAGGGTAGTTCCTGAGCAGTGTGTACATGGACATCACCATCCCAGGGGTACAGAATCCACACTGGGTGCCATGGCTCTTAGCAATTCTTTCCTGGAAGAACAAAGACATGGTCAATGGTATGGCCTTCCTGCTGCCAGGAATCCCATGCTGTATCTCCTTGAGGTAAGATTTTGCCTTCTCCATCAGAGCTTCCTCACATCTCTGAGGAGATTCAGAGCCATATTCCATCACTAACATCACTTCTCCTGTGCAGATGCCCAGCTCCTCCCAATTGGGAATTCCTTTCCAGAGTGAGACATCTCCAGACGTCAGCAATGAAAGAGAAGTGTGTGGAAGTTTCATAGTTTTCTCCAACACCCCCACCACTTGGGCAGTCTGAACCATGACTAGGATGATACCTCTTAGCATAGATGTAGAGACTATCTATGGTTGACATCATATTAACTTTCTTTCTGCTGCTCCCAAAGGAACTCTGCTTTCAAAGGTTCAAGATTTTGCTGTTTCCCAGATCCTTGCTATTGAAGTGTAGTCCACTGGCCAATTGGGTTGATTCCACTTGAGAGCTTGCTGGACTTGCAAGCAACTTGTGGTGTCTGCTCCAAACCTCTTGATTCAGAATCTGCACTAGTGTTATTATTATTGTTGTTGTTATTGTTATTATTATTTTCAAGCTCTCAGGCACATTGAAGTTTATGAAGCCTGGATTTTAGAACATAATGCAATTATAGGATTCAGTTTTGGTAATCTTGCTGTGAACAGTCTCTCTGACTTTCTCAAAGACTCTAGCAAACTCTGTTGGTTACTTTGCCTTTGCTAAATTTTCTGTAATCAGTTATCATATGATTAATTGAGCTCCTCTCGCATGGAAGGACGTAAGGGCTTGGTGGATCTGGCCTATGAGTCTCCAAGCTCCTATGATAATAACAAAGGGATGATATGTTTCCTGCTAATGTGAGTCACAGTTCTCTTAGAAGCAGTCACTGTCTCCCAGCATTTAGTCAATCATGTTGGGAAGTGATTGTCCTTGTGCAATGACCCAGTTCCCCTCAATTCTCATTTTACTTTCAAGACCTCCACACTACAGGGAATAAATCCAAATTTTATTAGTCAGAGACATTTTTGAATAGTATCCTCTTAACAATATTTATTCTAGACTGTAGTCCAATAGACATTCATCAGTATTTTGATAATTCTGCTTGACATTCAAGTAGGAAAAGCAATTATCATCTAATCAAATATGAATGGATTTCCAGCTTCCTGTAAAATCATATAACAGATGCTACTGTCCCAGTCAGTATGTACCAAAAGGTTCTATTTACATGACCACAACTTAGAAGCTGCAGATAGCACAGAGGGCACCACACTAGTTGAAAAGATGAAGTGAAGAATGAGAAAACTAGAATGTGTGCTTACCTGCACAGGGTGAAGCCTGGTTTTGATACTTCCTACACCTTCCACAGTGGTGACGGCCGCTCCATACAGAGAACAGATGGGTACCAAGCATGCGGTGACAGAGAAGTGTCTTTTATGAGAAGCACAAGGAAAAGAAGGAGAGTAACTGAGTCTTGCCTAATGGGAAACTTGGGAACCAAGAAGAGCAGCAAAATACCTCCTCACCAAAGACCATCATTGGTGTAGGCAGGGAGATAGGAAAAGGCCCCCATGGCAATGAAATTCCTAGGAACTAATAAAACCAAATAGCCCTAAGGCTACAAAGAGCCCACCTTGTAAGCTCAGAAGCCTGATAAGACTTTATCTGGAGCCTTCAGACCCAAAGGAAGCTGGACTCCCCTCTGAGAGAAGCACTAGCAGGAACAAAGGCCAAGGAAAGGAATTTCAAAGAGGACCATCAACTACTCCCAATTGTACCCCATTGGCTATGACCCTAGCAACAGACTCTTACATAGCTAGAAGCCCCACTTGGGGACAGCCTGGGAGAAACCCTGTAAAAACCACCTTGAACAAAGTAAGTGCAGTGTATGTTGCTGGAGCCCATATGCTGCTTGTGTCCATGTGAGCACATATGGTGCCTGAGTACATGTGTCTTCCACATCTCCCCTCTTAGGGTTTGCTCCACCTTTGAAGAAGCCCTTCTCCTTTCTTGAGCATGTTACCCTCCCTCCCCTTGCTTTCCCATCTTCCCCTTCTTAAAAGCCTTCAAATAACATGTTTTTACACTACTGTACATCTCCTCCTGAAATTCTTTTCTGTGATACAGAACAAAGACCTGGAAGGCCAGGAGAAGGTCTAGGATTGGCTTTCCTTTCCTGCAAAGAGCAATTCCTTGCTTCAGCTTGAGTCGGTGGCTACCCAAGAAATCTGGTGGTAGGAATCAACTCCCATGCCAAAAAGATCAAGTGGGGGCCAGAGCAATAGTACAGTGGGTAGGGCGTTTGCCTTGCACGCAGCAGATCTGGGTTCAATCCCCGGCATCCCATATGGTCTCTCCAGCACCGCCAGGAGTGATTTCTGAGTGCAGAGCCAGGAGTAATCCAGAGCGTCATTGGGTGTGACCCAAAAAGAAAAAAAAACTGGAGGGCCGGAGGGGTAATACAGTAGGTAAGGTGCATGCCTTAAACTTGACCCAGGTTTGATCCCTGGCATCCCATATGTGCCCCAGAGCACTGCCAGGAGTAACCCCTGAGTATTGCCAGCTGTGGCCCCCAAACAAGAAAAAAAGACCAAGTGAACGTCAGGTGTGGCTTGATGGTCACCTAGCAGAACTGGTGGGGCTCTGGCCCATGACACACAGGGGCTCATCCACAGACTTATCAGTCCTTGCCTTCGCAGCTGTTCCCAGGCTGGCAGAGGTGGATGAGGAGAAGTGGCCATCTCTCTCTCTTCTCTGCCTCACATAAGCCATCTGTGGAGTCCCATCGACTTCACAATGAGAGATGGGGAATTGGAAGATGGGAAGGAGGAAGGATTTTGAATCTTTGATTCAGACTTAGTATATCTGTAATAATGGAATAGCTTTGGACTGCCTGGCATGCAGAGATCCTAGGTTTCATTCCTGGAACTGCACACTAGAGTGGCTCTGGTGGCCCCCTGCACTGCAGGGCCTGAGAACCTCTGGACCGGGAATGACTGGCCCTGGTCTTCCGAGCATTATTTGGGAGGAACATCATCTTTCACCCAAAATGAATTGAACATTATTATGGTGAGTCTGTGTAGTCCAAATTTCAGAAATTGTTCTAAGCCTAGAACAGGCCCACATCTGGGCATGAGCATAGACCTTGGTTTTCCCTCACGAGGTGCTGTGAGCAGTCCCATTTTTGACTGCCCCCATCCTACAATTTCTGACTTCCTGTGAATTCCTGGGCTCTTTCCAATAAACAGGAAGTTAACAATTGTCCAACATAAAATTCTGCCTCAGGGTTTAGGCTAAAATAATGGAGAATGCCTAAGGCAAATGGACAGACAAGGATCTGTTTGGTCCTTCATTCTCTGTAACATTTTTGTCAATAGTTAAGAAATGTAAAGAGGCCATTTTTCATTTAAAACAGCCTACACAAAAATCCCTTATTTTGAACTTTCCTGTGTTCTCTGTAATGCGATATTCAGTTTTCCTATAAAGACTCCACAACAAGAGCCATAGTTGACTTAGTCTACTACTAATTTCCTCCCCAGGAAAAGGGAATTCCTTTTCCTTTTCTTCTACTTTCCAGTAAATTTTTCTCCTTTTCACCTCTGAGTTTGAGCATTTTTACTGTTCAATATTTTCATTCTGGAAAATATTGAAGCAACTGGGAACCGTGGACTGACACAGAGATCTGCTGTCACTGCTTCTGCATCATACCTGGGTTATCTGGAGTGTGGCCAGACTTCAGATAGGGTTCGTGGGGCAATTGACCCTGTGACAGATAAAAGGCACAACTGTGTCTTTTACCCACATCTACATATTTGAAGATTTAGTTTGTTTGTTTTTTGCTTATTAATTTTAAGCACTCTGACTCAGGTCAATAGTATTGATGGCCTATGTTTTAAGAACATTTTGATACTGTGGGTCAGCGACTTTGGGAAAGCCAAGTCCTGAAATGTGGTCCTTAATGAGATGATAGATTCATGGCACAGGGCCTGCTCTGCAGGGTGGAAAGAACATTCACTTCAGGGCCAGGGAATGTGGGCTCAAGTCCCATTCTACAGCTTACTTGTATGACTGAACATCATACAACAAAATCACTTCATCAACTTGAACCTCAATATCCTCCCATGTAAAATAAATGGCTGTCCTAAATTTGGTTTCCCTTTTAAATTTTATTTCATTTCCTTCCTTTTTAAAAATTTATGTTTTTTTTGGTTTTTGTTTTTGGGCTACACCCAGTGATGGTTAGGGGCTACTCCTGGCTCTGCACTCAGGAATTACTCCTGGCAGTGCTGGGGGACCATACAGGAGGACTGAACCCAGGTTGGTCGCATGCAAGGCAAATACCTACCCACTGTACTATTACTCTGACCCCCTTATTTCATTTTTAATTAAAAAAAAACTGGTTAAGAAGGGCTGAGGGGAGAGTAGAGGAAGTGTGTGTGTGTGTGTGTGTGTGTGTGTGTGTGTGTGTGTGTGTGTGTGTGTGGAGGGTCAGGAATTGAATCCAAGGCTTCACACATGTGATGCAGACACTCTACTATTGAGTTACATTTATAGTCTGCTAAATTAAAGTCCCAGCTACAGAGCTTAAGGAACGCTTACAGTGTTGCATAGGGGACCTAGTGGACCACATAGTGCCAAGGATCAAACCCAGGACTCCACATGCAAGGTACTTTGCCTTTTTGAGCTATAAATTGGGGCTTCTTATCCTGGAATATATAAGGAGCCTTTGAAGGTCCAATGTCCCCCTAAACCCACTGCAAACTGTAGTTGGTTGATGCAGTTAAGTTTTTGGGTTTATTTATTTATTTGTTTATTTATTTATTTATTTATCTCTTTGGAAGTTCCCAGGCAATACTCAGCATGTTGGGCTCCCACAGTGATTCTTTACCGATCATAATACTGATCAAAGCAAATGGCCCAAAATGTGAAGCTACTTAGACTGTACAGTGCTGGGGAATATTCAGGCCATACCAGCACTGCTGGGGGTCTGAGGGCTTCCACCTAGATTTGCTCAGGTGCAGTTCAGGGAATCAAACACTAAGTATGAGCCCTAATTGCTTCACTATCTCCTGGCCCCCGTCAATACATTCTTGAGGTTATAAATTTAAGACTTTATCACATCTTCAGAGGGGGTGTAAGAGCCAGACATGGTGAAAATCATCAGACTGAGAGATTCTTAGAAATTCTTAGCTATGAGGGGAGAATATAAGCCTGGCAAAGACACCAAGTTCTACTCTATGTTCTGGGCAGGGTACCTGATTTTCTTGGAGTCTGGATCATGCTCAGACACCATCACAGTGCAGGCGCCGCAGCCTCCTCCTCCGCAGGCATACTTGGTCCCTGTGAGGCGTACTGGAGCAGGCAGTCAAGGAAAAGGAAAAGAGGGCATTGCACCTTCCTTAGAGCTGCCCGTGACCCCACCCCAAGAACGCTGCCAGGAGGAAGCTCCCCTTCATCTAGTCTTTACCAGGTCTTAGTAAAGTTCATTCCCTGCCCAGTGAGCTATATGACCTTGCCCAGATTAAGCCTTGTCTTCCTGGCTTTTTATTTGCAAAAAGGAAAAAGTACTATCTGTGTTTTCTTCACAGGTGGGTCATAAGCATCTCAAAGCATAATGGATACAAAGTTTTCTTTCATGATAGAGTGTTTGGATAGGCGTTCTTTTGGGTTTTCACAACATAATTAGAAGAGAACTTACTTTTTAGCATTTGATGGCTTACTCATTTTGTCCTCTGATTTGTTTTGTGTTTGAAAGTGGGTGTGGTGGTAGGGGTGGGGTGGGGAGTGGGGCTTTGCAGAAAGTTCCTGTGCTTTTCCAATCCGACTGGCAGATCCCTCCTGATTCTGTCTCTATCCTGATCCCCCATCCCAAGTCAAGATCAGCCTCTGGCCCTGCTCTGTAGTCAACCTTCTAGGACTGGATGTAACAGGTTGAGAAGATTTTAGAAACTGCCGACTCTTTTTTTTTGTTGTTGCTGTTTTACCCCTTTTGCTTAACACCGCTTGTTAGTCTAAATTAAGTCATGACCTCAAATGGTTCTCAGAGCGGTTGTGTGTGAGTGGGCTGATATAGGGCTTGAGTAAGGAGAGAAGAAACCCCATTTAGATAGAGGACTAAAGACAGGTCCAACTCAGGTCTTGGTGAGACAGGCCATATAGGAGTGACTGGCCTCTCATTTTCATGAGAAGTGGGGGCGAAAAAAACCCTTGGTTCAGTTTTCTTAAAATATCAACGTAATAGTATTTCGTAATGTGTGTGTGTGTGTGTGTGTGTGTGTGTGTGTGTGTGTGTGTGTGTGTGTATGGTGCCCAAGATTATTCTAATGCCGAGTCATGTGCCTGACTGAAATTTCTAAATTTTAAAACACTGACAACTAATTAAAAAATGTATGGGCTCTTAGCCAAAATGGGTCCAAGGGCCCTATTACATCCATTTGTTATTTGTTATTTATTAATTAAACTTGTTTAATTATCTGAGAAGCCATCTAGACTTACCAATAAAAATCTACTTGCCAAAAAACAGCTTAAAAAATGTTTCCTGCTCCGAAAATCTATTTCAAAATGTAAAATGTTGGTGTTATGGGAATTCGGGGGAATTCGTCATTAGAAAATCGATGTAAGAAAAGCAGTCTTTCCTGTGACACAGGCATGCTCTGATTCTAGAGAATTTGGTTTCATTCTCAAGCGCAGGGAATTTGTAACCTGGGTCATCATTATATAATTACCCTCTTGGGGATGTAAAAAGTCCTTAAAGGAGTAATTCGTGCTGAAATAAAGAGCTTAGTTTCTATTTCACTGCTATTTAATCAAGATAGAAGCAGCTTTCAGGAAACTTCATCCTCTCCAAATAACCCAATTCACTTAATGCCCTTAAAATAATTGCTAAAAGCAAATAGAGATCCAGGGTTAGGAATGGCTGTTGGATTAGCACTCATTAGCACACCCTGCTAGGTTTTAAAACAAACATAACCCCAGCCAGTATTTAAACAAAAGGGTCCAGTTCATTCGTAGGAAGGTCAGCAGCGTGACTTCTGGGTCCACATTCCTTTCTATTACCTGCATGAGAAACAGGAAAGAGATGATTTGGGGGTGTGAAATTGGTGACTCAAAGTCAGCTTGACTTAAGGACTGGGGTTCAAGATCTCTTGACTATGGGGCTCAATATTCACCCAATTCAATCTGCCTGTTTGTTGTTCTCTAAGGCCAAGCAAGTTTGCACACATTTAGGGAGCAGATGACTCCACAAGCAAGTTACAGCTACAATTATGTGATCAGAGGAGGGAATCCCTGCTGCATAAGGGATGGTTCCCAGACTCCCCACCCACCACCTCTACCACTGGAAGCAGTACTTGTCATGTTTTTAGCCTACTTTGTTTTGTTTTGCTTTATTTGTTTTGGGGCCACACCAGTGGTGATCTGGGGAGACTCTAGACTCTGTGTTAGCAAGGGGTGGATATCTATATGCAGGTGTGGGGGGATGGGGTGGGGTGGAGGGAATCCCTGGGTGCTCCTGGGACATGCACTGCTGGGGATTTTACTTAAAGTGTTGAACTATCTCTTCAGCTCTTACTCCACTGTTTGTATGGAGGCAGCCTATTTTTCCAAATCAGTCTTCAGTCCTTCATAATGTTGAATTATTATTTTGAATTGAAAAAGAACTCTGTGTCTGTGTGTGTGTATGTGTATGTATGTGATGGGCTCTTTAGAGAAGGACACTAGAGGGGAAGGGTTGGATATTGGTCGCAGGGCAGAGGGGAGGTAGGAAGAAGGAAGAGATTGCTACCTTGGAGGGACCCTGGGTTTACCAGTCCCCTTATGCAGAGCCCCGATGTACCAATATAGTGCTGCTCTAAATATTAAACTCTCTCTTTCTCTCTTTCTCTCTCTCTCTTTCTCTCTCTCTGAAAACTGGGGGTTTGGCACTCATAAGGGACCTTTTTGGGTGCTTCTTTTCTATTTGATTTGCTAATATTTTCTTTGACTTTGTCTTAGGATATTCAGCAAACATCTCTACCCATTCTCTCATTCAGATTCAGAGGAAGGTGGGTTAGTCATGCTGGGTTTTTCTTTTATGCCCAGAGAAGAAACAAACTTGTATAGACTATAAACAATAAAAAAATGCACAAAAGATGCCTCCAAGTTAAGATATTAAAAATTTATGGGCCTAGAGAGATAGTACAGTGGGTAGGGCATAACCTTGTACACATCCAACTCGGATTCTATCCCCAGAATCTCATATGGTTCCCCAGGCCCTGCCAGAAGTGAACCCTGAGCAGAATCAGGAGTAAGCCCTATGTACCACTGGGTGTGGCCACAAACCAAAACTAAAACCAAAAAAAAGTAAATCAATAAAATTCAGTTGCTTTCAAGGCCTCTATGGGCTCCTGGTCAATAAGAATAGTAAGTTCCTCTGCTTACTCTGGCCCTTTAAAAACTAAGAATGTGGTCAGAGTTCTATTATCTACTTTACTCTTCTACTCCACATACATGGATTTTGTCTAGCCCTTTACTTGTCTTTATGCTGACAGCTGTGACTTTATTCTACATGTTTGACTCAGAAGGATTGAGGAATCTGAAAAGGCAATATCAAGAAAGCAATGAAGCAAGAACACAGCCCACGAATGATGGTTTTAGAAGAGAGGATGATAGTTGTTGGAGAGTGGATACAGGTGACAGGTAAATGAGGAAAACTCAGAGACTCTGTGTTGACTCTTGTGGATGGGGGAGGGTGGACGTGGTGAATCCCATTTAGGTTTGTGGGACCAGAGGACTAAGGGGCCCTGTAGGAGCAGAGGCAAGTCAGAGAAGGCGTGTCTGGGGAGTTAGAGTGAAACTGATTGAGGACTGAAGTGGTACTTGCCTGGCAAAAGCGGCCACTGAGGAACCCTCTTTCCATCTTATATATTTTGCCCCTAGAACTTAGCTTTAAACAAGGGGCGGTTGAAAATAAAAGGGTAATCACATTTCAACCATGACTTTAGACCCGAGAACCAACAGAAAAGTTAAGCTGATAAATAGAAAAATAAAGAACGCTCAATTTTTTATTCTTCGGACTCTGAAGGTCAAGAGATGCTTTAAAGATAAAGTGCTTTTCGTGGGTCAGGTGCAGAGCTAAGGGCTTTATAAGCATCAGGAGATGGGGGTTGGGTGGGACTGCTTAATGAAGAAGCACTTCTCCATCGATCTTTATAATAGCATAGGAAGTAAGAGTCTAAAGATGGTCTGATGCTCTGGGAGGCAAAATAACTCACAGAAAGTTATAAAGCAAGTGGCAGGCTGGATGGCAGCCATGACTGTCTGGCACCAAAGAATGGATGATGAGCTCCCCAGACTCCCACTTTACTGGGTACCCACATTCCCAGGGGCTGAATTCAATCTGTGGGAGGAATGGTATAGGTTTATATACCTTTCTTTAACAGGGTTTCTAGTCCCTGACTGGAGAGGAATTCAGTCCAAATGAGACAGAAAAGTTCCCCTTAAGTAACTGTCTTTGCAAACCATGGTACAACCCCCAGCACTCACCTTCTTCCCGTTCACAAAGAAAACCAACTCATCGGATCTCCATGAACAAGGCATTGTGTCTGTTCACCTCAAGGGGGGACTGCTCTTTGGCAACAGGTACAGAAGGGCTTTAGGTCCAAGCCACTGCAATCCCTCCCTGTGCCCGAGCAGCAGCTTGAAGGGATAGTGAGCAGGGCTGGGGGTGGAGACTGCCTCATTCCTGGCCTTTTAAGTCCAGGGCACCTGTGCACCCAGCCTCTTCCTTCTGCCTCCCTCTGCTTCTCACCAATCCTGGCTTTCAGGCTACTTTCCCACCCAGCTCCTACTTCTTCCTGCTTTTTTTCTGAAATGGAGGGATTCAGCCTGAGCACCATAAACGCCATAAGCCTTCTCTGCATGCTGTTTCAGTCCCAGGGACTTACCCTGGATAAAGTTCATCCTCCAAAAGAGCTAGAAGAGGATTTCCCGAGTCCTCTCCCTTTCCCCAACATTCTCATTCTCCATATAGAGACATTGAATGAACAAATTCAGTCTTTGCCCATGTTCAAATAGAGATGTGGACTGTTGCCTCTGCCCGACTTCTCCATATTCCTCCAGTTTACACTGGATTGTTCCCTGGGATATTAGCAATCTAAGTCAGAGAAAGCACCTTACACACTCATAAGTGGGGTCCTAGAGGGTGCAATCAGTGCTCCAGGGTAGTGTAGAAAGCAAGTGGGTAAGATCTTAAAGTGAAGATCTCCTGGTTTAAAACACAGGTAGTTGCAGAGAAAAATGCTTTAACAATAATCATAAAAACCATTTCCTGTCTTTTGGAATATCCTCAGTTATTTGTAAATAAAATCAGGTTGTTCTTAATCTTTTTCCAGAATTTGACCTCACCTGTGGGTGAAGCAGGCGGCAGCCCATGTGATCTGGTTGCAGGAGAAGAGGCTGGACTCTGTCTCTCAGCACTTGCTTCTCTAGTGCATGGAGTCCTGGGGCATCATCATTAGTCACCCCTTTCACTGGAAGGTGAACTGACTATGGGGCAGTGTTTGTGGCCAGACAGCAAAACCCTGACATACACCTGGCATGGTCACCTGAGGAAGCCACTCTCTACCGCTGAGGAAAGAAGCCTAGACATGGCTTTAGATTGTCCTCACCCCAGACTTATTTTGGAAAATCACTGTATCACTGTCACTGTCATCCTGTTGCTCATCTATTTGCTCAAGTGGGCACCAGTAACGTCTTCATTGTGAGACTGGTTGCTACTGTTTTTGGCATATTCAATATGCCACAGGTAGCATGCCAGGCTCTGCTGTGCGAGTGAGATATTCTCGGTAACTTGCCGGGCTCTCTGAGAGGGATGGAGGAATTGTACCTGGATTGGTTGCATGCAAGGCAAACACCCTACCCACTGTGCTATCGCTCCAGCCTGTTTTGGAAAATACCCCTAAGCAAATGGAATCGGTTACTCCTCCCATTCTTTACATTTCTAGCACCTCAGTCCCAAGCATGCTGTCTTCATACACCTGTGAGAGTCAAGAATGTGCATACGTGAATGTACAATATGTGATTAGGTGTTCATGTGGTTGTGCCCATGACTTGAACCCTTGAACTTGAAAGACAACTTGGATAGAGGAAGTATGTGCTTGTTTTGCCTGAGTGCATGTGTTGTGGCATCTATGCTGCCTCTGCACAAGCTAACTGAATCCACAATAGGCTCACGAGAGAAGTTGAAGATGGCATTGTTGAAGCAGGCAGATATGGAGTAAGGGAAACCCTCTGGAAATAATAAAAAATAAAGCTGTGGATTTGGGGATTTGACGAAGTTACTCTGTTTTAGCCCTAAACTCCTAAAGACCTGGGCCAGAGTGACAGTACAGTGAGTAGTGCTTTTGCCTTGCATGAGGCTGGGTTCTATCCCTGGCACTCTATATGGTCCTTTGTGCCCTCCAGGAGTGAGCCCTGAGAATTGAACCAGGAATAAGTCCTAAACACCATCTTATGTGGCACCAAAATAAACAAACATGAAATTTGCTTATAAATGGATGGATGTAGAGAGTATCATGCTGAGTGAAATGAGTCAGAAGGAGAGGGACAGACATAGAATGACAGCACTCATTTGTTGGAAATAAACCAATGTAGTATGCTACTAATACCCAAGAGCAGTAGAAACAAGGGCCAGGAGGACCGGTCCATGGTTGGAAGTTTGCCACAACTGGTGGTGGGGGAGGACAATTTGGACAGTGAAGGGTCCACTATGACAATGATAGTTGGGAATGATCACTCTGTATAAGAGCTGAAGTGCTGAAAGTAGGTAAAGGAACAAACATGATAACCTTTCAATACCTGCATTGCCAACCATAATGCCCAAAAGGAAAGAGAGAGAGTGAGAGAAAAAAGAAAAGTGTTCGCCATTGTGGCAGGCTGGGGGTGGCCGGTGGCCGGAGGGAAAATGGGGACACTGGTGGTGGAAAACGTACACTGGTGAAGGGATGGGTGTTGGAACATTGAATGACTGAGGTCCAAATAAACAACTTTGTAATTGTGTATCTCACAGTGATTTAATTTTTTAAAAAACATTTATCTATTTGAATTCATAAATTTATTCTTTTCATAATGGCTTTTGAAATTTATTAATATACATTTAGGTTTCCTCCATGACTTTTATGACTTCACAGCTCATTTTTGTTTTTGTACTGAATCTTTTTAGCCTGTCTGGAGGGACCACAATTTATTTACCCATTCACCTACTTAGGGGTATCTTAGTAGTGACTGAGTTTGGGTAATTATAATAAAAGTCTTATGAGTATCCATAGACAGGTTTTTATAAAGATATAATTTTTCAAAAAGACATCAAATAAAATTATTTTCATAATCCCCCCTCACTCACCATCGCCCCCAAGAGAAAAAAACACAAGCAAACAAAATAAAAACATAAATGCCAGACAGAATCCACTTTGTAAACACAGGTACCAAGGCCTGATAAGACCTTTCACTGATACACAACAGACCCAGAGAAGGCTGCACCCCTCTCTGAGAAAAGCTGCGGCAGGAACAAAGACCAGGAAAAGACTATCGAAGAGAGCATGAACTGCTCCCAGTTCTCCTCCTTGACAAAAACTCTCGCAGCAGATTGGACTCTTCCCCGGGTGGAAAGTCTTATTGGGGCAAATTTTGGAAAAGTATATATAAAGCCAACTTGAACAAAGGAGGCATGCTCTTGTATTGTCTGAGTGTTTGTGTTGCCACAACCAGGCTGCCTGTGCACACACTGCCCTCACCTGCCCTCATGAAGTGTGTGCCCCCAGCTCTCTCTGACTTTGGGAAGAAGCCTGTGCTCTCTCTTGAGCCATTCACTCTTTTCCCTGAGGCTCCTCTCTTTCCTCTTCCTCAAAATTTCCAAATAAATGCTGCTTTTATTTCACTGCATATTTCCTACTAAAAGTTCTTTTTCTTTGGAGGACAGATAAGGGATTAGAACAGCCTGGGTAAGGTCTAGGATTGACTTTTCCTGCAAAGAGCTATTTCTCGCTCCAGTCCTGAGTTCATGGTTTCCCAAAAAAATAGAGTGGTACTGATCAATTCCCGTGCCACACAGAACAAGTGAACTTCGGGTGCAATCAATGGTCTCTTATTGAGTTTAGTGAAACCCCATGTGCTTTTCAATGAGTCCCCTTAGGATTAGCCCTAACCACCGTTCTGAGCATATCTTTAATCCTATTGTCATTGACTTACAATAGCCGACTCATTGGAATTTCTCCTATCCATGAATGTGTGAATTAATTCCCTATCCCAAATTTTCATTCTACCTTCGTTTTTCATCTCTCAGATTCTGGCCTGCTGGTGGCTTCTTGCAATTTGGGCCTGAGGTCTTCCCTCACTAGTAGTGTAGTGTAAAGCTTCTGTTGCTCTCTTGTCTATAACCCTGTTTTATTTCCCTTATAGCACTCATTATACCCTAACATAGATACATGAGGACTAGGTCAGCGTAGTCATCCCACGGTCAGGACAGTGTCTGCCACAGAGTCCAGGCCCTATAAACATTAGCTAAATGAATGAAGTTTTTTCCAGGCTTGTGTGTTAACAATATTATTCCTGTCCTTTTGTGATCGCAGGCCCTTGACCTAATAACCAAAAAGCAGCATCAACCCTCCCTCTTCTTTTTCTTTCACTTAATGTTGATGACTTCCCTCTCACCTCCCCGCCTTTCATTTAATAAGCCAGAAGCCAGGAAACCAGTCTTTTATTTGCCATAGTTAATATGTTTGCATTTCATTTTCCCAATTAGGTAATAAACTTTTGCAGATTCACATAGTGTATCTCCCACAACGCTCTGCATGTGTGACAATTTGTTCATTTCAGGAGTTAGTAAATCCTTGGTGGACTTCCTGAAATACCTATTTCCCCCTAAAATACTTTGAATGAAGAAGCCAGGATGATGGATCAATGGTAGAATGTGTGCTTTTCATGTGTGAGACTCTGGGTTTGATCCCCAGCGATACAAAATTAATTAATTAAATTAAAATTTTAGATGAGTTGACATTATTTATTTATTCATTTCTGCAGTACTTATTGAGCACTTGTTTGCACCAAGGCTCCTTACTAAATAAATGGCAGAGGCATGGTGGAAAACATGTTCTATAATATTTCCTTGTCTAACAAATTTACAGATAACAAGAGACAACAAGTGATTAAATATTTACTATTGTGAAAAGCACAAAAGTGAGGGGATTCAATTTTGTTTTGGAGAGAGGGATCATGAGGGATCATGGAAGACCCTCCTGAGGGGACATTGTGGATTTTGGAAGATGAATGAAAAGACATTGTGGATTTTAGAAGGTGAATCAGAATTTCATGAGAATTAGGGGTGGAGGAGGTGGGATGCAGGCTGGGGAGAAGTGGTCACCTTTAATGGGGAATGGTGCTTCCACTGAAGAGTACCCTCCATGGGATTGTTTTTATGGTCCTTAGTTTTGTCACATCCAACTCTGTCCTTTCAAAGCAGAGAATTCATCTTTGTAGGAATATGTCTACTGCCAAGGAAAAACATGAAGCATGGTATTTTAAAAATATTTGTAGCCATAAACTCTTCAGAATCAACATAAAATACAAATTTGATGTAGAAGAGCAGTTCAAGAGCAATAGGGTGGGATTATGGTATCAGAATCAGAAGGGATGAAAGGTCCTTTGACTGAAGTAACTCAATACTGGGACACAGAAATCTGACCTTGAATGGCTTTGGAGAAGTGTTTTCCTAACTTGTTTCAGCCAGGCAAGCTTTTGTTTGCATGAAATCTTGTGAAGTGTAAACAAATTACACAAAAAGGTTATTGCCTTATCCTGAGGGCTGGGAGTGAGGCTGCACTTCTGTTTTTCTGTCCTTCTGAAACCTGCAAAGCCACTCCTGAAGGAACTCAAGTTTTCCCACAGTGAGAAGGCAGAGTGAAATTGCTGCCAAGGTTTTGTGATAATCAGGTCTTATTAACAAGGGAACAAAGCAACTACAAGCACAGTTTTCTGTTTGTGGTTTTTTAATGAAGCAAAAAGAGAAAGAAAAATAGCAATCTTTACTTTTAAACAGATTGTTCTGGTGGGTGGAAGAAACCACAGGTATGGGGACACACACACACACACACACACACACACACACACACACTTGTGGTTAATTACAAAAAGGTCTTCTAGGTTATATCTAATACTTTGTTATCTAATGAAAGAACTAATCCTCTTTGGCACTGTCTTTCCCCACAATTAAAACTAATCTTATTTCTGGGGTGGGAATCTTGTTCACTGATTAATGGGAAAGTACTGGCTACTGCTTCAGTATCCCTAGTGCGCTACTGTGAGCTTTAAGCTTTCCAAAGATGGAGCCAAACAAGTCCAAGAGAGTGGACTCTCCTTAGTCAAGTGGGGGTGGGTGGTTGACGGGGAGTTTCAAGAAGGCATAAGAGGGGGCTGGAGCAATAGCACAGTGGGTAGGGCGTTTGCCTTGCATGCGGCCGACCCAGGTTCGATTCCCAGCATCCCATATGGTCCCCTGAGCACTGCCAGGGGCAATTCCTGAGTGCAGAGCCAGAAGTGACCCCTGTGCCTTGCCAGATGTGACCCAAAAAGCAAAAAAAAAATAAAAGGCATAAGAACAAGATATGATTAGAAAAGGAATCAGTCTGCTGCCAACCCAAGCCAGAATGCTGGCCCCGCTTTGATGCAGTAGTGGTGAAGGGAGTCTCTTGTCGGTCCGTAGTTTCCAGGTTCCTCAATATTTTCGTTGCTGAATGAAATATTTTCCTGAATGAAAATACTGAGTAGTAAAGATGACCATGCTCAGAATTAGAAAATAGAAAAACTTATTAGAAAGTAAGTAGAAGTAAAAGGGCCCCAACCCCCGCCACACACACACAGCCAGCAGGGGAGGAAATTAGTATATATAGGTCTAAGTTAAATGTGATTTTGTTTGTGGGGTTTTTATAGGAAAACTGGGCCTTTGTGATACTTATCAAGTGACAAGATGGTTACAAACAATGCATGGAGTTTCTTTTGTGCTGCGAAGATCATATTAATTCCTTATAAGTATTTCCATTTAGGATGTTGGGACTGTCTATTTATTTTAGGTTACCTATTAGACCATCTGTCTAAGTGTTGTCTCTTATCTTCAGGTTGTCTGTGAGCTAAAAAGCTGGAGCAGAATTTATGGTCTTCGAAAAGTATAAATTACCTTGTCTTAGAAAGAATCCAGGAATTTTCAGCAATATAAAAAATGTAGACTTAAATCACCTAAACTGGAATCACAAACAGTAGTGGGCAAAGGGAAACCGAAGCCTCCTCTTTCACACTTTTTTTTTTTTTTTTGTGCCAAGGATCAAACTACGGTCAGCTGTGTGTAAGGCCTGTGCCTTACCCACTCCAGCTCTAGTTTTTGAATTCTTTTTTTAAATTTATTTTATTTAAAAAAATGTTATTAGTGAATCACCGTGAGGTACAGTTATAAACTTACGAACTTTCATGTTTGCATTTGGTTTATATCCCTCCACCAGTGCCCATTCTCTTCCACCAATGTTCCCAGTATCCCTCCCACCACCCCTCTCTTTCACTCTTTGGAGATAATTCCTGAAGAACAAAGTTCAAAGTTCTGAAAAGAATGTGAGTGAAGCAGCCACCCCTTTAAGAGAGAATACAATTCAAGAAAGGCCTAGTAAGAATAGGAAAGACCACCAGAAGCTTGCAGTCTTTTCCCTTGATAACAGCCTAGCAATAACTTCACTACAAACCGAACTCTTCTGCAGTGACTTTTTTTTTCATTGAATCACCTTGAAATACAGCTATCAAACTTTCATGTTTGAGTTTCAGTCATACAATGATCGAACACCCATCCCTCCACCAGTGCATTTTCCACCACTAATGTCCCCAGTATCTCCCCGCCCCCCGCCATCCCCCGCCCTCTCCCTGCCTCTGTGGCAGACAACTTTCCCCATAATCTCTCTATACTTTTGGGCATTATGGTTTGCAATACAGATACTGAAAGGCCATCATATTTGGTTCTTTATTTACTTTCAGCACACATCTCCCATCCCGAATGATCCCTCCAACCATCATTGACTCAGTGATCCCTTCTCTGTTCCAGTGGCTTTCTCCCCCAGCTCATGAGGCAGGCTTTCAACCATGGAGCACTATTCCATCGCTTATCATCGGGGAGATGCAAATCCTGCAGTGACTTTTGGAATGATTTATGTCAAGTGGGAAGTAGAGGGGTTGATACAGCAAAAGTGGAAGGGTGGAATGCCAGGGGAATTTAGTAAGTCACCTAAAATCTCGCCCATCAAACAGGTAGCCAATCAAAATGGGTAATGGTATGCCTGGGGGTGGGATATGGCAGGAGATAAATGAGACCCCCAGCCCCACTTTCCCTCTCTGAATGCTCACTTCCTAAATCCGAGCACTCTCTTTCTTTGAACATGACCAGTAGACTGCTGGATCAGTAGGACTCCCTCCCCAGACAAATGGCTGAGTACAGACAGCCTCACAGGCTCAGGTGGGCAGGATACAGGCAGGGTGCAGAAACATTCAAATTCAGGGAGGGTTTGGATGCCCAGGCAAGGGACAGATACTAAGCACAGGAGTCTCACCCACGTGCATGTGGCCTGTGGCTGGAGACTAGGAAAGTTGGGACAGAATGACAGGAACTGCTGGGGTACTGTTGAGAGGACCAGCTACAGGTCCAGAGCACAACTGTGGCCAGAGACTAAGGAAAGCTAGGATAAAATGTCAGGGAACCATTAGGGTACAGTCCAGGAACTGCTCAGGGACACAATTTCAGACAAGGAAAGCCTACATGGGATAGAGTGACCCAGGGATGGGACCTAACCACTGTATATGGGTGTGAGTGGACTGCAGGGGATGGGACTGGAACAATGTATGGGACAAGTGATGTTGTTCATGGGTGAAGAAAAGGCCTGGACATTTGGGGATGGACCTGGAACCATCTGCTTAAACTATACAATAAACTCTAACTAAAAAATAAACTATTTATTTATTTTTAATTTCACTAGCTTGGTATTTGGGCTGGAGCGATAGCGCAGCGGGTAGGGCCTTGCATGCGGTTGACCTGGGTTGATTCCTGTGTCCCTCAGGGAGAGCCTGGCAAGCTACTGAGAGTACCTTGCCCGCACGACAGAGCCTGGCAAGCTACCCGTGGCGTATTCAATATGCCAAAAACAGTAACAACAAGTTTCACAATGGAGATGTTACTGGTGCCTGCTCAAGCAAATCAATGAGCAACGGGATGACAGTGACAGTGGCAGCTTGGTATTTATTTATTTTTATTTAAATTTTTTCCATTTGTTTTTAATTTATTTTTTAATAGAATCACAGTGATATACACATTTGCAAAGCTGTTCATGATTGGATTTCAGTCATATAGTGTTCCAACACTCGTCCCTTCACTGTGTATTTTTCCCACCACCATGGTCCCAGTTTCTCTCCTGACTCCCCATCCCACATCCTGCCACTATGGCAGGCACTTTTCTTCTCTCTCTGTCTGTCTCTGTCTCTGTCTCTGTCTCTGTCTCTCTCTCCCTCTCTGTCTTCTCTTTTGGGCCTTATGTAATCTCTAATTTTTAATCTTCTAAGTTTCACAAGCAAATCTTTCACACAATTCTTAAGAACCCACCAGCACAGGAAATCCTTTATCATGCTAATGCTACGGACATTAAATTCTCAAATTTAATTGAGAATTGAATTGAGTTGCATTTTGCTCACATCTAGGATGCATTTTACCTCATACCCAAAATGTTAAATAACATCTTTGATCAGTCAGGAGATTGGAATTACTAGGAACCTAGAAAATGATAGGTATTTGCCTCTTAACATGCATCAAATGTAAAATTCTCTTCTATTAAAGATAAGTTATTTGTCAATACCATAAAAACCTGAAGTTCTGTGTTTTAAAGTGAAGATACTTCAGAATTCATTCTGACTAATTCCTCAGGATGGCCCTATAAACTCTGACATAATTAAAGTTATAAATAAATAATTAATTAAAGTTCTGGCTGGAGTGACAGTACAGTGGTAGAGTGCTTGCCTCGCTTGTGACTTGGTTGGTCATTAAATGCCTACATATAAAGCTCTACTCCCAACTCTGTTTTGACGAAAAGGTCTCTTCCCTTCCTCATTTAAAACCAATGCAAAGAAGTTCAATATCAGAAAACTTTTTTTGGGCAGGGATGGTTGGAAAATATAAAAAATGTTCCCCTAATCTTGTACTAAAGGGAAAAAGGATGGAAACATTAATAAGAAATATTTATTTTCACATACAACAGAAGTATGCCTTGGGGTATCAGCCCACAGAAGTGTGCTTCCAGGTACCAGGGCATGAGGAAACGTATTTAAGCCACCAGGCTACAACCCATCCTTTCTAAAAATACCTTACTGTTCTTTTTCTATTAAAAAGCATTTTTTTTTATCAAAGCAGACAATAAACAGGGAGCCCCTGGCAATGAGTTCCTTGGGAAATGATAAAACCAAGATACAGATTAAATAAGAACTCTGTTGCCAGCTCAAAGGCTTGAAGGTTTGAAACCCTTTGAAATGCAGAAACAAAGGCCAGAAAAGACTAATTGGCTGGAAATGCTGTGTGGCTGTGTGAAACAGCCCCAGCTCAGAGAAGACTGTGCTTGGCAAACCCACTAGAGGAGAAATTTCAACGGGAACAAATATAATAAAAACAATGAAGATTGCCATCCCAAACTTCAAACTATTTCCCTTTGACAACGCCCTAGCAACACTTTAAAGGATGTAGAAGTACCCAAGCAAGGGCAGTTTGGTTATGAAAAGTTATGAAACCAACTTTGTAAAGGCAAGCAGTACAAGAATATGCCCATTCTAGAGTTGCCCTCATGTCAAGTTGGGATGTTTAATTCCTTTCTTTTACTTTACAGGGCTTCCTTCCCGTTGGAGAAGCCCATGTTCTTTCTTGAATGTGTTTTTCTATCGGTCTCCCTTCTTATCTCTTCCACTTTCTTTCCCTACCTCTCTTTCTCCTTCTTCATATTCCCTGGACTTTTCACTCCTTGTCTTTTCTTGAAATTATTTCTGGGACTGTAGACAACGACTTGGAAATTGGAGCAGAGGTCAGGATTACTTTCTTTTTCCTGTAAAGAGCAGTTTCTCACTCTAAACACGATGCCAGCATTCCCAGAGAACTTAGGGGTTGTGGATCTTGTCACAAACTACAAAGATCAAGTGAATTTTAGGTAGTTTGATGACTGCTTTGTGGGGTTGGTGGGATGTTGGCATTCATGTTACAAAGGTACTCATGGCACACTTTTCTTGTCCCTGAGAAAAGTCTCTCTGTCCCCCAACTCCATGCACTAACCTAGAAAGACCAAGGTGGGCAGAACAGAAGAATGTCCCTCCAACATCATTTGGCAAGAAAGTCAAGAGATCTACATGATTTAGGGAGGTATTCATGATACCTACATCCTTATGACTGTACAGCTAAGATTTGTTTACTTTGAGGAAATGAGTTCATAGTCTTCCAGCCTTCTACCTAGTTGTTCTCAACCTGTGTCATTGTCTTGTGATTGATTGTCCTTTGAGTGGTAGTGGAACCAGTGCTTTACAGTACTCCAGCATCAATTCTTCCTTCTTGGCTGAGTCAAACTGTTGGGTGTATGGGAAGCTGAGTGTCAGTGAGATCTTAGGTTATGTGGAAATGGGATTCTTTTGCTTATAGGCTGGGTAACTGCTGTAAAGCTTCACCTGAAAATGATGAATGTGAAGGACAGTTTATTCTTTTGGAAGGTGTTGGGGTATGGAGAGAAAATTTTGAAAAGCAGGTCAGGAAGCTGGCCTCACATTCTTGGGAGAGGGCAACTCAGATAGAGAAGGGAACACCAAGTAAAATGTGGTTGGAGGCCACATGGGGGAAGGGTGATGTGTGCTAAATATAGACTAGAGACTGAACACAATGGCCATTCAACACCTTTATTGCAAGCCACAACACCTAATTAGAGAGAGAGAACAAAAGGGAATACCCTGCCACAGTGGCAGGGTGGGGTGGGGGGAAATGGGATTGGGGTGGGTGGGAGGGATGCTGGGTTTATTTGTGATGGAGAATGGGCACTGGTGAAGGGATGGGTTCTCGAACTTTGCATGAGGGAAACATGAGCTCAAAAATGTATAAATCTGTAACTGTACCCTCACTGTGACTCACTAATAAAAAAAAAAAAAGCAGGTCAGGATTGCCAAGTGGGTTGGCTGATACTTCCTGTCTCTGGGTCTGGGAATGTGTGAGGAGTTCAAAAAGTCAAAGTCTATAAGAACATTGACAGCCTTCCCACTTCTTATTCTTTTTTTTTTTTGTTTGTTTGTTTTTGGGTCACACCTGGCGATGTACAGGTCTTACTCATGGTTCATGCACTCAGGAATTACTCCTGGTGGTGCTTGGGGGACCATATGGGATGCTGGGAATCGAACCTGGGTCGGCCACATGCAAGGCAAACACCCTACCTGCTGTGCTATCACTCCAGCCCCGCCTTCCTGCTTCTATATTTCTGCCAGTGGAGGTGGGTAAGTGTTACTTTGCCTCTCTAGACTGTCTCTGGTGCCTCTTAGGGTTCTCCAATATTGGACTTACTATTATTTATACCCAAAGTAATAAATTTATCATAAATAAATCAATATCAATGCTACTAGTTTTAATCACTAACATTAATACTGTCAACTTAAATTTTTTTTTGTACTTTGGATAAAAGAATGGCTTTAATTATTTTAGACTTTTTGAAGCTACTCAGAGCTTCAGGGTTCCTCCGAGTCACACAATAATTTTGCACATTTTTTCATTGTAAACCACAGACTTTTAGGCTTTCATGGCTTTATGACAAATAGGTTATCTCCAAAAAGGAAGAAATTTAAGTCTGAATTAAGTTCATAAGAGAAAGCATTTATCGTCATCACACATGCAGAAATTTTCACACCCTGAACATTTTGCATTCTGCATTTTGAAAATCTGATACAGTAATATTTTAGCTGGAACAAAAGGCATCTTTTTTTTGAAAGATAAGAATTTTAAAACTCATAAAATGTTTTAAGAGGATGTTCTGCAACTAGTAGTTAATAGCTGACTTTTTCACAAGAATGACTTCAAGCATCACACTTAGACTGTGACTTGGGTGTGTTTTTTTTCCCCCTCAGCGCTTCCATACTCAAAATATTTTTTCCAAGGAGAAAATCTTATGAGAATTAATTTTTTTCTTTTTGGTCACACCCGGCGATGCATAGGGGTTATTCCTGGGTCTTCATTCAAGAATTATGCCTGGCACTTGGAGGCTGGTCTCTCATTCTGGGCAACTCAGAGAAGGGAACACCAAGTAAAATGTGGTTGGAGGTCATGTGGGGGAAAAATGATGCGGGCCCAATATAGACTAGAGACTGAACACAATGGCCACTCAACACCTTTATTGCAAACCACAACACCTAATCAGAGAGAGAGAGCAAAAGGGAATACCCTGCCATAGTGGCAGTGTGGGGGTGGGGGGAGACAGGACTGGGGAGGGGGGGGAGGGATGTTGGGTTTACTGGTGGTGGAGAATGGGCACTGGTGAAGGGATGGGTTATCAAACTTTGTAAGGGAGAAACATGAGCACAAAAATGTATAAATCTGTAACTGTACCCTCACGTTGACTCACTAATTAAAAATAAACTATTAAATTAAAAAAAAAAGAATTATGCCTGGCAGTGTTCAGGGGACCATATGGGATGCTGGGAATTGAACCCAGGTTGGCTGCATGAAAGGCAAACACCTTACCCGCTATGCTATCACTCCAGCCCCGAGAATTCATTTCTGTTCAAAAAATTTTTAATTCTACAATAGTCATAATAGAATATCATTATACTGGACAAAAATATTTAAAGGAAGTCAATTATGAATTAAAATCTGTTTACCAACAAGGTCTTTTGTTGGGAGACATACACCTGGCAGTGCTTAGTGGTAAAAGAGGATATTTCAGTTTCTCCTTGTCAACTGCTGTGACCAGCCCTATTTTAGCTGTCCCTATCCTACATTTTGTTTGTTTGTTTGTTTTTGGATCACATCCAGCGATGGTCAGGGGTAACTCCTGGCTCTGCATTCAGGAATTACTTCTGGTGGTGCTGGAGCACCATATGGGATGCCTGAGTATCATGTCAGTCCCATGTGCAAGGCAAGCACCCTACCCCTACTGCTGTACGATATCTCTCCAGTCCAATACTACATTTTATTTTTCTTTTTGGGTCACATCCGGCAATGTTCAGGGGTTACTCCTGGCTCTGCACTCAGGAATTACTCCTGGTGGTGCTCGGGTGACCATATGGGATGCGGGAATTGAATTTGGGCCGGCTGCATGCAAGGCAAATGCCCTATCCGCTGTGCTATTGCTCCAGCCTCCCAATACTACATTTTTAATATTCCTGAAAATTTTTGGCTTCTTCCGATGAATGGATGTTAACAATTCCCTAGGGTCATAGCCTCTTTCTGAGCCCTTAGGCTCACTGGAGACTAAGAGATAATGAGCAGTAGCTAGGCTAACTAGGTGAATGGTCAAATAGACAACCTAAAAGGCCCTCAACTAGCCAGACTGCTCTGTAAAACAGAAGTCTTTGCATTCATTGCATCAATCTGTCTGAATCGGTTTATCTCCTGCCTGCCCCCCAAGCCCCCCAACAAAAAGACAGGAAAAAAAAAGGCCTCGAGCCATATTTAACTTAGTCCTATACTAGACTAAACCCCCAGTCTAGCAGTTTCTTTTTTCTTCTACTCTGCAATAGAGTTTTCTATATTTCCAACAACTCTGAATCTGAGCATCTTTATTATTTAATATTTTTATTTTTGAAAATACCTAAGAACTGGGAACTGTGAACAGACACCAAGACTTGCCATCAACACTCTGGCATCAGTTTTTCCCTTTTATGCAAAGGGAACAGGGGTCAGTTGTGGGCAAGACAAATGCTTAAACTAATGAACAGCCTCTCTGGTCTATCCCTAATGTGGTCTTATATGGAAACTGGGTCTTTGAAGATGCATCCAAATTGAGATATGATCACACTGGATCCCACAGGACCCTAAATACAATGAGTGGTGTACTTATAGGGAGAGGAAAATTTGATGAAGACACACATAGAAAGAGGAGAGCCAATAAAGCTGGAGAAAGTGGAGTGATATAAGCCAAGGAATACCAAGGATGGCGGGTAACTACCAAGCCAAGGAAGGCATTAGAAGTAACTTTTGTGAAGTGGAAGAGAAGAGAGGTAACAGCCTCAAGAGGGGAGTTCACCTCCTTCCTACCTACCTTGGTCACTCGGGAAGTGCACAGGAAGTTTAGGACTGATAAACTTATGCTATGAGCATCTGCACAGTGTTGACCTTATGTCTTATCAGCTCCTGATGGCAGATATCAAACTGCACTTAAGTTTAACTTGGTCTTCATGGCACAGGAGTTGATGATCAACACTGCCTGAGAGATTTCTCAGGAAGCCATGGGCTCAGGTTGGAGGAAGGAATTGCTCTTTGCAGAAAAGGGAAAACCAATCCTAGCCTCTGCCCATCACCCATCACCTACCTCTGCAGAAGGAAATTCCAGGAAGGAGACAAATAGTAAAGTAAGACGAGTTTATTCAGGAAATAAAAAGATAGAGAAAGAGGGTTTCATGCTTAAGAGAGAACTTGGACTTTTCCAGAATGAAGCAGCTCAGTGTACATCTCAAATAGAGATATGGGCAATGTTTCAGGAAGAGAATATACCTGAAGTACACATGTGTAGTTGTGGGTAGGTGACCCCCACAGCTTGGAAAAATGTGTACTTTTTCCTTTGCCAAGTTAGTTTTAAAATAGTTTTCCAAAAGGATCTCAAGGTCTGTTGCTATAGTATTGTCAAGGGGGTGTGCTTGGAACTATTGATGGTCTTCTTTTGATATTCTTAACAAGGTTTTTGTTCTAGTTTAGGATCCTTTCCTCCCAGGGGGTCCATTTCCTCATAGCTTTAGGATTGCCCTGAGGAGGAATTCACATAGAATATATTTTGCAGTCTTTTCCCTGTTTAAACACAGTCCAGGCTTATATAATTTTAACAAGATTATCTTCAATAGAGGGGAAACTTCAGAAGAGACAAAGCATTGATCTTTTGACAGGCTCCTGAAAATTTCCAGCATTCTGGTTAATCAAAGACTGCATTTACATTTTTGGGTTCTGAGTAGAAAGTATTCAAGGTGTGAGCAAAATGCAATCCTTGAAATAAGGATCTAATATTCATAAACTACATTAAAAATATCCAGGTCCCCCTTGTTTAGAGTTGAAATACTCACTAGAATAGCTTTGACTAAGACTGGGACAGTAGATTGGGTAAGGATTGTCTCAGCACTTCCATATTCAAAGCAAAAGTTTCTTTTTCTCCCAAGAAGACAGCCTTTATTCACCTATGTTCAATAAAAATATTTCATTGATACTCCTAAAGTGCGTCTGCATGGCAGAGCCTGGCAAGCTCCCAGTGGAGTATTCGATATGCCAAAAACAGTAACAACAAGTCTCACAATGGAGATGCTACTGGTGCCCGCTCAAGCAAATCGATGAGCAACAGGATGACAGTAACAGTAACAGTAATTCCTAAAGTGATTATTTAGAAAGTGGGGTCTTGGAAGATGATGAGGTGATGAGGGCAGAACTCTCATTAATACAGCGTTAATGAGCATAATTAACATTCTTCACTTTATCACTGTCATTCCTTTGATCATTGATTTGCTTGAGCGGGTGCCAGTAACGTCTCCATTCTTCCTAGCCCTGAGATTTTAGCAGCCTCTCTTTACTTGTTCTTCCCATGGTGCCGCACTGGAGGCTCTTTCAGTGTAAGGGGAATGAAACTCATCATTGTTACTGTATTTGGCATATCAAATACTCCACGAAGAGCTTGCCAGGCTCTATTGTGCGGGCAAGATGCTCTCGGTACCTTGCCAGGCTCTGTGAGAGGGAGAACTAGGCTATAAGAGGTTGTGGGGCCACAAATATGGCCACACAATTCCAGGAGCTTTGTTTATAAAACTATATAATCTTGAATCTTGACCATTAATGGGATTACACAGTGCCAAGGCAGTTTCTGGGTGTATTTGCCAAGCTATTGAAAAATGGGGGGATCTGGGTGGAGGAGGCCCAGTTCCGATCTGAGCAGGCTTGGAGATTTCAGCTCCAGGTCCCGCATGCCTGGCTTCCTCTGCCTGTTCCTTCATATGTGAGGTTCATCCAAACGTGTGGAGAGTAGCCTTGAGCATGGCTGTGGCTGGGTTCCGGAGGTCTTCCGCTGCCAGGGCTCTGCTCAGAGAGGGGAGGGAAACTCAACCTGCCCCCCTCCAAGGGGCCCTGGTGAAGACAACCAGGCGCAGGGGCAAGAGATTCTTTTATAAGAATTAACATTCTTGTAAAAAAGAAATCCCACATTGACTATAAAGCCCTTTTTTGGAAAGAGCTCTGTTCTTTCCACCACAACTCTTCTTTTTACGATGTAGTCTCTCATACATATAAATAACTGCTACATACCAATTTTCCTACTACATAATTACTACTAGTAAATGCAGTATTATGTTATCGAGCATAAGTGATTTACATTATTTATTTTTTATTGTTTTGGTCCACACCCAGCAGTGCTCAGGGCTTACTTTTGGTTTTGTGCTCAGGGATCACTCTTGGCAGGCTCAGGGAGCCATCAAGGATGCCGGGGGTTGGCCACATGCAGGGCCAGGACTCTACCCACTGTACTATCTCCCCGGCCCCAAGAACAAAACATATTTTTTTCTGACGTAAAATTTTGTTTCCTCAGGCAATGTAATGCAAAGTAGCAAAGTAACACACTGAAAAAGACTCCCTGAAAATTCTGAGCCTCTTGATGTGGGCACATATCAAAAGAGAGATGATGCTGAGATATTAAACAGGAATTCTGGAGTTACTTGAGTTCATTGTTTAACTCATGCAGTTTCCCAGGGGAGGATGATTCTCTGCCATGTGCATGACTCACTGTAAATAAGGGCAGCTGGAGACCTAGGAAGGTTTATTTTCCTAACTCTCCTCTAAACAGGCCACTTAGCAATGGCAGAAACCCCTGATTCCATTGAGTTGGAGACTACAGCACTGACAAGCAGCATGTCTTCTGACTCCACAGAGATCTCTATTAGAGGCGACTAGTGGGTCTAGGGTGGGACTTTCCGGTGAGTCAGGTATTGAACCCAGCCCCAAGAAATTGAGAGCTGAAGTCAATATTAGAAACTGGTAAACTGGTCTGGTGAGGGATAATTAAAAATATTAAGAATGTCCCCTTATACTTTCCTAAAGAATACAAGGACTGAAACCTTCATCAGAAATCTTTATTTGCAGTTACATCAGAAATGCGTGTCAGGAGACCAGCCCATGAATGAATTCATTGATCATCCTGGCATCTACCAGTCAATAGCCCCCCTCCCCTCCTAAAACAATGCTTCCATGTCCTTTTTCCTATAAAACTGTTTTTTTGTGAGGATATAGATAAAAGGGGTTGCTTTGAAGGTGCGAGTCCACCATCATCAAACTGCTAGCTTGTAGTCAATAGAGCTCTTTTTCTATCTTCCACTGTTTGTCTCATATGATTGGCCTCCTGAGTGGCAGTAGAACTGAATCCATGATTATATTGTTACTTACATTGTTAGATAACAATATAGGTAGGTATATTGTTACCTACATTGTTAGGTAACAATATCGGTAGGTTACCACAGGTTTTGGGGGTTCCAACAAGGATAGTTTGTAGTGGTGGGTATTTTTTGAGACTGAGATTTCTGTAGAAGAAATACTTGAGCAGTCTCTCTTGAGTTGGTGCAGGGTAATGAAAATGTCATCATACTTAATAAAATAATAATATAGATCTTCAGGATAATAATGCAAACAAAAGGAGTAGTTTTTTTCCATTCTAAATCTCATTATGCCCTTTGATAAAAAAATTGCATGCTAAAACTTAATCATAAAGTATAAACCTAAACTACAGAGAAGAATTGAAATTTTCTAAAATCACCTTTGACATTGGGAACCAATCTATAGTTTGCTTTGATTTGAAAATGTTAAGGCTAACCATATATTCTTTCATTTTCTAAGAAAATATAGAATTAAGACACATGAATGGACCAAGGTGTAAATGTTGAAGGGTCATCTCTGGGAATCTGAAAAAAAAAAGAAAGAAGATAGCTATTAATAAAAGACTGTCATGTGTAATGTTATTCAGAAGGAAAATTGTATTTCTTTGAGTGGAGTCCCAAGTAGTGGTCAGGGACTTAAGGGCTGAATACCTAAATAACAAGGCTGCCAGGTTCTGTGCTGTAGGATTATCCTGACCATCCTGGTGATGTGCAGGGGATTCCAGAATTGCTTCAGAGGTGCTCAGGAGACCATGTGATGCTGGGACTGAACTAGGATCAGTCATGTGCAAGGTTGCTGCCTTCATGTCTATATTATCTTTCTGATCCCATGAGAAAAGTTTTTTTTTTTAAAGGAACAAGTTGATGTCCTTTTCATTATTATCAAAATAATATGATTTTAATTTATTTTAATCCCTGAACCATACATTTTCTTATCCCCATAAACTTGTTTTATTCAGGATAAGATGCATTGTAACTTCAAAATCATGCTGTGCAATATAATTGCATATCAGAGACTCATTTAGGGTTGCAGTAAGCAATAAGATCTAAAATATAGCCTCTGATGATAGTTCTAGATTAGGGTTGCAGTAAGCAATGAAATCTAAAATTTAGCTTCTGAGGATAGTTCTATATTATTCATAACTACCAGAAAATAAAATTGTGTTCAGTGAGTGTGTGATTTTATAAGACTTATCAAAGTGTGCTTAATCATTTTATAGTTTTACTTACATTATTTTATGGGTTTTCCTAAAAATACTTTCAGGATAATTGACCAGGTTAATATCTGCACTGTAGCACTGTCATCCCATTCATCAATTTGCTCGAGTGGGCACCGGTAATGTCTGCATTGTGAGACTTGTTGTTACTGTTTTTGGCATATCGAATATGCCACGGGTAGCTTGCTGGGCTCTCCGAGAGGGATGGAGAAATGGAACCCAGGTCAGCCAGGTGCAAGGCAAACACTCTACCCGCTGTGCTCTCTGTCACTGTCATTGTCATCCCAGTACTCATTGATTTGCTCGAGCATGCACCAGCAATGTCTCCATTGTGAGACTTGTTACTGTTTTTGGCATATCAAATAGGCCAAGGGTAACTTGCCAGGCTCTGCCATGCCAGCGGGATACTCTCGGTAGCTTGCCGGGCTTTCCAAGAGGAACGGAGGAATCGAACCCAGGTTGGCTGTGTGCAAGGCAAACGCCCTACCTGCTGTGCTATTGCTCCAGCCCCTGTGCTATCTATTTAACCTAGTATAGATACTGAGGCATTTAAAATACGACGTAAATTGTATTTTGATTAAAAATTTAGGGCAGAATTCTACCATTTTTTTTGTTATTTACACTGGTTCAAATGAATGTGATTTTCTATTTTTTTTTCTGGAGGCATACCCACAGTACTCAGAAACTAATCATGACTTCTTGTTCCGGGGTCATTTCTGGCAGTGCTTGGGAAATGAACAAGAGTCAGCCACATGTAAGGCAGGAGCTCAAACCCCTATACTATCTCTCCAACCCTAGAATAGTCTGAAACAATTAAGTCATGAGTTTTGAAGAGGCTCATTCATTTTGCATTTGCTTTGAAGCCTATAGAAAATAACAGGTGGAGGTAAATAAGAATTTTCAGTGGGGGAAAAAAATGCTGTCCTGCAATTTAGTCATGGATATCAAATTCATACCAAGAATCTGAAAGCCAATGTAAGAAGTGATTATAATGGACCTTTTCACATCTCCCTTACTTACCATGCCTGTAAACTGATCCACACAAGTCATTCTGACCAGCTCTGGAGTTACAGGGCTACTCAGTGTGAAAGTCTTGGTCAAGCCCCTCTCTCTTCGGGCAGCAGACACTGCATCATAGATGGCGAATAACACGGAAGATCCCATAAACATTCCAGCCTCACCTAATCCCTGTCAGAAATAATTATTTTAGGAGTAATTTGTGTTGGCTTTATAACCCTCTAAGCATAGTGTGTCTAAATAATCAGAATCAAATCTCCCCTACTTTACACACCCCACTGATTTTTTTTTTTTTGAGGCTAGTAGTTGAAATGGCTATAGAAATGCATCACAATATCATGACAGCAGGGCAGCTAAAATTCCTGTTAGTGCTACACCTATCCTGTACCTACCTCACCCCTGGGGTTAAACTCCCCAAATCAAAACCCACAGTAGCCTCAAGGATACTCCAACTTGGGCTCCAGACCATTTCTGTTGAATTCAAAACACAACCAGTACACTGGCACGCCTTCTCCAAATGGAGCTCTGGCGACACTGAGCAGCAACTAACACGGCTCCGGGTTGCAGGACTGGAACACATCCGAGCCGCGGGGGTGGGGGCACTGGAGTGGGGCAGCGCCAGCCCAAACTCCAAATGGCCCCGGCCGCCGGAAGTCCCGCCCTCGACCCACCCTCAGTGCCATCTTGCCACACTGAACAGAGAAGAGGCCAGGCAGTCTGGTGAGCAACACTGCCGGAGAAATGCTCCAGAACGGAACCCAGGCCAACAACACCAGGGATCCAGACGGAGGAGGTACAGCTGGCACGCCTTCTCCAAATGGAGCCCTGGCGACACTGAGCAGCAACTAACACGGCTCTGGGTTGCGGGACTGGAACACATCTGAGCTGCGTGGCCGCTAGTGCGGCCGTGCGACCTTTTCTAAAAACTGAAAACATACAATCTTTTAATGGAAAATCAATTATCAAATGCTTCCTTAGTAAGGCTGTCTTTCTTGGGGGGAAACTCCAACAACAATAGTGAGTTTTGTTTTGCAATATGGAACGTAATCAAGGTAAAGAGAAAATGAAGTGAAATTCATCAGTTATACAGTGGGGGGTGGGGGGGCGGGGGGTATACTGGGGATTCTGGTGGTGGAATATGGGCACTGGTGAAGGGATGGTGTTTGAATATTGTATAACTGAGACATAAACCTGAGAACTGTGTATCTTTTCACATGGTGATATAATAAAAATTAAAAAAAAAAACACAAACAGGACAACCACAGTTACAGTTTTTTTTTTTTTTTTTTGCCGTGCTAGGGGTAACTCCTGGCTCCACACTCAGCTTCATTCCTGGAGTGCTTGGGGAACCATATGGGATGCTGGGCATTGAACCCAGGTTGCCACGTGGAAGTCAAACGCCTTTTCCACTGTACCATTGCTCCAGTCCACAACCACAATTTTTGTAGCTGAGCTTGAAAGACAGTGAAATTGTGACCACTAGGGAGCAGACTTGAAGTTTTCACATGTGCAAACAACCCTGGAATGTACATGCTTTTGAGTTAATGGTATGATAGTAATATAGTTTGACTAATTCACCAATGCCTTTTTGTGTTGAGTTTTTTTTCTTTCTTACTTCTAAGTAGTCTGACACTGGTCTGTGTTCAATCTCAGTGGAAAGACAGGACAAAAGATCCATTACAGATACAGGTTATCTTTGGCTCTGGTTTTCTCTTGAAGGAAATGTTGAGGAGGAAGTAGAAGTGGTGGAAGGAAAAGTTTTTTCTGAGGCAAAGAGGAGTGGGTAAGGAAATTGGTGCCTGGGAAATGGTTGTGCTCTCTCTTGTGCCCAGGGCAGGATGGTCTCTAGAGATGTGCTCAGGAAAATTAGTGCGGCAATGGAGCTTGGCTGTTCCAATTAAGTCTTGCTGTCTTTCTAACATTGACCTACTCTCTCTCTCTCTCTCTCTCTCTCTCTTGCTCATACCTGGAGATGCTCAGGTATTACTCCTGGCTCTGTACTCAGGAATTGCCTCTGGCGGTACTCAGGGGACCATATGGGATGCTGAGGATTGAACCGGGGTCCACCGCGTGCAAGGCAAACACCCTACCCACTGTGCTATTGGGCCAGCCCCTGACCTACTCTCAAGAAGCAGAGGAATCTGCTGAAGACTGAAGATTAAAGTTTCCATCTATTTGACTACACGTGGGCTTAGTATAGAATTGAAATCAGAGAATTGTGCTTTGTGCACTATTGTTTGAGAATCTTTAATGTAAAAACTTATACACCATTTAGAGTCTATGGGATGGCATTATTTGTCCCAGTAGCTTTTAGCAACAGCCCCACCTAAATATTCAGTGAGATTCCTAATTCTGATTTAGGAATGGTGTGAGAAGAGATACAGCAAAGAAGTAAAAACTGACTCAAGGGGAACATAGAGAGGGTACAGAAAGGGCTCTGGGCTGATGAATTTGCCTACAATTTCAGTTTCATCTCATGATTTCATTAGCATAACAAACCTGAAATTTTTGACTCCTTGACTCTTTTAATTTGATATAAATTTTTAGGTAGGCAGTCAGGTAAGGGGGTCCTTTGGCAGCAAACTTTAGGAAAGCCATAAAATCATGAAATGTTTGGATAGACAAAATAGAGTCTGAAGAGGAATCAACTTGCTGCCAACTGAGGACAAAGGTCTGACAATTAACAGGCACAAAGCAATGCCATTTTTTTGACAATTCCCTATCAATACCTTTAGGCTAAGTTGAGACAGCTTGGAAAATGCTTAGCATCCCAAAGCAACTCAAGGTTTTCATCTTAGAGATGCCCACATATTTCTTTTTGATAATTACTCCTCCCCCTTTTACTTTGCTTTATGCTTCTCATTTTCTTTCCAAAGCTTACATTTTCTCTTGAATGTGTTATGTTCTATATTAAACATTTCTTTTGCTATAATGTTTGTCTTTTCATAAAGTTCTTATTTTTCCTGTTTTTTAAAAAGTTTTAATTTTATTATTTTTTTTTGCTTTTTGGGTTACACCCAGAGATGCACAGGGATTACTCCTGGCTCATGTACTCAGGAATTAACTCCTGGCAGTGCTCAGGGGACCATACGGAATGCTGGGAATCAAACCCAGGTCGGCCTCGTACAAGGCAAATGCCTTACCTGCTGTGCTATTGCTCCAGCCCACTTAAAAATTTTTTTAAACATTTTGTAGTTTTCTTTGTAAAGGTCTTTTACTTCCTTGGTTAAGCTGATTCCGAGGTACTTGATTTTCTGGGGCACGATTGTGAATGGGATTGCTTTTTTCATGTCCCTTTCCTCTGCCTCATTGTTTGCATATATGAAGGCCATGGATTTTGGGGTATTGATTTTGTAGCCTGCAACTTTACTGTATAAGTCTATTGTTTCTAAGAGTTTCTTAGTAGAGGTTTTAGGCTTCTCTAGATATAGTATCATGTCGTCTGCAAATAGTGAGAGTTTGATTTCTTCCTTTCCTATCTGGATGCCCTTAATCTCTTTTTCTTGTCTAATAGCTATCGCAAGTACTTCCAGTACTATATTGAAGAGGAGTGGTGAGAGTGGGCATCCTTGTCTTGTGCCCGATCTCAGAGGAAAGGCCCTTAGTTTTTCCCCGTTGAGGATAATGCTTGCCGTAGGCTTGTGATAGATGGCTTCGACTATCTTGAGGAAAGTTCCTCCAAACCCCATTTTGGCGAGGGTTTTCATCATGAAAGGATGTTGGATCTTGTCAAATGCTTTCTCTGCATCTATTGATATGATCATATGGTTTTTGTCTTTACTTTTGTTGATATGCTGGATTATGTTGATTGATTTCCGAATGTTAAACCATCCTTGCATCCCTGGGATGAATCCCACTTGGTCGTGATGTATGATCTTTTTGATGAGTTGTTGGATCCTATTTGCTAATATTTTGTTGAGGATCTTCGCATCAGTGTTCATCAGGGAAATTGGTCTGTAATTTTCTTTCTTAGTGGTGTCTTTGTTTGCTTTTGGTATTAGGGAGATATGTGCTTCATAGAAACTGTTTGGGAGAGTTCCTGTTTTTTCAATTTCCTGGAAAAGTTTGAGGAAAACAGGCAATAGGTCTTCTTTAAATGTTTGGAAGAATTCGCCAGTGAAACCATCTGGGCCTGGGCTTTTGTTTACTCCATGAAATCAAAGAGGACATGAGGAAATGGAAACATATACCCTGCTCGTGGATAGGGAGAATCAATGTTGTCAAAATGGCAATACTCCCTAAAGCATTATACAGATTCAATGCGATCCCTATAAGTATACCCATGACATTCTTCAAAGAAATGGATCAAGCAATCCTAAATTTCATATGGAATGACAAACGTCCAAGGATAGCTAAAACAATTCTTGGGAAAAAGATGATGGGAGGCATCACCCTCCCCAACCTCAAACTTTACTACAAAGCAGTAACAATTAAAACAGCATGGTACTGGAACAAAAGCAGAGCCGTAGACCAATGGAACAGGGTGGAATATCCCTACACACAACCCCAAATGTATGATCATCTAATCTTTGATAAGGGAGCAAGAGATGTGAAGTGGAGCAAGGAAAGCCTCTTTAACAAATGGTGCTGGCACAACTGGACAACCACATGCAAAAAAATGGGTTTAGACCTTGACCTGACACCATGCACAAAAGTCAGATCAAAATGGATTAAAGACCTCAACATTAGACCACAAACCATAAGGTACATTGAAGACAAGGTCGGCAAAACCCTCCACGATATTGAAGATAAAGGTATCTTCAAAGGTGACACGGAACTAAGCAATCTAGTAAAAACAGAGATCAACAAATGGGACTACATTAAACTAAAAAGCTTCTGCACCGCAAGAGATACAGTGACCAGAATACAAAGACTATCCACAGAATGGGAAAGGATATTTACACAATACCCATCAGATAAGGGGTTGATATCAATGGTATATAAAGCACTGGTTGAACTCTACAAAAAGAAAACATCCAACCCCATCAAAAAATGGGGCGAAGAAATGAACAGAAACTTTACCAAGGAAGAAATATGAATGGCCAAAAGGCACATGAAAAAGTGCTCTGCATCACTAATCATCAGAGAGATGCAGATCAAAACAACCATGAGATACCACCTCACACCACAGAGACTAGCACACATCCAAAAGAACAAAAGCAACCGCTGTTGGAGAGGATGTGGGGAGAAAGGGACCCTTCTTCACTGCTGGTGGGAATGCCGACTGGTTCAGCCCTTCTGGAAAACAATTTGGACGACTCTCAAAAAATTAGATATTGAATTCCCATTTGACCCAGCAATACCACTGTTGGGAATATATCCCAGAGAGGCAAAAAAGTACAATCAAAACAACATCTGCACATGTATGTTCATCGCAGCACTGTTTACAATAGCCAGAATCTGGAAAAAACCCGAATGCCCCAAAACGGATGACTGGTTGAGGAAACTTTGGTACATCTATACAATGGAATACTATGCAGCTGTTAGAAAAAAGGAAGTCAAGAATTTTGTAGTTAAGTGGATGGGCATGAAAAGTTTCATGCTGAGTGAAATGAGTCAGAAAGAGAGAGACAGACATAGAAAGATTGCACTCATCTATGGTATATAGAATATCAGAGTGGGAGACTAATACCCAAGAACTGTAGAAATAAGTACCAGGAGGTTGACCCCATGGCTTCGAGGCTGGCCTCACGTTCCGGGGAAAGGGCAACTCAGAGAAGCGATCACCAACTACATTGTAGTCGAAGGCCATGTGGGGGAAGGGAGTTGTGGGCTGAATGAGGGCTAGAGACTGAGCACAGCGGCCACTCAACACCTTTATTGCAAACCACAACAGCTAATTAGAGAGAGAGAACAGAAGGGAATTCCCTGCCACAGTGGCAGGGTGGGGTGGGGGGAGATGGGATTGGGGAGGGTGGGAGGGACGCTGGGTTTACGGGTGGTGGAGAATGGGCACTGGTGAAGGGATGGGTTCCCGAACTTTGTATGAGGGAAGTATGAGCACAAAAGTGTATAAATCTGTAACTGTACCCTCACAGTGATTCTCTAATTAAAAATAAATAAATTATAAAAAAAATTTTTTTTAAACAGTGGTTCTAAGGCTTACTTCTGGCTCTGTACTCAGGGATCACTTCTGTTGGGACATGGAGAAGGGGCACGTCTGGAGCACTGGGCACTGAACTTGGGTTGACCACACATAAGGCAAGTGTCTTACTGTACTAGTTCTCCAGTCTTTCCTAAAATTCTTTATTGTGACAAAAGATAAGGACCTACATCCAGGTAGAGGTTGACTCTAACTTATTTTCCTGTGAGGAGCATAACCTTGCCTGAGAACCATGGTTCCCTGAAAATCCCAATGGCAGGGATTAATTCTAAGGACATGCAGATCAAGTGAATACAGCTGGCAGCTGCCTGGTAAGGAGACAGGACTTTAATGTCCACATGGTTCAGGAGTTCATGAAGATTTTATCAGTTCTGACCTTCCTAGGAAAATACCCACTCATAGCAGTTTATTTCATGATCTATCTTAAGACTCTACTCTTTTTTTTTGTAATTAAAAAATTACTTAATTTTTTAGTTGAATCACAGTGAGACACACAGTTACAAAGTTGTTCATGATTGAGTTTCCGTCATATAATGTTCCAACACCTGTCTCTTCATTAGTGTACATTTTTCACCACCAGTTTTCTTCCCACCCACCCCCCCCGCAGGGACTTTTCCTTTTCCTCTCTCTCTCTCTCTCTCTCTCTCTCTTTCTCCTTTTGGGTATTATGATTTGCAATATAGATACTGGAAGGTTATCATGTATATCCCTTTACCTACTTTCAATACTCAGTTCTTGTCCAGAGTGATCATTTCCAACCACTATTGCCACACTGGTCCCTTCTCTATCCTAACTGCCCTCTACCTGTCACCCGCATGTGACAATCTTCCACTCACTCACCTGTCCTCCTAGCCCCTGTTTTCCCTGACCTTGGATATTAGTCCTATACTTATTTTTTTTAATCCCACAAATGAATGCACGACTCTACTCTAAGTCTGCCTGAGTTTCTTTTCTTCCCATCCCCCTTTGTGGGGATATTATATTATATTTGCATTATAAGGAGTTATAAATTTTAGGGAATTGTTTCAAAATTTCTTTTATTTTTTAAATTATTTTTAATTAATTTATTTTTTTGCTTTTTGGGTTACACCCAGCGGTGCACAGGGGCCACTCCTGGCTTTGCACTCAGGAATTACTCCTGGTGGTGCTGGGGGACCATATGGGATGCTGGGAATCGAATCCGGGTTGGCCGCGTGCAAGGCAAACGCCCTACCCACTGTGCTATTGCTCCAGCCCTCACAATTTCTTTTAAAAAGTAGGCCCATTATGGACTGAATTCATGTCCTTCCTTTCCAAATTCATGTGCTGAAGTCCTAACTCCATACCATTGAGTGTGACTGTACTGTGAAATAAGGTCTCTAAGACTAGATTAAGTTAAAAGGAGATCTTCAGTCTATGCTATAATCCAATCATCATCATCATCATCATCATCATTATCCCATTGATCGTCAAATTTCTCGGGTGGTCTCAGTAACGTCTCCATTTGTCCAAGCTCTGAGATTTTAGAAGCCTCTCTCTACTCGTCCTTTCAACAATGCTGTACTGGAGGCTCTTACAGGGTCAGGGGAATGAGATCCAGCTTGTTACTGGTTTTGGCATATTAGTACACCATGGGGACCTTGCGAGGCTCTCCCATGTGGGCAGAAAATTCCCAGTAGTTTGCCTGCCAGGTTCTCCCAGGAGGAGAAGTAGGCTATAAAATGTCTTCCGGAAGCTTGCTTTTAAGTCTCTGGATGCTGGCCATTGACAGGATTACACAAGGATGGGGCGGGGGGGCAGTCCTGGGTATGACCGCTTAGCTACTGGGAAATGGGAAATCTGGGCAGAGCAGGCCCAGTCCCGATCTGAGCAGCCTTATAAACTGGTAAATTTATAAAAAATTATGGCATGCATAGAGGAAAATTGCATGATCATATTAGGACACAGTGAGAAGGCCACTATCTATAAGTCATGGAGAGGCCTTGGAAGAAATTAAATCTGATTTGTCAACTGTAGAACTAGGAGACAATAGATCTCTGATGTTTGTTTGTTTATTTGTTTATTTGTTTTTGGACCACACCAGGTGGCAATCAGGGCTCACTCCTGGCATTGTTCTCAAGTTGCATTTAACTCTTGGTTTGCTGGAGGGATCATATGGGATGCCCGGAATTAAACCTGGGTTGGCCACATGCAAGGCAAGTGCCATACCCACTATACTATTGCTCTGGCCCCAGATCTCTGCTGCTTAAGCCACCTAGTCTACTGTAACTTGTTATAAAATTTCTCTCTCTCTCTCTCTCTATATATATATATATATATATATAGGTCCTGGATCCTTACCTTGGATGAGTAGATGGCTATGGGATTGCGGGAATGCACCAAAGTGACAAAAAACTCTTCTGGTATCTCGGTGACAGTGGGGATTTTGTAGTCATCTGGACCCCGAGAATAAAGCACACCTTCTGGGGAGTATTTCAGTTCTTCTGTGGTATATAATCCCATGCCTTGGATAAATGCTCCTTCAATCTAAAGGCAAAAAAATTAATTATAGTTTATAAGTAGATGAATAAATAGTGTAAATGGTTGGTTGAATGAATATTTTAATGTGACTGAAGCTCTGAGCTACAGTCATTCATTCTTGAAAGCACTGTGGTGAACTTAAAAAGCTCCTCTAGGATTTGTATCTACTAACTTGCCTGACCTTGTCTCTGCTCTTCTCACTAAGATAGCCAACATTTTCCAGGTTCTAGGTGAATCTCTAAGCCCACTAGATTTGTTCAAATCTTTGTAATTATAGTTTCTCTTGACATTCTTAATTGCTTCCCATCTATATTTGTCCACCTGGAAAACTCTTAATTATCCTCTAGTTCAGATAAATAATTGCCTCTTGGAGCCTTTAGGCTACTTCTACCACCCCATGGACTAGAAATTGGTTTCTTCTGATTCACTCCATCTAAAACATGTTTTCCACTCTGGAAGTGCTCAGAGCATTTTTGTTGTTCACTATGCTGTCTTTTTACCCTCTCTATTCTCTTACTAATTTAGAAGCCCTGTAGAGGTCTAGCCTTGCATTCTCTGATTGTCATGATGCCTAGTATGTAGAGTCTTAGTAAAGGTCATTTGAACTAGATGAAAAGAAGGAATTTAACATTAATGCAGCATGAACTGTAAGACAGGGATGTGGTTCAAGTGACAGAGTACATGTCTTGCATATTTGAGGGTCTGGATCTGATTCTGAGCATTGTATAGTCCCAACTTAAAAGATTTAGTTGATTAAAAAGAAAACACTGAAGTCTATTATATCTTGAGCTCTTTCATTTATTTATTATGGAAAGAACTGTCACTGTCATCCTGTTGCCCATCGATTTGTTCGAGTGGGCACCAGTAACATCTCTCATTGTGAGACTTATTGTTACTGTTTTTGGCATATCCAATATGCTACGGGTAGCTTGCCAGGCTCTGCCATGCAGGCGTGATACTCTTGGTAGCTTGCCAGGATCTCCAAGAGGGGTGGAGGAATCGAACATGGGTCGGCTGCATGAAAAGCAAATGCTGTACCACTGTGCTATCGCTCCAGCCCCATGGAAAGGACATAGATATTAAATAATGTAGGTTGGGAGAAATATTTTGATTAAATTAAAATTTTAATTAAATATTTAATTCAGTTAGCAAGACACCCTAAAAAGTCATGTTGTGCTTTATTTATAAAGTATTATACTTGAGGAAAAAGCCCCCCTTTAAAGTCTGTCTTTCCTGGGGATACTGGTCCTAGAAAATGTACACTGGAAATGTACACTGGTGAAGGGATGGGTGTTGGAACACTGTATGACTGAAACCTAATTATGAACAGCTTTGTAAAAAGGCTGTTTTACTGAAGAGTCTAGACTACACTTGAATATTTTTTAAATACTAAATTTAGAAATAAGGTATATTCAAATTCTGGTATTTCTAAATGCTTGAGGAAGATAAAAGAAAGGATTGAGGTCCAAGAGTTCCAGTTTAACACATGGTTCTCTGGATACCACCAGGGATCACTCCTGAGCATAGAGCCAGGAAGAGTTCCTGAGCACCACTGGGTATGACTCCAAAACAAATAAACAAGCAATCAAAATGCACTCAGGTGCAGATTCCAAGTTGCTGGTCAGCTAACTGCTGATAGCGCAAGTTTGGAATTATGTGGGCCAGAAAATCATGCTCCCAGTAAACATCATAAGTACTTCTGTTGCAGAGTCTGAGCACCAATGTTTGAGAAATATACAGATACCAGTAAAAAACCCATTGGGGGGATGGAGAGATAGAGCAGAGATTAAGGTGCTTATGTGCAGTGAACCACTGGGTGTGGTCTTGGATGTCCCTCACCCCCACCCCACCACTAAATCCTACTGTGGTGTCTGAATAATCCCAGTACCACAGTGTCCAAGCAACTCCACATCCTCAGGCCTCACACTGAACCATCAGACTTTCTGGAACTCCCCCACCCTTGCCCTCAGGTTTTCTGAGCACCACTTGAAGATGACCCACTTCTTAAAACTCACTGGCCAATCTTGGTAAATGATCTCTTAGGACTTAGAGTGGGATAAAGCTGTTGGCAGATTAAGCACTACATGTCTGTAGGATTTGACAAACTGTTAACCCCCCAGATCCTTACAGTTTAATTTTGGACCAACTTGACAAGTCTGGGGGAGTTGATGCAGCTTCTCTGTTCACCTCACTTTGAGAGACAGACCAAGCTAAAATGAAAATCTACCTCAATAACTAGAAAGGTTCCTAGAAACTTGATATCTGAAAAGACTTTGGGCTCATTGATTTTATGTATGTTTTTTGAGGAAAAAAAAATCCCCACAATTCAGATTTAGTGAGAGGAAAATCTTATATTTCCAAATTGTTCAATCTGTTTAAAAAAACTATGAGTAATGATGTTGCTTTTTAATGCATTTATCTAGCATTCTCTAATGTGAATAAATTAATGTGGACTGAAGAAAAAATTATAAACATGGAGCAGAATAAATCACACATTCCTGACACAAAAAGACAATAATTGTACACTTTTTCTGGAAATTTCCTTCCAATATTTTATCATTTACTTTTCATTTTCTCTATATTCTCCCACTATTTAGCTATTTTATCTTTATACATGCATTATAAATATTAAATATAAATACATATACTTGTATATATAGTATATTGCCAAGTTTTTTTTTCTTTTTGGATCACACCTGGCAATGCACAGCGGTTATTCTTGGCTCTGCACTCAGGAATCACTCCTGGCAGTGCTCAGGGGACCATATGGGATGCTGGGAATGGAACCAGGGTCAGCGGCGTGCAAGGCAAACACCCTACCCACTATGCTATTGCTCCAGCCCCCACCAAGTTGTTTTTTTTTTTAACCAGATATGTGTAAAGTGTGAAGAACACTGAAAAAAAAATAAAGGAACAACAAAAAGTTGAATGGAAATGACCAGTCACTCTGTGGGGTAGTTCTGCATCACATACCTGTCCAATATCCAGGGCTGGGTTTATGCTGAAAGCAGCATCCATGAAGATATCGGTCCTACGTTGCTGTGCCAAGAGAAAAGAAATTCTGCAAGTTATTACTTATTTAAAATACATCATAATAAATGAACAGCTCTGTCTTTGTCCCACTGGGACAATCAAGTTGATTAGTATTTATAGCATAAAGTAGAAAACACATCAGCATGTGTTTTCACTAGGAAGTTAGTGACAGCGCATATTGTTCTTTACCTTGTATGCCCCAGTCAGACAGTCGATTTCCACTTCAGAACAGGCTGCTCCATAAACCCAATATGGATAAGGTTTACCTTCCTCCTTCTCCCAGTCCATGTATGTCTGGTAGCCTCTGGGAAGGGCAGTTAGGAGGAAAACAAATTGGCAGTGTCTTCACTATTAGTAATCAGATTGTCTACTGGGCTCTGGCAGCCCCATAGCACTGAAGACCTTTTCCCTGTCTCCAGCCAGGGGCCTGTGCCAATCACTGCAGACCTTGGGAGGGAAAAATTCACAGGCCTTCCTGTCCTCCAGAGAACATTTCTGGGGTAGGTCAGAGTGTGCATAGATAGGTATGGATGGTAAACAATGGTGGCTCCCAGAAGTCCCCAGATCTCCTTCTTTGCCTGCAGGCTCCAGGCTGAAGAATGAGCATAGGGCAGAGCCCTTGTATTCTCCTAGTATCTGCTCAGATTCACAAGCTCTCACCGTTGCTGCCCAAGTGTCCCAAAATCTCTCTCTCTGCTTGCCACACCTGTCTGTGCTCAGGACTCACTCCTAACTCTGTGCTCAGAGATCACTACTGAGCTGTGCTTAAGGGACATTCGTGGTGGTGCCAGGGATCAAACTGGAGTTGACTATATGCAAGGCAAGTGCCTTAACCATGGTTCTACCTTTCTGGTCCAAACCTCTCTTACTTGAAATATCCAGTTGTTGAAAGATTGATGGACTCTTCAAAAGCTTTTGCAACCTACAAGAGATGATAGATTATAATACAATAATAATTTAGGGAAAAGAATGATAAATACCTTCCATACCAAAAAAAATTGCCTCATTTGTTTACATCAGGGTCACCTCATTTCTTTACAACATGTTCGCCTCAAGTAAGACTGTAAGCCATAGGGTGTGCTTTTCAAGGAGGTGTTTATAGGTCAATGGCTACCTGACCTCTGAGACCATCTATTTTGGGGGATTGTATGGTATCAAGTGATTACTTCTTAAATTAGGGAGGGAGCTAAGTAATATTTATGTGCCCAGGTTCATATGCATAGGTGCATATATACACATGTATATATGTATGGACTGGAGTGATAGCACAGAGGGTAGGGCATCTGCTTTGCACACAGCAGACCTGGGTTCGATTCCTCATCCTCTCGGAAAGCCCCTGAATGGCAAAGCCTGGCAAGCTACTTGTGGCGTATTCGATACACCCAAAACAGTCTCACAATGGAGACATTATTGGTGCCTGCTCGAACAAATTGATGAACAATGGGACGATAGTGCTACAGTATATATGCATAAATATATGAGCATGTATATCTTCATTTATATGTGAATTCTTGCTTAGTATATGTATACCCATGTGTGTATTCATGAGTATACATGTATATATTTGTTTGAACATATACATATGTATCATGTTTGTATTTTTTTTCAGATTCTGTTTTTTGGGTTCACAACCCTTGGTGGTACTCAGGGGACCATACATGTTGTAAAATATAAAATTGGAGTTAGTGGCATGCAAGAAAAGTGCACTAAGCCCCAATCTCTAGTCCCATGTTTGTATTGTTTATATTATTACTTTGATTTCCCCACCATGCTTTTGGTTGACTATCTCAGTATATTGATAGAATTAGCTACTGATAGAGTAAACTGGCTAGTGATGGAGAAGAATAATAATGGCAATTGCAATAATAATTAGTATTAAAAATAGAGTACTATGCGATATTCTTTATTGCTCTGGTGAGAAAAGAAAAGAACTGAGTAGATTGTTTCATGGAGATAGTAACCACAGTAGGAAATGTGTCCTCAGAGAATTTTTTGGTTTTGCTTTTATTGACCACACCAGTTAGTGCTCAGGGGTTACTCCTGGCTCTACACTCCTGGCAGTGCTTGGGGGATCCTATGAGATGCCAAGAATCAAAATTAGGTTAGCAACATGCAAGGCAAGTGCCCTATCTGCTGCACTCACTCTTTGGACTTGCCTGGAATTTTTTACTTTAGAGTTCAGCTATAATCACACTTGTTTTTTTTTTCTCTCTCTCTCTCTTTTATTGAATCATCATCATCGTGAGATATAGTTACAAAACTTTCAAATTTGAGTATCAGTCATACAATGATCAAGCATCCATCCTCCACTAGTGCACATTCTTCACCACCAATGTCCCCAGTATACATGCCCCCCCACCTTGTAGCCCTCCTCCTGACTCTCTGGCAGACAATTTCCCCCATATTCTCTTTCTACTTTTGGGCATTATGGTTTGCAATATAGATACTGAGAGGCTATCATGTTTGGTCCTTTATCTACTTTCAGCACACATCTCCCATCCCGAACGATCCCTCCAACCATCATTGACTTAGTAATTCCTTCTCTGTTCCAGCTGACTTCTCCCCCAGCTCATGAGACAGGCTTCCAATTATGGAGCAATATTCCTGGCCCTTGTGTCTACTGTCTTGGGTGGGGGACTGAGGGCAATAACTCAAAAAGCTGGAGCAAATGTTTGCAACTTTGCATGCTGAAGGCCCAAGTTCAACCCCTGGCACTGCTTGGTCCCCTAAATACTACCAGGAGTGACCCTTAAGCACTAAGTTAAAAGTAGCCTCTGGGTGTGAACCAAAAGTAAAAAGAAAAAAAGAAAGAATAGTAAATAGGGGTTTAGCAATAGTATAGCAGGCAGGGCACTTGCCTTACATGTAGCTGAGCTGAGTTTGGTCCCTGGCACCCCATATGTTTCCCCAGTCATGCCAGGAGTACAGAGCCAGGAAGTATGGTCCAAACCACCCCCATATATGTAGAAATAAAGAAAAAAAAATAAGACTCTGAGGGCAGGAAGAGAACATGCGAGACCCAATGTTCCATCTTGGGTACCACATTTCCTTTATCTCAGAAACATCAGCTGTGGGAGCACCCTCTGGAGGGGTGTGGACTGCGTTTCCACCCTGCTGAAGCCCAGCAGTTGCACTCACACACTCATAGGTGCCGTCATGCCAACAGTCTCCTAACGTCACCACTTCATGAGTGAGCTCTGCAGAGACACCAAAATGCCAAATTTTCAGGTACACCTGAATTTTGGCTGAGAACTCTAGCCTCTTCTCCGAGTGGAGGTGTGCAGTCACACCCACATCGCACAACTCTGGCCATATAAGCTCACTGCTCACTTAAATATTCTGCAGTTTCAGGAACCCACGGCTGAGAATGACACCTCCAAACGCTACAATACTGGCATCCCAGTAGAATCATACCAAATTAGGTGAGAAAGTAACATAGAGGCCAACTAAGCTCAATAAATAAAAACATCAACAAAGAAAGTTCTGCTAGCAACCACAGCTTAGAAATTCACAGCTAAGATCGCCCTTCCCTCGCCCCCTGCCCGCGGTCTGGGGCTCGCTCGGAAGCCTCCAGCCCCGCCTGGCCCCTCTGAGCCACCTCGCCAAGCGGCCCTGACCCCTCCCTCTTATCCAGGTAATTGGGATTTCCCTTTGGAGACCCCGCCCAAAGTGGAGAAGCCATTCCCTCGCCCCCTGCCCGCGGTCTGGGGTTCGCTCAGAAGCCCGCAGCCCTGCCTGGCCCCTCTGAGCCACCTCACCAAGCGGCCCTGACCCCTCCCTCTTCTCCAGTGAACACATCAATCAGCGCAAAAAGCCCTTTTTTAAGAGATCATAGCCCCATGTCTTCAATTGAGGCCCCTCACAAGTTAAGGTGGAGCGCCTGACAGTAAAGCCCATAACAACATGAAGAAACAGCGAAAATCCCCACCGCCAGGAGAGATGGAAGAGAGGATCTCAGAAATCCCAACAGGGACTTCCCAGAAATACAATCTCCTCTCAGATAGAGAATTTAGAGAGGAAATCGTGAGATGGTTCGTGAACTCAAAGCAACTATGGAATGAACATCCAATAAATTAAGGGAGGATATGGATGCAGCATTGCAACGGTCCACCAAGATAATCCAGGAAGAAACGAGAGCAGAAATTTCAAAGCTACAAACAGAAGTGACACAATTAAAAGAATTGGTAGATGAAATAAAAAACTCAGTAGGAGCCCTTAACAGTAGAATGATTACTGCCAAAGAAAGAATCAGTGATCTTGAAGACGAGCTGCAGAAGGCATATAAGCAACAACAAATAATGGCAAAAGATCTCAAATGGCTCTTGAGCAAATTAGTGTCCTAGGGGATGACCACAAGAGAAGCAACATAAGAATTATTGAAGTACTGGAACCACAGGGAACCAATCCCAGTGGAAAAAAAAACACAATCAAAGACATCATTGCTAAAAAATTCCTAGAGCTAGAGAATTCGGGCATCCAGATCCAAGGAGTCAGAAGGGTGCCAGCTAATAGGGACCCAAACAAAAAATCTCCAAGGCATATCATAGCCAGAATGATGGATGCTGTGGACAGCGACACAATACTGCAAGCAGCAAGATCAAAGAAGGAAATCATATACAAAGGAGCACCCCTTAGATTCACAGCAGACCTATCAGAAGAAACCTTCCAAACCCGAAGACAATGGTGGGATATAGTGAAAAAACTTAATGAAATGAATGCCTCACCAAGAATACTTTACCCGGCTAAACTCTCAGTTAAACTTGAAGGAACCATACACTATTTCACAGAGAAACAACAGCTCAGGAACTTCATAGACTCAAGACCAAACTTAAAAGAAGGACTAAAAGGGCTACTATAAGATAAGGAAAAACCCTAGAAGAACAGCAAACCCTACAGAAAGATGGCACAAAATCCCATGACAATAATTTCTCTCAATGTTAATGGTCTAAATGCACCAACCAAGAGGCACATAGTGGCAAAATGTATTCGGAAACTAAACCCAACTTTCTGCTGCCTACAAGAAGCACATCTGAACAGTCAGAGCAAACACAGACTCAAAGTCAAAGGATGGAAAACAATCCTGAAAGTAAACAACTCCCTCAAAAAAGCTGGGGTGGGCATACTAGTATTCGACAACATAGATTTCAGGCTGAAAAAGATCAGAAGAGACAGCGAAGGTCACTTTCTACTCATCAAGGGATATGTACAACAGGAAGAAATCACACTCTTAAACGTATATGCACCTAATGAACGACCAGCTAAATACTTAAAAGAACTCCTAACAGAATTTAAGGGGGACATAACTAGCACCACGATAGTAGTTGGAGACTTTAACACTGCCCTATCACCTCTGGATAGATTGATAAGAACAACACTCAGCAAGGAAACAATGGCTCTGAAGGAAGAAATGGAGGAGACAGGGCTAATAGACCTATACAGGGCTATACACCCCCAAAAGAAAGAATACACATTCTTTTCCAGTGCACACGGAACATTTTCCAAAATAGACCATGTTCTGGGTCACAAACTATACCTTAATAGAATTGGGAAGATAGAAATTGTATCAACTATCTTTTCAGACCATGATGCGCTGAAGATGGAAGTTAATCACACACAGATGTGGAGAACCAAATCAAATACCTGGAAATTAAACTACTCACTGTTGAACAATGAGTGGGTAACAAAGGAAATCAAGGAGGAAATCAAAAAACACATTGAAACAAATGAGAACGAAGACACAAGCTACCAGAACCTATGGGATGCAGCTAAAGCTGTGTTAAGGGGAAAATTTATAGCTCTGCAAGCTTTCCTCAGGAAGGAAGAAAGGGCCTACATAGATAGCTTGACTTCACAGCTCAAGATCTTAGAAGAGGACCAGCAAAAGGAACCCAAACCAGATCGAAGGAAGGAAATAATTAAACTTAGAGCAAAAATTAATGATATGGAAACCCGAAAAACAATCCGAAAGATCAATGAAACAAAGAGCTGGTTCTTTGAGAAAATAAATAAGATTGATAAACCGCTAGCAAGACTCACAAAGAAAGAGGGAGAGAGAGAACCCTAATGAACCGAATCAGAAATGAAAAGGGGGACATCACAACAGAAACCAAGGAGATTCAAAAGATCATCAGAGACTACTTTGAAAAGCTATATGCCACAAAACAAGAGAACCTAAAAGAAATGGACGAATTCCTTGATTCCTACAATCTCCTAAGACTGAACCAAGAAGACTTGGAATACCTGAATAGGCCCAAAAATATCAAGGAAATAGAAACTGTAATCAAAAGTCTTCCCCAAAACAAAAGCCCAGGTTCAGACGGATTCACTGGCAAATTCTTCCAAACATTTTAAGAAGATTTGTTGCCAGTTCTCTTCAAGCTTTTCCAGGAAATTGAAAAGACAGGAACCCTCCCGAACAGTTTCTATGAGGCACATATCTCCCTAATACCAAAAGCAAACAAAGACACCACTAACAAAGAAAACTGCAGACCAATATCTCTGATGAACACTGGTGCGAAGATCCTCAACAAAATACTAGCAATTAGGATCCAATAACTCATCAAAAAGATCATACACTATGACCAAGTGGGATTCATCCCGGGGATGCAAGGATGGTTTAACATTCGGAAATCAATCAACATAAATCATCATATCAACAAAAGTAAAGATAAAAACCATATGATCATATCAATAGATGCAGAGAAAGCATTTGACAAGATCCAGCACCCATTTATGATGAAAACTCTTTCTAAAATGGGTATAGAAGGGACTTTCCTTAAGATAGTCAAAGCCATCTACCACGAACCTATGGCAAGCATTATCATCAATGGGGAAAAACTAAGGGCCTTTCCTCTAAGATCGGGGACAAGACAAGGATGCCCACTCTCACCACTTCTCTTTAATATAGTACTGGAAGTACTAGCAATAGCCATTATGCAAGAAAAAGATATTAAGGGCATTCAGATAGGAAAGGAAGAAATCAAACTCTCACTATTCTCAGATGATATGATACTATATCTAGAGAAGCCTAAAAGCTCTACTAAGAAACTCTTAGAAACAATTGACCTGTATAGTAAGGTCTCAGGCTATAAAATCAATACCCAAAAAACCATGGCCTTCCTATATGCAAAGAATGAAACAGAGGAAATGGACATGAAAAAAGCAATCCCGTTCACAGTCGTGCCCCAGAAAATCAAATACCTCGGAATCAGCTTAACTAAAGAAGTAAAGGACCTCTACAAAGAAAACTATAAAACTCTACTCCATGAAATAAATGAGGTCATGAGGAAATGGAAACATATTCCCTGCTCATGGATAGGTAGAATCAACATTGTCAAAATGGCAATACTCCCCAAAGTATTATACAGAATCAACGCGATCCCTATAAGGATTCCCATGACATACTTCAAAGAAATGAATCAAGCAATCTTGAAATTCATATGGAACAATAAACGCCCACGGATAGCTAAAACAATTCTTGGGAAAAAGATGATGGGAGGTATCACCCTCCCCAACCTTAAACTTTACTACAAAGCGGTAACAATTAAAACAGAATGGTACTGGAACAAAGGCGGAGCCGCAGACCAATGGAACAGAGTGGGATATCCCCACACACAACCCCAAATGTATGATCATCTAATCTTTGATAAGGGGGCAAGAAATGTGAAGTGGAGCAAGGAAAGCCTCTTCAACAAATAGTGCTGGTATAACTGGACAACCACATGCAAAAGAATGGGTTTAGACCTCGACCTGACACCATGCACAAAAATCAGATCAAAATGGATTAAAGACCTCAACATCAGATCACAATCCATAAGGTACATCAAAGACAAGGTCGGCAAAACCGTTCATGATATTGAAGCTAAAGGTATCTTCAAGTATGACACGGAACTAAGCAATCAAGTAAAAACGGAGATAAACAAATGGGACTACATTAAACTAAGAAGTTTCTTCACCGCAAAAGACACAGGGATCAGAATACAAAGGCAATCTACAGAGTGGGAAAGGATATTCACCCCTTACACATCTGATAAAGGATTGATATCAAGGGTATACAAAGCACTAGTTGAACTCTACAAGAAGAAAACATCCAACCCCATCAGAAAATGGGCGGAAGAAATGAACAGAAACTTTTCCAAGAAAGAGATACGAATGGCTAAAAGGTACATGAAAAAATTCTCTGCATCACTAATAATCAGGGAGATGCAGATTAAAACAATCATGAGATACCACCTCACACCTCAGAGAATGGCACACATCCAAAAGAACAAAAGCAACCACTGTTGGAGAGGATGTGGAGAGAAAGGGACCTTTCTACACTGCTTGTGGGAATGCCGACTGGTCCAGCCCCTTTGGAAAACAATATGGATGCTTCTCAAAAAATTAGAAATTGAGCTTCCATTTGATCCAGCAATACCACTTCTGGGAATAGATCCTGGAGAAAAAAAAGTATAGTCGAAATAACATCTGCACTTATATGTTCATCGTGGCACTGTTTACAATAGCCAGAATCTGGAAAAAACTCGAGTGCCCGAGAACAGATGACTGGTTAAAGAAACTCTGGTACATCTATACAATGGAATACTATGCAGTTGTTAGAAAAGATGAAGTCGTGATTTTTGCATATAAGTGGATCAACGTGGAAAGTATCATGCTAAGTGAAATGAGCCAGAAAGAGAGGGACAGACATAGAAAGATTGCACTCATCTGTGGTATATAAAATGGCAGAGTAGGAGACTAATATCCAAGAATAGTAGTATATAATACCAGGAGGTTGGCTCCATGGTTTGGAAGCTAGCCTTACATGCTGGGGAAAAGTCATCCCAGATAGAGAAGGGAGCACCAAGTAAAATGTGATTGGAAATTCCGAGCAGGGAGGGAGATGCACGCTGAAAGTAGACTAGAGACTGAACATGATGGCCACTCAATACCCCTATTTTAAACCACAACACCCAAAAGGAGAGAGAGAGAACAAATTGGAATGCTCTGTCACAGAGGCGGAGCAGGGTGGGGGGGGATGGGTTTGGGGGTGTGAGGGATACTGGGTTCATAAGTGGTGGAGAATGGACACTGGTGGAGAGATGGGCTCTCGAACATTGCATGAGGGAAAAACAAGCACGAAAATGTGTGGAAAAAAGAAAATCCTAAGATAAGGACTTAATGTCCTCATGGTAAGATATGCTTATTTTCACAAATTTCCTCTTACTGATAAGTTTTTGATAATTTCATTAGCAGTTTAGTTGTAACAGGCAATATAAAAAATTATTCTGTGGTTGGGAAAGGGAGTTGTTGGGCAAATGGGGATGGAAGGTCACATTGGTGGTGGTTGGAATATTGAATGCCTATAAAAAATGCATCATGAACAACTTTGTAAACCATGGTGTTTAAAAAAAGAGAGAAATTAAAAAAAAAATCACTGTAGCTCCAGTGGCTGGTGAGCAGCACCAGGCTGAGCACACTTGCTACTGAATAGTGAGGAGTTACCTCACCTCCCCCTCCACTCTACCTCTGTCTGGGGTGGGGTAGTAGATGTCCCCTATGCTAAATAAGTCAATTAAATTAAACTTCAAAATGATGTCAAATTTCAGTGAACACATACATGTCTTTTAGTATTTGGGAAATGCAAAATTAAATGCTAGTCAATATTTTGCTTTTTTTAAAAATATTTTGCTCTTGAGTGGGCATCCTCAGGCACTGAAGATTTTTTATCCCAGTTGGATGTTGTTGCTTCTTCTGGGCAGGGATAACAGAGAAAATACTCACCCAATCCTCCCATTTTCCTTTAGGGTTTTTCTTCATTACTGGCTGAAGACGGGACATAAGAATTTGGCAGGCATTCTAAACATAAATATTTGAAATGACATCAAAACCGGAAATTAATAGGAGTAGCAAAACGTTAAGGATCTAAATTAATCAAGCCGACTGACAGCTTTATGAACCTACTTCTTCAACTTCTTGACAGGAGATTTTTTAAACTTGTGTAATGGAAGGAAGTATTTTTTTACCCTTAAGTAATATGATTTACAATGGTGCTAATTTTTATGCTTTCGGCATACAAAATAACTGCAGCACATCACAATATTAATATTCTTCTGTTGTTCCCTAGGTTCCTTCTCATCGTTCCTGCATTCTTCTTCCCCCTTGGTAACCTTGATTTTGTTGTAAAAGATTTTTTCCATTGAACATTGTCTAGTTCCTTGCTTTGTTTCTTTATATACTACATGTGAACAAGATAATATGCTATTAGTCTTTTTCTTTCTGACTTATTTTGCTTAATACAGTACCTTATACTTTTTGAAGGGCAAGAAATTCTTGTGGATCCTGCTATATTGATTAAAAATGATATTTATTATAATTATGTTTGAATATGTGCTAACATAAATCTAGGTGCCATCTCTTTAGATTTATACATCTTGTAATTCTGAAGCAAAACCAAAATGATGTGTGCAAACCATTCTACATACCAATACAATTGAAAGTAAGAATATTAATTTGATTGGTTGATGATATTGTATTTTAAGGCACAACTGCTTCTTGAAATGTGGAAAAGGAATTTGTGGCTGTGGTACATACATTCCTCTTTTTACCCTCAGGTCTGAGCAAGGAAGGAGAAAAGATACTTCTAGTGACATACATTTTAGACTGGATGTTTTAATTAATGAAAGGAGAGCATTTCTATAAATAAAAGTACTTCATGAAACAGTAACTGGAAACATAGAGGTGACTTAAATTTATGAGACAGGAGGAAGCTCAGCAAGAGCTGGAACCTATGGAATCAGAGCTCTACCCATTGGCTAGTAAGTGGGCTGGTGGAGTGACCTAGCCCAATTACTGCTCTGTTTTATTTTCTGTAATTGTAGGAATGGGATAAGAACCCCTTTGGCATGGACATTAGGAAGCTGAAGGAGAGAGATGTCACCTGCACAGCCTTCCCAAAGATGTCTGTGCCCATGGAGCCTGCAGTGAAGACAGCATTGGGCACGGTGAGCGTGCTGGTCTCAGCCAGGTGTACGTATGACTTGTCAATGTTCAATTCTCGGCTCACAACCTGCCAGAGGCAGAAGAAATGTATTATCGATTCTATTGAGGGTTAGTCCCACTCAGTTACAAAGAAGAACCCTTTAATTCTTTTTGTGTTGTTTGCACAGCATATGCTTCAGCTCTTCAAGCCATTTCACAACCTGTTCCTTTCTGAGCTATGCATAAAACCTGGCTATCCTTTAAAGGCAACCACTTAAGATAGCATTTTGAGTTTTTCTATTTTATTTTTCTTTTTAATGTCAAACTAAAGGAAGCAATGTACATGTAAGTGAACAATTGTGGTTGAGCATATATGTATATGTATATGTCATATGTATATGTACATGCACATATTGATGAATATATTAGTGTTGCTGGGTATGGAACCCAGGGATGGAACACATGGAACCAATGTACATATAAATAAACAATTGTGGGTGAGTATATGTGTGTGCATTTAGTGGTGTTAGGGATGTAATCCAGAGCCCCACATATGCAAGGCAAATGTTTTACTGCTGAGTCATTTCCTTGGTTTACATGTTGGTTTTTCTATGTAGATTATGAGCTTGGAGGTTTTACTTGCTCAATGAAAGATAACGTTGCTTTTTAAAGGAACATGGCCAACCAAAGAATGTTTTGGTGTGCTTTTAAAAATTTAATTACACTTAAAAGAAATTAAAAAAAATTAAAAAAAAATTTTAATTACACTAAGTTTTTTTGTGTTCATGGACCACACTCAGCAGTATTCAGGGACTACCTATAACTCTGTGCATAGAGATTGCTCTTGGTGGTACTCCTGGAACCATATATGGTACCAGGGATCAGACCCACCAGTGTCAGCTGCATGCAAGCAAAGACTTGTACTATTTTTCCATCCCTATGATGTTCTTTTTTGGGGAGAAATATGTTATATTTTTCACTGGCAGGAAAAGCATTGCTCTCCCTCTTCCCTATCCTGGCAGTTTTTATTCAAATGTCATAGTCACCACATTTTAATATTGAAAAAGGAAAATTTTTTCTATTGAAAATAGCTTGCTCTTTCAATACCTTTCTTTGAATTAGCATTCAAAATGGCTGTCATGTGGAGTTTCTAAGAAAACTGTAAATGCTAAGAACATCAGTTCTTGTCCTGCTAAACATATTCATTTCTAGCAGAAGCTGAGTCATTGCATAAAAGTGAAAAGTATTTTGTCTTTACAAGTGGAAATTACATTTTGGGGGGAGTAAGGGACCTTCTAGACAGTGCCTCAGGGACCTGAGAGCTACTACTAGTGATACTTAACCACCTGTAGCAGAGTTTAATACTTGGTTGGTGATGGGATGTTGGGTTCTCTGGGTTACCAGAACCATACCCAGAGGTGTATATGAGGCCATATAGTGTTGGGATACTTGCAAAACTCAGGGTCTTGCATATGTAAAGCATGAACCTCTGAGCTACATTCCCAGCCCTGGCATCACATTTTTTAGAAGTCCTTCCAGAAGTTCTTGATACTTTTTTATATCAGTGTAACATATTTTCTCAATTCTCCTGCCTGCTTCCATCTTACCTGTAATTTTATATTACTTAATGCTATGTCTTTTTTGATTCATGCATTTAGTGTTTCTAGTACTCAATAAGAAACAAAGTATAAAACTAACTGAAGGACAAGGGGAGAGACCTTTGGCACTTATCTCACTCTTATCTTACCTGAATCATTTTGGTGTGAAGTCCTTGTCCCAATTCACAGCCTCCGTGTGTCACTAAGACTGAGCCATCGAGATAGATGTGGACTAGAGCAGCTGCCTGGCGGGGGTGGGGGGAGGGAATAATTATAATTCCAATTAAGTTGGTGCAGCCAAATGTTCCTGTGTGTTTAGCTCACATTGAATGAATGGTTCTATACTTCATGGACCTGGTGTCTCATTTATACTAGAGAAGAAACTCATTTTTGCTTTCTACAGCTTTTTAATAAAGGCCAGACTTGAAAACTTCAGTCTTGATAAGTGAATGAAGACTCAATCTATTGACAAGTGAAGGCCCTGGGGGCTGCCTCTCTAAGGTCACAACCCAAATGACATTCTTAGTCTTCCTTCCCTGGACATGAGATGAATTTTGAGGGAGAGAGGTTAATTTAGTTATCTTATCTCCAGTTTCAAAGACAGCCCTTACAGCACCTACAAGATATCCTTGGTACTTTCAGACTTTGTATTTAACTTTAGGATAATCTAACAAGAATAATGGATAATCTTGTGAGTGGTACTGCACATATGTCCAGAGTCTATGCTGATGATTGTGTAGACACCAATAGCACTATTTTACTGCAGGGACAGGAGTTGGGCAGTGTATACTTCGACCTCACACTCTAGGTACACAGTTAGACTTTGAAGCACCTTGAAACACTTTGAAATGCCCTTGTACATTGAAGACTTTGAAATGCCTTATGTAGCCACAGCAATCAGAATTGATTTTTCATATAATTAACCATAAGGACCCAAAAAAAGAGAGGAGAGGAGAGGAGAGGAGAGGAGAGGAGAGGAGAGGAGAGGAGAGGAGAGGAGAGGAGAGGAGAGGAGAGGAGAGGAGAGGAGAGGAGAGGAGAGGAGAGGAGAGGAGAAGAGAGGAGAAAAGGAAGGAGAAGGGGGAGAAGGGAGGAGAGGAGAAGAGAAGGGAGGGGAGGGGAGAGGAGTGGAGAAGAGAGGAGGGGAGAGAGAGGGAGACAAGGGGAGGGGAGGGGAGGGGGGAGGAAGGGAGGAAAGAGGAGAGGAGAGGGGAGGGGAGGAGAGGAGAGGAGAGAAGAAAAGAAAAGAGAAGAGAAGAAGAGGAGAGAGGGGAGAGAGGGGGCAGCGGGGAGAGAGGGGAGAGAGGAGAGAGAGGGGAGAGAGAAAGGAAGAGAGAGAGAGAAAGAAAGAGAGAGAGAGAAGAAAAGTGCCTGCCTTAGTATCAGGTGGGGAGGTGGGCAGGAGGGAAACCGGGACAGTTGGTGGTGGGAAAGTACACTGTGAAGGGATGGGTGTTGGAATATTATATAACTGAAATCTAATAATGAACAACTTTGTAAATGAATATATCACTGTAATTAATTTAAGAAATAATAAATTTTTTAAAAGAATTGCTTTTATGTTTCCAATTCAAGGCCATAACTGGTAATATCTAGGCACTGCTCCTGACCTGGATTTGTTCTTGGTGGTGCTTAGTATCCATGTGGCAGTGGGAACTGAACCACTGAACCCAAGTCTCTCTCACGCATAGATGTGTACCAGTACTGGATCAAACCACCATTTTTTTTGGTGTATATTTTGGGCTACACCTGGCAATGCTCAGAGATTACTCCTGACTCTACACTCTACAAGAAGTTTTACTCTTGACAGTGCTCAGGGAACCATATAGGATGCTGGGGATCGAACCCAAGACGGCCTTGTGCAAGGTGAGTGTCCTATTTGCTGCACTGTCTCTCTGATTCCTAAACTACCATTTTCTGAGTGAGAACTTCATTTTAAAAAAGCAATATTGGTCACCACATTAAGATAATAGTCTTGCATTGCATATTATTGCTATAGTAATGACTAGCAAATTTGTACTTTATAAACACAAAAAAGCTCTATGAAGTTAATTCTTTGTTTTGTGGATAGGCACAGCTAAAAGACATTAAAATAAATAATTTAAGCAACCATATTCCAAGTCCACAAGAATCCTCTACTTTTTTAGGGGGACCTCCCTAGAAGCTAGAGCTTTAAGCTGTAACTATAAACTATAGCTTATAGTTGGTCCCTTGTGAGACTTATGGGACCAACTGCTGTTGGGGATCAAATCTAGGGTCCAATGCATGACAGAAAATGTTCTAACCTTCTGAACTATCTTCCTGGGAAAGAATTTTTACTTTATGAAGGTTGTATGTTGCTGGCTTGAGAAATATAATCTGGGACATGATTGAATATAGTGTCTCCAAGCAGTACAGCGTGTCTAACCTTTACTGCCAGCCTCCTCATTCTTCTCTCTTCCTCATTAATGGCCTCTAAGGAAGGACTTGAACAAAAGATACTTTTGGTAAGAAATTGCCTGGTAATAACTAATTAACACTAAGAAGGGGGTTGGATTCTTTTTTTTGCATGGATTTGGTTATAAGGACATTTCTGAGACTGGTGGGGACAAATGGACTTTATCACTGTATCACTGTCATCCCATGGTTCGTTGATTTACTCGAGCAGGCACCAGTAAGGTCTCTATTCCTTCCAGCCCTGAGATTTTAGCAGTCTCTCCTTACTCATCTTTCCCAATGATTGAAGGCTCTTTCAGGTTAAGGGAATGAGACCTATCAGTACTGTTTTTGGCATATCGAATATGCCACGGGTAGCTTGCCAGACTCTGCCTGTGTGGGTAACTTGCCGAGCTCTCCAAGAGGTGTATATATACATATATATGTATATATGTATATATACATATATACGATATATATATTATATATATCGCTCTCTATGATTTATTGCCTACTGTCTGAACTCCATCAAATATGGTGTGGTAATTATGGAAAATGGGTAGGAAGTGTCATAATGTTTTGTGTGGCCGTGAAGCTGCGGCAGCTAGACAAATGGACACCAAAAAAAAAGTACAAAACAGAATCAGAGTGCCATGAAAAATAATTTCAAGAGAAACTAAAAGGAGGTTAATTCTTTCCTGGTGTTCCCCCTTACCATCCAGGGCCTCCAATGCTTACCTAAACGAATGAGCTCCACTTTCCTGCAATAGGACTATTTCAGATTCTTCTTTTATTTTGGAGGGCAGGGGAACTACCCAGAGTTGTACATTTTGCCTTTTTCCCCAGTCATTTGGAAAAAAATGGCATTTTGTGAGAGGACGTTTCTCCCATTCTCACCTGCTGGAAGTAGCCCACAGGAACCCCAATGGTAAATTTCATGGGAACCACTGCAAGTCCCCTCTTTTTCCAGTAATTTTTTTTGTTAAATTCCTCAGCAATCCGTTTCCTGCTATAGAATGAAGATTTCTCTAAACACTCCTTCCAGCATTTTCTCAGGGGTGCTGGATCAAACGTCTCCTTAAAGGCTGTTTTGCTAATTGTCTTATACATGTTTATTTCTTTCACCTGAAAGACAAGAAGAGCAAATGAATTTCAAGCATATATGCTTATTTCATATGTGAAATATGTTTTCATTTTATATCTGACATAAATTATGAAAGGAAATATTTATTTATTTATTTATTTACTTATTTTTGCTTTTTGGGTCACATCCGGCGATGCACAGGGGTCACTCCTGGCTCTGCACTCGGGAATTACTCCTAGCAGTGCTCAGAAGACCATAATGGGATGCTGGGAATCGAACCTGGGTCGGCCACGTACAAGGCAAACGCCCTACCCACTGTGCTATTACTCTGTTGGACACAGAATATTGGACACAGAGCGGGGCAGGAGCGATTCCATTATACCCTATTCCTGCTCCAATCCTGTTTTACTTAAACCTTTTTGTTTTTCTTAAAACCCCACTTCTCCCTGCCCCCAACCATCTCTGAGGGAAGGTCATATTTGGGCTGAAAACTCTGCCTTGGCAAATAGTTTCATAACCGCTATTAACTGTTTATAGAAGCCACTTAGACACAAGCAGGATGGGTAGCTGCCAGAATGTTCTGAAAACATGTCTAGATCACCTATCTGTAACTGCTTGTTTGTACTACTAGCAGCCGCCAGAATGTTCTGAAAATATGTCTAGATCACCGATCTGTAACTGCTTGTTTGTACTATTTTAAAGTATTTTTTCCTCTGAATCATGATACTTGCATTTTTCACTTATGTTTTTGTTGAAATTCGTACATGCAGGTTAAGATGTAAGCAGATGTAAGCACTGACTATAAAATTTGCAGCTTTTCCCTTGACTGGGGTCTTGCTTGGGCCTGCGTGCCTAGAAGCTTGACCCCAGCTAGCTGCCTTAATAAACTCCGTTTGTGTGTTGCATTACTGGCTGAACTCTTTGTGCGGATTGGGAGAGGGGGAAATTATCAACACTGGACCCTAACAACTCCAGCCCCTAAAAGGAAATATTTAAATATCTATAAATATGTAGATGCAAGTGTATACCTGTATAAAAACAGACAATAGCAATAATCTTAATAGAAACTACTATTAAACATTTCATATGCTCTTAGCTAAGATAAAATCTTCCAGCTTAAAATTGTTATTTTTTTTTTGGTTTGGGGCCACCCCAGCAGTATCCAGGGCTTACTTCTAGTTCCGCACTCACAGATCACTCCTGGCAGTGTTTGGAAGACCATATGGGGAACTGAATCTGGGTTGGTAGCATGTATGGCAAGTGTCTTATCTGCTGTATTATATCTCTGGCCCCAATTTTTATTTCTATCCTACATTGCCTTATTATTAACTATTCTCAAATTAGCTTTTCAAAGTCTTCTAAGATAGTAGAAGTGTTTACATAAATAGTCATAATTATTTCAATTTCTCAATTTATGCCCTTTGGTGGGTCATACTGACTTTGGTTTAGTCTATGGAATTTGCTTTGGCCAATGTTTTAAACACATGCAGTGCAGGCAAAAACTTGAAAAAAGTGCTTGCACAGTAGGATTTTTCATGGTTTTGCTACTTAGGAACTTTCTGAAGCACATGGGCACTAACCTGGCCTAGCCTTTTGGAGGATGAGAAATTGTGAAGTAGAGATGGGCTTCCTCAATTGTGACATCTCCCAGATTAATCAGCCCACAAATCACTAAACCTGTCAATGAGACAGTCTTGGATCATAAACAACCAATACAACTGGCTCAGACCAGAAGTACAACTATCAACTGACCCAGAGAATATGAAGAGATTTTGTTTTTATCCACTACACTTTTTGTTTTAATCCATTACGTTTTGTGGTTGACTTGTTACCCAGCAAAAGCTAACTGATATTTAGAGAATATATTTAATTTTTTGGTATCTACTTTGTAGTTGGCATAAAGCTACCTGTAGGTAATCAAAATATAGTTGGACTGATTACATTAGAGTTATGTTAGAAGCTTCTGATAGATTACCTCTTCAGGGAGTAAGTTACATTGAGATGCCACAGCAGTTACATAAGCTTCAGCTACCACTGTGCCCTGAGGGAAGCCAAATCCTCGAAAGGCGGTATTTGATGGCAAATTTGTTTTGCAGGCCCTACATCGACACCGGAAATTAGGGATATAGTAGGCATTTTCTGATTTCAGCACGATGAATTCTGTCACCTGAATTAAAAAGAAAATAAAGCTTCATGTCTATCAAATGTTTAAACTCACATATTTGATTTTATCTATGGTTAGAACTTTTGCATTTGAACTCATTTGTTAGACAAATATTCAAAGAGATAAAGCAGACACATACTGCTCAACTTGTAACCTACAGGAAAGGCATACTTCTTATTTACCATCTCAGACTCATCAGGGGTACATCCACCGTTGATATAATATTCAATATCAGCAGCTTTGATTACGCCATTGTTCATGAATCCGATCTGCAAAGTGATATAACAGGTAAAACCATGTTCTCAATAGTCCTTTCCAACAAGGTACACAAACACAACTGATCAAGCTTATCAGTCCATTCCCTTCTTATGCCCATGATTTGGTATGCATTTATCAGAGGGACACAGCAGATGATGCTCAAGTTGATCATGATCCCAAAAGAAAGTTTTCATTAGTTTCAGGCAATATCCAAATATCCCTTTTAAGAACATTCCGTAACTCTCTGTACTAAACTGGTTACCACTGGACAATGCAGTTTCCTGAAATTTTTGCTCTTACTTACTTTGTATTTTCCAAGGAGAGGGTGGCGGCCAGCAGTTATCAGCATATCATCCCCACGCTCTAGAATAAATCGGACTGGGCGGCCAGTCCTTTAGAAAAGAACTCTGTTAGTATTATGGATGTTTCATAAGAAAGGGGGATTTGAAGTAATCTAGTCTAATGGTTATTAATGGGAGTAGTAATAAGCTCTTAAATAGAATTTTAGAAGATTGTGGGGTTCATTAAAACATTTTGAATCTTGTTATTATACTGGTTTAGTTGTCCTTGACAATATAGATGTTAAAATATTAATTTGGTTATGTTATTTTTCTTATTTTTTATATTAAGAGATTATAGGATTATTTTGTAATTAAGTATATAAGTGGTCACATTAACATGAATTTTGTGTAAGAATATTAAAGGAGTCATTAAAATATTTGCTGTAAGAGGATTTTGAGGCTGAAAGGGTTGAGAACCAATGCTCTGATAAAGCTCAACCTCTCTTGCTTTTTTACAAAGTTCTCCACTTTGTGAAAGCCCATCAAGTTCTCTTTTTGTCTTCTGATAAAATTTCCTGGTGCCTGCACACACATATTCACAAGAGTCTTTTCTTTTGTCCAGAAATACTAGTGAATTGAAACTTCCATCATTTTTCTTTTCAGAAAAACTATGGGTAGGGCGGGTAGGGCATTTGCCTTGTACGTGGCCGACCCAGGTTTGATTTCTCTGCCCCTCTTGGGCAGCCGGGCAAGCTACTAGAGAGTATCTTGTCCGCAAGGCAGAGCCTGACAAGCTACCCATGGCAAATTTGATATGCCAAAAGCAGTGACAGCAAGTCTCGCAATGGAAATTACTGGTGCCTGCTTGAGCAAATCAATGAGCAACGGGCAACAGGATGACAGTGAGACAATGATACAGTGATTACAGCAATAGTTTGGAATACGTAACATTTGTCTTGAATGTGATTTATGAACAAGTAGTTACAAAAATCCACAAATTGTTGTGGTGATTCTTGTGTCTGTTTATTCCACCCAGAAACTACTCTATGAACATCCCAGGCAGTTTCAAATCCTGGTTTATTTTGTGACAAAATTTGTCCCTGGAACTGCTGGTTCTTTTTTTTTTTTTTTAATCCTCCCTCCAGTCAGTCAACCTCAGCTTGATTTAATACTAGCAATTTAAAACCTAAACATTTTAACAAGTGAATAGCAGTACAGCTTACAAAAATGTCAAGTTTAGTTATATCTGTGCAATGAGCCTCAATTTACAGTGATTTCATTTAATTCACAGAATAATTTGGAGAACCGGGTAGGCAGAATTCTCTTGACTTTGCAGATGAGCAAACTAATCAGGCTTATTCAAGGTGACCTTGTGAGGGAGTGAGCTGGGCGGGGCTTGAATACAGGTGTGCTGACTTCTGTTCCAGTGCTCCTTTATTCATATGTTAGCCAGCCTCCGACCTGTAGAGCTGTTTCTATGGCTTACTTATAGGAGGCCACAGCGCAGATAGCTCCTAGTATTCCAGGCTTGGTCACCTTCCCCCCAAATGCTCCTCCGGCTCTTCGCATGTGACATGTGATTCTACTCCTTGGGACACCTAGTGCCAAAGCCACAAATTCCTGTAAAAGATAAGTCCATGAAGCTATGTAAGTGCCACTGAAATAATTTATTTCCTTGCCTGGAAACTTCCCCTCTATTAAGAAAGGGAAAGTAAATAATAAAACAGACAGCATTAACAGAACTCCATGACCACGCTCACAATTCATTTTTGAACATTTTAAATATCTCCAAGGAAAGCTTCTCTGTTCTAAGCGGTCACTCCTCATCTCTCCCAACCTCATTCCCTCCAATCCCCAGTAGCAGGCAAACTTGTATCTACTTTTGGTCAGAACCTTTTAGATAAGTGGATTTAAACAACATGTGGTCTTTTGTGACTAGCTTCTTTCACTTAGCATGCTGTTTCCAAGTTCTACATGTGACAATATTCTATTTCTATTTATAACCAACCAATCTTCCATGATATAGGTGTACTGAATATTACCATTTACCAGCTGACTGGCATTATTTTTACTTTGGTTGGTTACAAACAATGTTTCTTGTGAACCTTAATTTATAAATGAAGAAATGTTGTAATTTTCATGGGTACATACCTACCCCTAGAATCCCTAGAATTTGTAGTCAGTCTGCTAAACACACTGAATAGCCACTAAGCTTCTTTCCAAAGTGGCTATTTAATTGTTTTGGTTTGTTTATTTTGGGGTCACACCTGGCTGCACTTAGAGTTTTCTCTTGGCTCTGTGCTCAGGAATCATTCCAGGAGATGTCGGGGATAGAATGCACAGCAGTTGAGTGCAAGGCAAGTGTCTAATCTACTATACTATCTTTCTGGCCTGTGTCTTCTTTTTAGCTCACTTGCAAAGTTGGGAGGTTCTAATTTCTCTGCATCCTCACAAACATTTTTTTTCTTTTGGGTTATTCTAGTGGGCATGAATTGGCTATAATTTGCTATAATCATTGTGCTATAATTTGCATTTCCCTAGTGAATATGACATTGAGCATCTTTTCGTGGGCTTACTAGTCATCCAGAGACTTTCTTCGGAGAGATGTCTATTCAATCCATGATTAGTTTCAGATTGTCCCACGTTTGGGCTGCTTGCTCAGTGTCCTTGTTACCCCCGTAAGTGCCTGCTGTTGTGATTGTACTCCAGGAAACAACATTGGTAGACAACACTGGTGCCTTAGGGATGCATATTATCTATGTGGAAGCTAGAGCCACATGCTCTGCCAAAAAAGATCTCAGAGTTGATCCATATATGTGTACTGGAATGGACAGCTACACCCACCAATATGTAGGAGATCATATAGCTGCTTAGGCATAGAGCTAGTATCTCCTTACTCTTTCAAAATTTGCAACTATGGAGCCACATTTCAGCTCAGCATGTGTCACTTCAGATGTTGCACTTTGTTTTGAAGGTGGCTGGATGCTTCCTTTTCTTATTGAGCCTACCCTCTTGATCCTCTTTGGTCCTCTTCAGGACTCCAGTTATCTGCACATTTTTCTCTTAGTGATGCATGTAGGACTCCTCCTCCCAGTAATAGTTTGTGTATTTCTCTGTAACTGGCACTACTCTAGGACCATTAATTTATATTTCAGAGGAAGGAATTATCTGTAGATTTTCTTTATTTTCTGGGTGTGGAATACCATCTAACTTGCCACTAGAACAGGACTGTAATGCTCATGTTACTGCACCGGACTGAAATCATCTTGGAAATGCAATTACTTTATGGATGTACCAATGCATGAAAATACTCATAGAACAGCAATGAACCTTAAAGGGAAATGAAAAGAGTCTCCTACGGCTTTCACTTCTCCAAGATCTTCAGCTATTACTATCAGCTATTGTGAGAAAGATCAAGTCCTATAATTTGAAAGGAGGCACAATGTGCTGATCTCTGAAAAAAAATTTTCCCTTTAAAGAAATGTTTGTCCTATTTTCTTCATTCTCTAGAGAACAGGGGAGGTGAAAAATGGGAGGTAGAGTGGAGTGCCTGGTTGAAGAGTCACAGTCCATGGTCACCTGAGGTCTCATTTTCCAAAATGATCACCTTACCTGTACTTGTGTTGGATGCTGAGTTCCTACGTGTATCACCATTTCTTTATCTTCTTCTTTCGGAATAGTCAGGATAGTTTGTGTTTCCATGTAAAAATGTTCCTGTCCTTCCACATGGACCTCACCTACAAAGCACACCACACAGGACCATATTTACATGAAAGTTCCAGCCTGAGCCTTTGACATCTGCTCAGCAAATTTGGCTAAATGATTAAACTCTGATTTGTCAGCTCTAAATTGATGTGGGAGCATCTGTAACTCAGAAGATGGGATGATAATGGAGGAGGAGAGGATATGGAACTTGTTAGGTACACAAAGGTTTGAAGTGGTAGATCTGAGGCTTTTCTTATCCTCCGACTGAATTTCCCTTTCCATTCTGAGATTTTTGACTTGTTTACTATTTCCTTACCATTTTTTCAAGAGAATATTTGAACTCTAGTTTTAATATTTAGAAGGAACCATTTTTACTTTAAAACTGGCCAAAAGATTCTTTTGATGTTAAAATAAGTGAAGTATTTTGCTGGGAATCAAACAAGTTTTTTTGAAATTATTTCTTGAAACAACAGATTTTGAGTCATGCAAAAGGTCAAAAATATTTTGCTTTTAACTACAACATCCAACAGGAGAGAGAACAAAAGGGAATGCCCTGTTGCAGAGGCAGGGTGGGGTAGTGGGGGTTGGGGTGGGGGTGGTGGGAGGGATACTGGGAACATTGGTGGAGGAGAATGGGCACTGGTGGAGGGATGTAAATGAAATGGAAACATGAAAGTTCATAAGTTTGTAACTGTACCTCACGGTGATTCACTAATAAAAATTTAAAAAAATATTTTGCTTTTGCATTAATTTACTGAGTTAAAACCCAAATCTGTTTAACAATTACCTAGCTGTTTCAATATGCTAGATATTATCTTACTATTACTTCATTTAATGCCAACATCCTTGGAGGTAAGTATTACTGGGACATGGGAACCTAGAAAGGTTAAAGAAACTGCCCAAAGAAACTGAGTCAGTAAATTAGCAGAGAAGGATTCAAGCTCAGATAACCTGACAGGACTTTCAGCCTCTTGCCTCCACACCACTTCTCTGTGTCAATTTACCCTGAAACCCAGTCATTTCTGCTCAAAATTCCCACTTGTGCACAAATCCTAAATGGCAAAGAGTTGGCATCTTGTCACTGTGAATAACAGTAAAAAGAAAGTAAACTGTTGTAATTAAGAGCAAGATCATAAGACCAGTCAATCCTGAGTTCCATTCCTGGTTCTACTACTAATTATATAGGAGATCTCAGCCACTGAACTAATTTTTTCAGCCTCAATGTCTTTATCAAAACGGAACTACTGAAATGTTTCTCCTATAGTTGTTTTGCTTGCATGTTAAATACTAAGCAGTAAAGGCTTCATAGGTTAAAACCAGTTTCATAATAATATTAATATTTATTTCATAAAGTTGTTGGCAGAATTAAATAATATGCAAAATGTTTTGTATGGTCTATGGCAATGTTATTTTATACATGTTGACAGCTGATATAATTGCTGTTAAATACTCATAATGATCTCTCTCGTATGTCAGCTATAAAGAAGTTTCATAGGTAAATATTAAATGCTCTAGAGCAGTAGAAATGTGCCTGCCAGAGACAGGCTGGATGGGGGGTGGGTAGCAGGAGGGAAACTTGGGGATATTGGTGGAGAATAGTGGAGACTGGTGAAGAGCTTGGTGTTGGAACATTGTATACCTGAAACTTAATAATAAATATCTTTGTAACTCTGTAATTCAAAGAGATTTAATTAAAAATTAAGAAAAATGATAAGGAGTAATGAGTGTTTGGCATGACTAGTGGTTGTTATAGACCTCTGACATTCTTGATGTGTTTAACTATTATTTTGTGTGAATGAATTGTTTTCATAATTGGGAAATAGTACATTTTCTGATTAATGATGCTGGGAAATAAAATTAGCAATCCAAAGGTCTCTCCAAGGTTCTAATAAACCACAATAGCTTTTATAATGTACCATTCAACTATTTGAAGATAATACGCCCTGTGAAAATGACATTTCTCTCCCCTCAGATCAGTAGTGATTCTTTAGGTAAACTGCTGGGATGCTCAACTCTGGCCACATTTTAGAAATACCTGGGAAATTTTATATTTAACCCTTTAGCCACCTGAGGATTGGGGGCAGTGATTTCAGCACAGTTGAAAATCTTAGTATAAATTTTAGCAGGCTCCTCACTTATGTGCCTTTAAGTCCAACCAATCAATATTTTTGGTTGTCTGACTGAGAAAGCTGACCATTCAGATGGAAGAAAAAACTCATAAAAACTCATAAGTAAGTGGAATTGTGCAGTTCAAAACCATAAGGTCCAACTATACTGAGACAACTGACTCCATACCCCACTGCTCTGATTTCAGTGATTTGGGATAGCTTGGAAACTTAATAATAAATATCTTTGTAACTCTGTAATTCACAGAGATTTAATTAAAAATTAAGAAAAATGATAAGGAGTAATGAGTGTTTGGCATGACTAGTGGTTGTTATAGACCTCTGACATTCTTGATGTGTTTAACTATTATTTTGTGTTGTTAAGAAATTAATGCTAGAGTCTCGAGCTGGGGTGATAGTAGTGCGCGCTCTGCCAAGATGCGACTCGAGGGGCCACATGTTTATTTGTGCGGCCGCTCTGCTGCTGATGACCACGATCCAGAGGACAGCTAGACTACTTTTGGTACTAGCAACTGCTTCCACCAATGTCTCTAGACTGTGAACTAAGCCAGAGTCCCATGCTGCTCTAGGAAGGGAAATGATTCAATTTCTAACATAAATCTCACTGGACTTAACTACTAAAATACTAAAATGCAGAAATCCTAAACCTAAAGAGACTTCATATCTCTTCATTCTCAGCAATGGAAAACTATCAAATGCTTCTTTGTCAGCAGGGCTTTTTTTTTTTTTGAGGGGAAACTCCAACAACAATAGTGAATATTGTGTTGAAATATGGAATGTAATCAAGGTAAAGAGAAAATGAAGTGAAATTTATCAGCTACGCAAGTGGGGGAGGGGTGAGGGGATGGGAGGTATACTGGGGTTTTTGGTGGTGGAATATGGGCACTGGTGAAGGGACGGGTGTTCAAACAGTGCATAACCGAGATAAGCCTGGAAACTGTAACTCTCCACATGGTGATTTAATTAAAAATTTTTTTTTTAAAAATTAGTGCTAATTTAGGTTTAGCCAGTGCAGCAATTCAAACACACAAATAATAGCATTAAGACTGAGATGATAAATGACCACAATATGATTGTATATATAAAAAAAACTTGAGAGGTGTTTGAAATTTTTGTTTATGGGCCATACCCGGTAGTTCTTAGGGCTTATCTCTGGTTCTGCATTCAAGTATCACTCCTGGCAGGTCTTGGGGGACCACATGAGGTTCTTGGGATTGAACCTGGGTAGTCTGAGTACAAGGCAAGAGCCCTACCTGCTAACATAAACTTAGGAATGGTCCTGGCAGTAAGATCAATGTGTAAAAACTGATTAGGTTGTTGATGCATGATCATGTTGATAATAACGCTAGATGCAAACAATTAGATTAAATAAAAATAAAATAATTTACAGTAACATTCTAAAGCATTATTGGGTGTTGTGTATTTGGACCACACCCAGCTATATTTAGGTTTTACTCCTTCCTTGTTCTGTGCTCAGGGATCACTCTTAGTAAGTATTCAGGGAAACATAAGCAGTGCTGGGGATCATATGGGGGTTGACCACTTGCAAGTCAAGCACCTAACCCACTGTGCTAATTTCTCTGGTCTTGACTTTTTAAAACTATGAGACTGATATTAGAATTTAGTTAGAAGTAGTAATATTCAGGAATTAAAATCTAATTATGAATTAATAGCTTTTGCATTGTTTTCACTAAAATAAGTTTTTTCCTCCAAAATAAGTACTTAAAAAACCATTTATACCATGTTTTATATAGCCAATCCACATATTATCTAAAGGACTCCAAAAAAATGTAACCTAAAACAAATAAAGCATATTACATTCTTTTAGCACTAAGATATGTGATTTATATTTTTATTTATAATTATACTTCCTACCCATTTTTCATAATTATCACACCATATTTGATGGAGTTCAGACAGTAGGCAATAAATCATAGAGTAACATATGCCTCTCGGAGAACCTGGCAAGCTACCGAGAGTATCCCACCCGCATAGGCAGAGCCTGGCAAGCTACACATGGTGTATTCGTGTATTCGATATGTCAAAAACAGTAATGATAGGTCTCATTCCCCTGACCCTGAAAGAGCCTCCAATCATTGAGAAAGACAAGTAAGAAGAGGTTGCTAAAATCTCAGGGCTGGGAGGAATACAGACATTACTAGTGCTCTCTTGAGTAAATCGACGAACAACAGATGACAGTGATACAATGATACAGTAACATTCTAAAGCATTAAATATGAAGGACATCTGATATGAATCATTCTAAAACATTAAATATGAATAACATCTGGTATGAGTATTAAAAAGGATGTAAGAATATTCTACAGTGAAAACTGATATCGAAAGGTGAGCGAGCTCCTTAAAAGACAGAAGCTACCATTTTCATGAGTTGGAACTGAATGTAGTTAGACTTTCAGACATATCAAGTTGACACTGTTTATTGAAAACTCAGTTAAAAATTCAGCATATTATATTTAGTGGAATTTGATGAGCTGACAGTGCATGTATATGGCAAAGCAATGAACCTATAATAGCTAAGGTGTGGAAGAAGAAATAACACTGGATTGTGCACTAGCTTTAAGATTTTGTGGAGTTCAGCAAGTAAAATGGGGTAGTATAGAGATATATAAATGGATGAATGGATTACAATAGAGAATTCAGAATAGAACACCACATGGAAAACAATAAAAGCTACGCTGCATTCAAGAAAGAAAAGGATTATCTTTGATAAATGGTGCTGGGTCATTTGGATAGACACCTGAAAAAAGAAAATAGAACTTTATCTCTGTCTCACATATTACAAAATTATTTATTTAAGGTGTATTATAGCCCTAAATGATAAATCTAATATATTTCTAAGAGAAAATCATAAGGCAATATCTTTTTAACCTCTCAAAAGCAATATTTTCTTTGTGGACAAGAAGGCATTAACCATAAAAAAATTGATAAATAAGATTTCATTAAAACTAAGAGCTTTTGTTTATAAGAAACACAAGGGAAGTAAAACTACAGTTCATAGCCTTGGAGAAGCTGTTTATAGTATCAGTAACCAACAAGGAATTCATATCAGAAGCATAAAAAGCTTCTGTAAAGAATTAAATAAATTATTATATCAATAATTTTATTAAGTAAACAAATGATTGCACTAATAATTATATAAAGTAAACAAATTATTGTATTAATAATTGTATTAAAGTTAGGGGCTGGAGCGATAGCATAGCGGGTAGGGCGTTTGCCTTGCATGCAGCTGATCCGGGTTCGAGTCCCAGCATCCCATATGGTCCCCTGAGCACCGCCAGGAGTAATTCCTGAGTGCAAAGCCAGAAGTAACCCCTGTGCATCTCTGGGTGTGACCCAAAAAAGCAAAAAAAAATTGTATTAAAGTTAGTTATGTATTCTAGTGATATAAATAATTTAAATTTAATTTTAAAAACAGGTAATTAACTGAACAAAACTTTTTATCTGAAAAAAATAAGTGTCCAAGAAGCAATGGACATATGAAAAGTTTTTAATATTTTTGTCATCCAAAAATTCAGTTAAATTTGCAAAGAGATAATACTCCACCTGTTAGATAATGCACCTCTCCTAGCTGCTAATTGGAGTATAATTAGAACAATTTAAAAAATGTTTAGTATAAACTGCCAAAGAGTAACATACTTAAAAAATGACAACTTGCTAATTCTATTCCTGGCTATCATCCACAAGAAATCAGTGCTTATGTTCAGCAAAATACATATGTCATAGTGTGAAAAGGAAACTTCATTCAAGTAGTTTCAAGTAGAAAACAACTCAAATGTTCATTAATGATAGAATGGACAAGTAAATTGAAGATTATTATTAAAAGGTATACTTCTAATCAATAAGAAAGAGCTACTGATCTATGAAATAAGGATGTATATTCCATACAAAATATTAAAATAAAAGACATACTGTAAGGGCATACTGTAAAGCACAAAAGAAGTTTACTTCAAGTACTATAACAGTTATGAGTTCAAAATAGATAAGGCTAACCAAGGTAAGTTTCACATCTTACTGTGTGTGAGATCCTGGGTTCCATTCCTGGCAATGAGCATTTTAATAAAAACAAGAGCAACAACAAAGGTAAAACTAATCTTTGGTGAAAAATGGTTATCATAAAGCCTTTGGAAGCATTACTAGCTGAGAGGGGACACAAGTATTTCTTGAGTACTGGATATTTTCTATCTCTATCTTGATGTGGGTTGTATGTTTAGATTCATGCAAAATTTTATCAAACAGAAGTTTATTATCTATACAGGTTAAATAAGAAGCTCTGCTTTAGAGTTTCAATATTCTCAGGTCAGTCTGTGTTCTTAAAGGTATCACTCTTTTGCCCCAAGACCACTTACCTTCAATGATTTGATCAACTTGTTTAAAGGCTTCCTCTACATTTCCTTGCTCAATTTTTTTCTCAGAAGAAAGAAATGAATTGTGCTTTATGGCATGCTGCAGGGTAATAATAAGAAAAAAATTTTTTTTACACTTTAATAAGTAGGTCATCGATATATCAGACTCCTACTCTTCACCCACCAGGATAATCTGACCATGTGGACAATCAGCAGAAATTGGGTTAAAATTAGATTGCAGGCATTTGCCTGTCTTAATTTTTTTCAGGGCTCTGAGGAAGAGTTGAGAGGGAGGCAGGGATATATAAATTTGGTTTCACCCTCTGCATTGCTGAGTGATGACTTGAAGCAATTTGGCATTAAGGTGACAACTTGGTGGTGACACTGGGATGCTAATAAAAAGATGTCGAGAAGGAGAGGTGAGTGGGGTGAGAAATGTTCAAGGATAGTCTAATGAAGGGGATTGGAACTGGACACTGAATTGGATGGAAAAAGTGGTTAGAGATGAGAGGGGAAAGCATCTGAAGTAAGGGCACTTTATAACTCAGTATTTGAGGTTGAACCCAAGCTGAGGGGTCAAAACTGAACATGGCCAATTGGTGATGGAGCAGGTTCTACCAAAAGGCAGTTGAAGAGTGGATTGAGAATGAAGTTACCTAAGAATTCATTAGGTAACAATATGTAAGACAACTACATATAATAATAGTGATCTGATGGATGTTGTGGCTTGGTAATGCTAATATCATGGGTAGGAGGACTAAAATGAAGTACAAGAACCTCTTGAAGTGGTTATTGTAGTAAGTCAGACAAGGTGGTGAGAACTGGGCTGGAGGATAGGGTGGTTGTGAAAGCAAAATTGGAAAGCAAGGGACTGACATAAGGTACTTTGTGTGTGTGGGTGTGTGGTGCTGGAAATCAAATCCAGATCTCATGCATATATAGCTCACATGTTAGTTTCGTCAGTTTTCTGTCTCAAGGAGCATATTTCTGGAGTTTTCTCTCTTTAGCTAGAGAACACTGAATAAAGTTTAGAAAGATCCCCAGTTATAGTGTTTTATGACTTGATAGTTAGAATCCTGCCCAAAGTATCTCATCCTAGTGACTCTAGAAGATACAAATAGGTCTGAGTACCTCTATTGTGATAATCCTTGGCTCGATGTCCTCATAAGCAATCTTCACTTTTTTTGCAGCTTCTCTTGCATGAGCATGGGTATCTGCAGCCACAGCGCAGATAATCTGACCCACGCAAATTACCTGCAGAAAAGATACATGCTATACATAAACTTGTTAAGAAGGAATTACTGTTCCCATGTGAGTGTGTATGTGTGCATTATTTTATTTTTGGCTTTTGGAACACACCCAGTGGAGCTCAGGGCTTACTCCTGGTTCTGCACTCAGAGATCACTCCTCATGGGGTTCAGGACCATATAGGGTGCTGGGGATTAAATCCAGGTTGGACGCATGCAATGCTTGCATCCTTTACTATCTCTTCAATCTCTGCTCCCATATTTTCACATTGACCTACTGGGTTCCTGTGACCAGGAGAAAGAGTATTTTTTCATTATGAAACTTTAAACAGATGCTTCCATCAAAGTGAAAGGTATGCCAACAGAATGGAGAATTTGGTTAGTGAGCCTCTGGCTTTAATCACATTTCTTATACATTTCTATCACACAAAATGATCCAGTTATTATGAAAGTCCAGTTTTTAAATTCTATTTATTTTATTTTATTTTTTTATTTTTGGGTCACACCCAGCCAATGCACAGGGGTTACTCCTGGCTCTGCACTCAGGAATTACCCCTGGCAGTGCTCAGGGGACCATATGGGAAGCTGGGAATTGAACCCGGGTCGGCCGCGTGCAAGGCAAACGCCCTACCCGCTGTGCTATTGCTCTAGCTCCTAAACTCTATTTTTTTAATGTCCTATTTTCTAATATATGTATATGTCCTATTTTCTAATATGCTTGTATATCTTTAATGACTTTTTTGAAAAAAATTATTTTCCTTTAAGGGGCCTTTTCGGTGGTGCTGGGGTCTGTAAACATTATACCCCGCAGTGCTAGGGAGGCCCTGTGGTGCTGGGGACTGAACCCGAGCCTTGCACATGTGGTCCATTGATAACTCACGGGAGATCCACTGATACTAAGAAGATCCATTGACAACCTAAACTCCCTGGCCCAAACTTTCATGACTTCTGTAAAACCTTTTCTTGGAGGGGACTCTGCTCTTATCAAAATTTCAAAGGGATCCATTAATTTATAAGAGAACATGAGGACACTTGAGAAATTTTTCTCTAAGTCTTTGGAATGTGAATAGAAATCTATATATTACTGTCACAGACAATAATCATTTTGATATTTCTAGTAAAGTACTTGAATAATAAACCTCACACAGTTCACACACCTTATTCTGTGCATATAAAATCTCTCCATGAGGGCTATTTTCTCCTGGAACATCTTCTGCTCTTATCACGTCAACAACACCTGGATGTGCCAGGGCATCTGAAATATCAATTGATCTAGGAAGGAAAATTTGAAAGTATACATTAAAATTGCAGGGACAAGGTAGGGATATAATATAAATGATTTATAAAGCATACGTGCTCCATTTAATAGCTCACAGGAGATCAACTGATAGCTAAGAAGATCCATTGACAGCCTAAACTCCCTGGCCCAAACTTTGATGACTTTTGTGAGGGCTTTTCTTAGAGGCAGCTCTATTCTTATCAAAATTTCAAGGGGATCCGTTAATTTGTAAGAAAACATGAGGATCCTTAAGAAATTTTTTTTGTAAGTCTTTGGAATGTGAACAGAAATCTATATATAATGGTCACAATCAATAATCATTGACTGTGGAAAAACCCCAATGTGCCTCATAACTTAATCATGGGGCAATATTCAAAGTTGGAAAATAGCAGCATTCAACAGGTGCTCTGACTCGTCACCACAAATTCTTTCATAATTATTCTTTAAAATGTCTGATTCTTCACATCCCTTACTGCCACCATGTAAGCTCATATACCAATGCTGTTTCAGAGACTCATAATTAAATCTTGAAAGAGATCAACTAGCTGCAAAAATTTGTCAAATATCATGAGGAAATGGAAAGACATCCCCTGCTCATGGATTGGAATAATTAATATTGTCAAAATGGCAATACTCCTCAAAGCATTGTACAAATTCAATGCAATCCCTATAAGGATACCCTTGACATTCTTCAAAGAAATGGAGCAAGCGGTCCTGAAATTCATATGGAACAATAACCCCCCACAAATAGCTAACGCAATTCTTGGGAAAAAGAAAATGGAATCAGTTTGAAGGAATCAACCTCCCCAACTTCAAACTCTACTACAAAGCAGCAGTAATTAAAACAGCATGGCACTGGAACAAAGGCAGAGCTGCAGACCAATGGAACAGGGTAGAATACTCTGACACATACCCCCAAATATATGATCATCTAATCTTTGATAAGGGAGCAAGAAATGTGAAGTGGAGCAAGGAAAGTATGTTTAACAAATTGTGCTGGCAAAACTGGACAGTTAACATGCAAAAAAGTGGGCTTAGATCTCCATCTATCACAATGTACAAAAGTCAGATCAAAATGGATTAAAGACCTCAACATCAGACCAGAATCCCTAAGGTACATTGAAGACAAGGCCAGCAACACCATTCACGACATTGAAGCCAATGGTATCTTCAAAGATGACATGCCACTGGCCAAGCAAGTGAAAACAGAGATAAATAAATGGGACTATCTCAAACTAAGAAGCTTCTACACCTCAAAAGAAACAGTGACCAAAATACAAAGACAATCTACAGAATGGGAAAGGATATTTATACAGTACCCATCCAATAAAGGGTTGATATCAAGGATATACAATGCACTGGTTGAACTCCACAAGAAGAAAACTGGCGACCCAATCAAAAAATGGGGTGATGAAATGAACAGAAACTTTCCCAAAGAAGAAATCCGAATGGCTAAGGGGCACATGAGAAAATATTCAACATCAGTAATCATCAGGGAGATGCAGATCAAAACAACAATGAGGTATTGTCTGACTTTAGGGGAGAGACTCTCCAAACAATAATAGTGAGTTTTGTTGAAATATTGTATGCAATCAAAGTGAAAGTAAAGTGAAATTTATTAGTTACACAGGCGGGGGGGGGCTTAGGGGGGGGCTTAGGGTGGGGGGGCTAGGGGCGTGGGGGGGCTTGGGGTGTGAGGGGGCGGGGTGGAGCTATACTGGGATTCTTGGTGGTGGAATATGAGCACTGGTGAAGGGATGGGTATTCGAGCATTGTATAACTGAGATTTAAACCTGAAAACTTTGTAACTTTGTAACTTTCCACAATAAAAAATTAAAAAAAAAACAATGAGGTATCATCTCACACCACAGAGACTGGCCCACATCCCAAAAAACAAAAGCAACTGGTGTTGGCGTGGATGTGGGGAGAAAGGGACTCTCCTTCACTGCTGGTGGGAATGCCGACTGGTTCAGCCCTTTTGGAAAACAATATGGACGATTCTCAAAAAGTTAGAAATTGAGCTCCCATTTGACCCAGCAATACCACTGCTGGGAATATATCCCAGAGAGGCAAAAAGGTATAGTAGAAATGACATCTGCATTTCTATGTTCATTGCAGCACTGTTTATAATAGCCACAATCTGGAAAAAACCAGAGTGCCCCAAAACAGATGACTGGTTAAAGAAACTCTGGTACATCTACACAATGGAATACTATGCAGCTGTCAGAAAACATGAAGTCATGAAATTTGCATATAAGTGGATCAACATGGAAACTATCATGTTGAGTGAAATGAGTCAGCATGAAAGAGACAGACATAGAAAGATTGCACTCATATGTGGAATATAAAGTAGCTGAGAGGTACAAGCTTGCAATGATGCAATTTCTGGCAGAAATTTCTCTGGACTTAGTTACTAAAATACAGAAATCCAAAACCATGTGGCCACTAGTGCAGCCACTCGACTTCATATCTCTTCATTCTCAGCAATAGAAAACAAATGATCAAATGCTTCCTTTCCAGCAGGTCCGACTTTGAGGGGAGAAACTCCACACAATAATAGTGAGTTTTTTGTTGAAATATTGAATGTAATAAAAATAAAGTGACAGTAAAGTGAAATTTATCAGTTACACAGATGGGGTGGGGGGCTGGGGAGATAAGGGGAGTGGGGAGGAGGTATAGTGTGATTCTTGGTGATGGAATATGTGCACTGGTGAAGGGATGGGTGTTCAAGCATTGTATAACTGAGACTTAAACCTGAAAGCTTTGTAACTTTCCACATGGTAATTCAATAAAAGAATAAATTTTAAAAAAATTGTCAAATACCTGGTGCCAGCTGAGACCTCTAGGGCGATCTCAGGACAGGATTGGGCCAAATTCCTGCCCTACCAAAGCACTAGCAGCCATACTCACACCCCAGTAGCTGTTACCATACCTCTGGCTAGACTGCCCAGTTAAATATTCTGGAGCAACATCTCCAAACTCTACAATGCTAACATCCTAGTAGGAGCACACCAGATTGGATGAGAGTGTAATATAGTGTAATATAGTGTAATATAGTGTAATATAGAAGATAACTAATCTCAAGTAAACACAGAAGGCTTAACTAGCAACAACAGCTCAGACAAGAACTTACTGTCCCCAGGAGGAGATACAAGTATTTTCACAAATTTTCTTTTACCAAACAATATTTTTTATCATTCCATTCGCCATTTAAATGGTAATAAGCAATACAAAATAAATTATTATGGGCCTGCTACAGAGTCAGATTTGAGGAGTGATTGGGAAAATGGAGACAATGGTGGAAAGGAGGTGACAGCGGCAGTGGGATTGGTATTGGAATATTGAATGGCTGTAACAAATCTTTATGAACAATTTTGTAAGTGACTGTGTTTAAATAATGTAGGAAAATGCCTGATTCTATCCACCAGATAAAATAAACATTTTAAATGAACTTAAATAATCTCTCAATTTGAATATAAAATTGTGAATAAATCTAGGAATATATAGGAACACCTTTTATTTCCTTACATGATCTTTGCATGAGCTCTGGAGCTGGTGACCACATACAGAAATAGTTCTTTGGCAATGGGAGGTATGTCATCTATGTACACAGCTTCCCCTGTGGTGTGTTTAATGGCTGACTGGTGCATCACTGGGTGACCAACTAGATCTTGTAGGGGTTGGCAGGGATCCACGCACTGTTGGTGAATAAAGTAAGTTATTTTTATGGGCAAACATAATAAAGCATTGAAAATTCAATTTAACCTACCTAGATTATTCACAAGTCAAGAAGGAAATATTCACGTTATAGTCACCATTACTAATATGCATTGAGTATGTTAAGAAATACATTATTGTGATAAGGAATATGTTCTGGTTACAATTTCCCTATTCCCTCTCAAAAAGAGGAATTTTGTGTCCTGGATATTTAAAAAACCCATATACTTTATTAATACATTATTTATGTCCATAGAGATCTACAACTGTGGTGAGAAATCAGAATACACACACATTAAGATAATGCCAAGGGGCTGGAGTCATAGCACAGCGGGTAGGGCGTTTGCCTTGCACGCGGCTGACCCGGGTTCGATTCCCAGCATCCCATATGGTCCCCTGATCACCGCCAGGGGTAATTCCTGAGTTCAGAGCCAGGAGTGACCCCTGTGCGTCGCCGGGTGTGACCCAAAAAAGCAAAAAAAAAAAAGATAATGCAGAAACTTCATGTAAGCAATTGAAACTAATTATGTAATTAATATGGTAGTAGGGAAATAAAAAAGCCTCTGGGAGATTTAGCGTGGTTGTAATAGTTAAGGGAAGACGTTCTAAAGGAATAAAAGACATCGACTAAGAACAGTTTAAACAATATAGCTAAAGCTAGTAAAGAGGGAAGATTCAGAATTGAATTCCTTGTGTGGCATGAATAAAGTGGAGAAGCTAAATCAAGTAAGTTATTTGAGGAAAACAATGGACTACATGAGCTGGCTTTAGTATACTTTATCCCCATAAGCAATGAAAAATGGAAATGCTATGTTTATTTTATGACATAAACATTAAAAATAATATGTACATAGTATACATACATCCTAAATTCATAAACACCAAAGAACCAAAAACTCTACCCACCAACCTGGAACATCTGAATTCCTTCAGGTGTTTCTATGGGGAAATCTTCTAGAGCACTCACAAACTTTTCTGGAATATCAGGAAATTTCTGTGGATCCTGAAAAGATTATTTCACATTACTTTTATAGCCTGAATGACTATTTTAGAAAAATACATGTAGAAACAGGATCATTCAATTTATTTTCCCAGATACTAGATAGCAGTTCTGCTGGAATTGAGTGTTGAGATTTAAGTAGCCTAGGTTAATGATCCTTTGAGGAATAACTCTACCAAAATATCAACACCAAAAAAGAAAGTTATTCCTAGAAATCAAGAACTTCTATTCAGGACAAGATCAGCTTTAGAATGGGTGGAAACATTTGTTTCTAAAGTGGGTTTGTTTTTTCAATGAAGGTCAATCTACTGATTCTATATTTCAAAAAAGAAATAAGGAATAGACAAAGAGAGGGATATTCAGTTATAGATGTTTATTCTGTTAGTGAAGAAGCTAAAATTAACTTAAATAATCAACAACAGGCAAAACAACTGACCAAATTATTGTCAGATTCAATGTTCTGCAATCATTAAAAATGATTTAAAAACCAAGTCAATCGGGGCTGGAGCAATAGCACAGCGGGTAGGGCGTTTGCCTTGCACGTGGCCGACCCGGGTTCGATCCCCGGCATCCCATATGGTCCCCCAAGCACTGCCAGGAGCAATTCCTGAGTGCAAAGCAGGGAGTAACCCCTGAGCATCGCTGGGTGTGACCCAAAAAAAAGCAAAAAAAAAAAACCAAAAAAACAAACCCAAGTCAATCTTGGGGCTGAAGCAATAGCACAGCGGGAAGGGCATTTGCCTTGCATGAGGTCGACCTGGGTTTGATTCCCAGCATCCCATATGGTACCCATTAATGCCAGGGGTAATGCCTGAGTGCAGAGCCAGGAGTAACCCCTGTGCATTGCCGGGTGTGACCCAAAAAGAAAAAAAAAAACAACAACCCAAAAAACAACAAAAAAAAACACAATGAACAACAACTCAATCTAAAAATTGCAAATGACCTGAATAGTACTTCTCTAAAGAAGAGATTCAGATAACCTACAGACAAATGAAAAAATATGCAGCACCACTTATTATTAGAACAATGCAAATCAAAACCACTCTAAAACTATCATCCCACATCTATGAATAAAGCCTATATAAAAAAAGATTTGAAAGTGTTGGTGAAGATATGGAAGAAAAACTTATGCTGGGACATTATTGCTGGGAATGTAAATTGGCACAGAATTTATGAAAAATAGTATGGAGAGTTAATTTAATAAAAGGAAATAACCTACAATCAGTTATACCACTGATATATATTTATGTGAAAGATATAAAACATTAGTACAAAAGGGTTTTATCTGAAAGCTATGCACGAATTCAAAAAAACTCTTGCAGCCCTAGATTCACAGCAACATTATAAGCCAAACATGAAATTGGGGCGAGAGCTAGTACACTGGGTAGGGCACTTGCCTTGCACATGGATTGCCTTACACTTAGATTTGAACTCTGGATTCATCAGAAGTGATCCTTGAGTGTAGGACCAGGAGTAAGCTGGGCCTTCCTCAAAGAAAAACAATCCCCCCACCCCATGAAATCACCCTAAATGTTATTGACAGATGAAAGGATAAAGAGTGAAACTAAACCTCTGGAATTCTATGGTATTATAAAAGAATAATGGATTAATTAGTAAATGAAAAATAATTTCTGTAGACATGCATTTATTGACATAAAAATGACAAATAGAATTAAATGAAAAAATTGAACATAAATTTATGTTTAATATTATTCCTTTTTTGTTTTTATTTTGAGCCACATGGTATTACTCAGTGGCTACTCTTAGCTCAGTACTTGAAGGTCTCCCCTAGTGATATTGGGGGTTATGTGTGCTGGGGATTGAACCTGGGCTCTCTGCATGCAAAGCATGCATTCAGGCCCATTAAGTTATCTCTCTAGTCAATTTTTATGTTTAAAAATTAATCATTTGAAATGTTAATAGTAGGACAATAGCTGATCTAAAATTTTTTGCTTTTTCATAATTGAAATTCCTCTGATTTCACATGTAAGGGAAAATATGTAGTAGATGTAAAATTGAAATATTCTTAAGATATTAAACACTACATTACATACTAGTATATTTAAACACTGAACATGATATGTGTTACATAATAAAGGATATAAAATGAATAATGGAGGTATTGGAGAGACACAGGGGTTAAGGCACTTGCTTTGTACACAGCTGAACCTGGTTCAATCCCAGCATTACATATGGTTCCCTGGGCACAGTCACTGAGTGCAGAACCAGGAGTAAGACCTGAGTATTATCAGGTATGACCTCAAGCTCTCTCCATGCCTTTCTGAAAGTGAAATAATGCAAATAATATGTAATGTTGACAAAAATAATTTAAATGGATTAGCTGAACTAACACACTAAAGCTCTCAGCCATAAAAGCACTGTGGTAGTCATTTGCCATTTGGGGGTTAGCTTGTCCAGTGGACACTAAGAACCCTGAATCACATTCAGAGAAACAGTTCTCTGGAGGTCATTTTAAATTAAACAAGAAAAAAAAAACAAAAATGCTAGTAACAATCTCAGTGTCCCAAATAAGGGACACTTATTTGATGCTACATCTCTCTGTAAACATGCCGTACAATCATTATGTCATGATGTTCCTGAAGAATATATTGTTTAAATTGGAAGATGTTTGTTACTCAGAATGGGAGACTAACACCCAAGGATAGTAGAGATAAGAACCAGGAGGATTGCTGAAGCTGGCCTCACATGCTGGGGGAAAAGGCAGCTCAGACAAAGGATCATCAAGTAAAGGATGCTTGGAGGGCCCCCTCGGGAGGGGAGATGTGTACTGAAATGAGACTATAGACCGAACATGATGGCCACTTAAAACCTGTATTGCAAACCACAACACCCCAAAGGAGAGAGAGCAAAAGGGAATGCACTGTGGGGGGCGGGGGACAGGAATGGGGTGGAGTTGGTGGGAGGATACTGGGAATGTTGATGGTGGAGAATGGGCACTGGTGGAGGGATGGGTACTCATTATTGGACTGAAATGTAAGAACAGAAGTTTGCAAGTCTAACTGTACCTCACGGTGATACATTAAAAAAATACATGTTTGTTACTAAATTAAACCAGCAAGTTATACTAAGTATTTCCATAGGTATATATATTTATACTTATACAGATGCATATACATATAGACACATCCATAAGTAAGAAAAATTAAAATATTAATAATATTTTAAAGTATTAATAATATATCAATATTAATAATAATAGATTATGATGTTACAAATAATTTTCTCTTCATTTCTGGAAAATTTACATTAAAATTTTAATTATGGGTTAGGTTCTATATTTATAATAGTGTTAATATTTATGTTTTAAGATACAATTACCACACCTTATATTCACACTTAAAAATACTAATATGATTGCTTGTACATATTTGACCTCACAACAACTCTGAGTCAATTGGCCTGTGATTCAATCCTAAGCCTAAGGATGTAGAACTGTTTAGTCCCCCTACAACCAGAGACTACCAGAGTCGTCCAAGTGGTGCTAGGGGCCACCAGGCACATACCCAGCAATGGTCAGAGGGCCTCCAAGTCTACAGCCAGTGATGCAGGGAAAGAAGGGCTATATTATGCCAGGGTTCAAATGCAGCTTTGGGTGCATGCAAACAAAGTGTGTGTTCCTAACTGGTGAGCTGGCTCCTCTATCCAATCATATACTATTATTTTAATTTAAACTTTTACTTTAAAACTGGAAAAAGTGTGGTAATTTACTTATTAAAGGCTTTTTACTACTGTAGGTTGATGTGATACTGTACATTTGCCTCACTAATGATAGGACAACAGATTGGCGAGTTATCTCCTTCCTCTTCAGGAATGAAAAAGAGCAGGGGGAAAACACAAACCAAGACGGACCAAGCTGAAGCAGCTGGAGGCTGGAAGAACCTCATAAGGGTCCTGACCCGGGTATCCTCTACTAGAGAAAAGAAGTCTTTCATGGACAGACTTACACTCAGGATGTCAAGGTACCCAGAGACCCACCAAGAGGAGTCCTTTACCATTTTATTCAGTCCTTGTCTCACTTTGAGGTAGAATTTGAAGAATAAGCTGATGATGAGGGCTCGCCTATATTCTACCATGCCACCTTCAGCTGCTGGTGGAATGTTAATCTCATCCAGGACCAATCGGCATGCTTCACTCAACACTTGATCATTCCATTGCCTAATGGGAAAGAAAGCCAACATTTTTTTTTTCACAAAAGAGACAAAGACAAGACACTGAACTGAAAGAAATTGGCATCCACATTTGAAGTCTAAATAACCCATACCACTTTAGAAATCTAAACAATACATATTCAAATCACGATCATGATCACAAAATCCCGTTAATCATCGATTTCTCAAGCGGGCTCAGTAACCTCTCCATTCGTCCTTTCCCTGAGATCTTAGAAGTCTCTCTCTACTCGGCCCTTCCAATGATGTCACACTGGAGGCTCTTTGAGCGTCAGGAGAATGGGATCCAGCTTGTTACTGGATTTAGCATATGAATACACCATGGGAAGCTTGCAAGGCTGTCCCATGTGGGCAGGAAACTCTCAGAAGCTTGCCAGTTTCTCCCAGAGGGAGAAATAGACTACAAGATATCCTACTTCTGGGAGCTCACTTTTAAGTTTCTGGATGTTGGCTGTTGATGGGATTACACACACCTGGGTTCCTCTGCCAGTACCTTCATGCGTGAGGTCCGTCCCAACGTGTGGAGAGGGAACTCGAACATGGCTGTAGCTAGGTTCCCGTGGTCTTCGGCCACCTGAGCTCTGCTCGGGATGGGGAGGGAAGCTGGAGACCATCCCCTCCGAGGGGCCCCAGGGAAGACAGCCAGGAGTTTGGGCAAGAGACTCTATGACTATCTTAAGGTGGCCAAATGCCTCACATATTCAAATATCCACCAGAATTCTTAGATGCACAAACAAGGTTCTCAAATTTTTCTTGCTGAGTCTTCCTGTACTATCATTTTAAAGTGATGTGGTCTACTAATGTTGATTTATTTCAAAAAGTAAAAATATGCACAAATGACAGTTTTTACTGAAATGTTCCAGAAACATCAAGCTATTTTAGTATCTGAGGAAAAAATAGCATTGTTTTAATTGTTAACAATAAATAAGTATGAGTAGATAAAAATTATTGTAAAAGTACTCAGAAAAATTTTGATAACATTTCTCAGATGCTAGAAATAATGAATGATGGAAGGAAGGTAATTAACTTTTTATAATATTTCAGCTTTTTTATGTTTAAGGACATATTCAGATATCTTAGGACACAGTATTGGAAATAATATTTTTTTTTACAATTCAATTCAAAGTAAATGTTTGAAGACAATATCTACTTAAATTTATTTATATATTAATCTTATTACAAAAACTGCAACAAATCATGGTACTTGAAAGAGTTGCTTCAGGGTGATTTTTGTTTTCTTTATGCTTTTCTGTAGTACTTATATTTTCTTCACAATTATAGATACACTTTATAATTGAAAAACCATGCTCCAAGTGTTATTTCCATCATAACATTAATAAAGAAAGGTTCAAGATTTGTGCTCTTGTGACATACTTTCCAATAAGTTGCCTGCATGTCTGACTCGCAGACACAACTGTAGGGCCAACACTTCCATAGAATAACTGAAGGTCCTTGATGGTGTCTGTGCCATCTTCAAACTTCACACTCATGCCAGCATTGACAATGGCAAAGGCATTCTCCTGACGCTGGGCCAGCCGGAGTCCTGACACAAACTGCCACTGTAAATAGAAAAACAACTAGAATGTTCAGTCCTGATTTCAACCATCTTTCTTGCCTTACATAATGGAGCACAACACTGATGAATATAATGAAAAGGATCCTGTGAATGATCTAAGAGCTCTCAGATAGCTACTATTACTCAATATAATGTGGACTATGTGAGTCAACAAGTGACTGATTTAGACACTATATATGTAGTGATGCTAAATCCTAACACCACCTCAGTTCAACTTCTATTCTTATTTACCCTATTTGTCAGAGACTTTGATCTGCTTTCCTGCTGCCACCACTCTTATTAGATCCTCTTTACCTGAATTAGCTTCCTAAGTCTTTCACTTTCAGCCCATTCTCCAACCAATTTATCCTTTGTCTTTCTCATGTGTTATCCATAAACTACCACTCTTGTTAAGATTCCACCCAAACCTCCATGATATTAAAGCTAAAAGCATCTTTAAGGATGAAATACCACTGACCAAGCAAGTGGAAGCAAACGTAAACGAATGGGACTACATTAAACTAAGAAGCTTCTGCACCTCAAAAAAAAAGTGACCGAAATACAGAGACAACCCACCCATGGAATGGGAAAGAATATTTACCCTATACCTATGTGATAAGGAGATTAACATATCCAAGGGGATTAACATATCCAAGGGGATTAACATATCCAGGATATACAAGACACTAGTAGAATTGTACAAGAAAAAGCTCTCCAACCCCATCAGAAAATGGGGAGAAGAAATGAACAGAAACTTCCTCAAAAAAGGCACATGAAAAATGCTCTGCATTGCTAATCACCAGGGAGATGCAAATCAAAACAACAATGAGATATCATCCCATATCACAGAGACTGGCACACATCAAAAAGAACAAGAACAACCAGTGCTGACATGGATGTAGGGAGAAAGGGACTCTCTTTCATTGTTGGTGGGAATGCTGACTAGTCCAGCCTTTCTGGAAAACAATATGGGCATCCCTTAAAAAATTAGAAATTGAGCTCCTATATGACCCAGCAATACCACTTCTGGGAATATATCCTGAGGGTACAAAAAAAAAGCACAGTAGAAACGACATCTACACCTTTATGTTTATTGCAGCACTGTTCACAATAGCCAGAATCTGGAAACAACCCGAGTGCTTTAGAACAGATGATTGGTTAAAGAAACTTTGGTACATCTACACAATGGGATACTATGCAGCTGTAGAGAAAAATGAAGTCATGAAATTTGCTTATAAATGGATGGTCATGGAGCATATCAAGCTAAGTAAAGTGAGTCAGAAAGAGAGGGACATACATAGAATGAACTTATTTGGGCAATATTAAATATCATAATGTAAGACTGACACCCAAGGACAGTAGAGACAGGGCCAGGAAGATTGCTCCACAGTTGGAAGCCTGCCTTATGAGCTGCGGGAGAGGGTAGCTGGTATAGAGAAGGGATCACTAAGTCAATGATAGCTGAAGGGATCCCTCGGGACGGGAGAGGTGTACTGAAAGTAGATAAAGGACCACACATGAGGGCCTCTCATTATCTGTATCACAAACCATAATGCCCACAACTAGAGAGAGAATAAGAGAGAAACTGTCTGCCATAGAGGCAGGGGAAGGGGTAGGGCGTGGAGGTGGGAGGCTAAGAGGGAAACTGGGGACATTGGTGATAGAAAATGTACACTGGTGGAGGGATGGTTGTTCAATCAGTGTATGACCAAAACTTAAACATGATAGCTTTGTAAGTATTGCTCATGGTGATTCAATTAAAAAAAATTAACTTTCAGATGACCCAGCAATTCCACTTATGGGCATCTACCCAAAGGACCTAAAGACACTATTTCAAAAAGATACTTGTTCCCCTGTGGTCATTGCAGTACAATCCACAATAGCCAAGATATGGAAATAAATAAAATGTACAAGAATAGAGAAAAAAAGATTCCATCCAAGATGAAGTATTCAATGGTCACTATGTGCCATGCTAGAACTTGTACAAGAAGTTGTGCAAACTCATTGATGAGCGATAGATATGCTTGATGATAAAGACATGGACCCCTCCCTGCCTTTTGCTCCTGGGGTTGGTTCAGTGTTTTCATGGGCCTGTCCTGCTGTCTGTGTTTCAAGCTGCCATTCCTCTCAACCCTCACTTTTTTATTCCTTCCTTTTTCTCCAACTATCTAAGCTTAATCCCCACAGCTTTCCCTCCCCTCTGAACAAGACAAGGAGGCCTCTCTCATCACCTGAACTACTCAATGATTTGCTATTTGCTGTTTCAGGTCCCTCTTTGATTTAGAGACTTTCAAGGACATGACTCTGTGTCTTATAAATCCATACATGTCTTTTGGGTTTAGCACTGTGCCTGACATATAATAAATTAATAGGTAAATAATTCTAATTTAAATTTTTTATTTCAAGTATTTGATAAAAAGATTGGGTTGTTTTAGAAGTCTTTATGATAATGAACTTTTAGTTTACCAAAAACTTGCTATGTAATGGCAGGTAATGTTGTTTATAGTTTTACTTAAGCTTGACTAATTTACATATTTATCTGAAACCCAAAAATTCTCACCTCTCATACAAGGCTTTCCTTTTGAGGAAAGTAGAGCTCATGGAAACTTTTTTTACTTTTAATTTATTTAATAGCAAAACAAAAATATAAACATGTAATGTAAAAAATAAGAGATAGCACTGAACACAATATTATTTTGTTCATTTTTATGAGTCATTTTAAAATTTATATTCTTTTAAGAAAGAAGGGGATCATGAAGATGAAGTCCCCAAAGTCTATCAAGGTCACTGTGGCCCTGATATAAATAATACAGAGTCACTTGTGACTAGCCCTACAAGTCTTCCTGAAAGAGTTAGTTGGAAAAGTAGAGGTCACCAACCGCCAGGAAGTCTGTCTTCCAAGGGTGAAGCAGTGGGTAGCGGATCAGGGAACCCTTACCTGAGAAGAGTAGGGAATGAAAACAGACAACACAATCTCTTCCGGCTTAAGGTTGGCTTCAGGTGATCTTGCAAGGTAAGGGCCATCTAAAGGAATTTGCCGTTCTCCTTCTATTAGAGAAAGTGACCTTAATTAGAATGAACTTGTTCATCCAAACAGGGCACTGTTGTGGTATATCCCACAGATAGGGAGAATTTGAAACGGAACCTGGGGATTAGGGTTCTAGTTCCAGCCCCCAGACTAGGTTGTCTTAGATAATTTGTTGAATATTCAAGACTTGTAACTTTTCATTTGTCAATTGACAGGGCTAGGCCAAATAGAGTCATTCTACTTCATATTGCTCATTATACACTACACACTTACAAATCTGGCCCAGAAGAATGTCAAAGCTATGTCAGAAAGACCCATCATACAATGTAAATTCACAAAAGGGCACAGCATATTTTTAAATGGGAAAAGGGAGGGTCAGAGAAATTAAATGACATGTCAAATTGGTGGAAGAGGGATTAGGGAGTGAGATGGAGTATTTTACATGTAGCTTCTATATCCTTAAATAGATAAGGATATTCAGTGAATCCCATTAAATCCACAATGTTTAAAAACATCATTCTACTTACTAAATATTTTTCACTGAGGTGTCATTATTTACAATAGCATTGATGTTATTGTTTCATAGCTATAGTGCTACTATAACCAATTCCTCCCCCAGAGTTTCAGGAACTTCCACCATTATTCCATGTTCTCTTCCCCCCCTTATTTCCTCTTAGACTTCCCAGTTCTTAAGTACGTGATTTTAAAGAGAACATATCTTGACTGGGGATGTACCTCATCAGTAGAGCATATAATTTTCACACCCTCCAAAAAAAGAAAAAAAAGGAAAAAAAGAAATTATCTTATATTCATAGTACTATAAATAATAGGCATTTACTTTTATTTAAGTTTACATTATTTTCTCTAGGTTCAAGCTATCTTGCAATAAAAAAAGAAATACACAACTCATAAATATGATTTAATTAGAAATTTTAAAATGCCATTAGAAAAATTGTCAATTTTTATGAAACTTGTAAATGAAATATGCCACAAAGTTTAAAATCACAGAGATGTCTTTTATTCCACTGAGTTGTTTCTCCTTGACAGTTTTGATAATGCAATTCAGATTGCATAAATGTGGCCAAATAGCTCAGAAAAACTCTCAGGTTCTGTAATTTATTTGATCAATATGATACAGAAGATCTAGAAGACAGGATAATTTACTTCTATTTCATCTGTATATTCAGATATAGCTAGTGAACATTGGCGAGCCTAAGCTGGATACATTTGGGTCCTCAGTTTATGGGTTACAAGAACTACATAATGGAAAGTCATAATTACAAAGTAAGTTGCCTACAGCTTGGTCTCTTACCTGTAGATACCAGAGTGATGATAGCATTTCCTGCAGCTAGAATAGGATTTAGGTCTGAAAAATTAGGCCTGCTCACCACATGTCCTCCTAAAGTCTAAATACAGAAAGAAGAGATTTTGAAAACTCTCTTTAGTTATTCACAAATAAAGAACAATGTATACATGGATCTTGTGTAAATTTTTCCATTCCCTTCTTGTTTCATAGAAAAATCTGGCAAGAGTTCTGAGGAAGCTAAACAGATTCAAACAACATGTAGAGTAAGTATGTAATCGTAATCCTGACCCCAGCTTAGATTTAGTGTTTGAGAAAATATTTCTTTCCATGTGCAAGGAAGAGGCAAAGTTTCTCTGATAACTGATTCTAATGCAAGAATCCAGTAACAGGAGGAAATGAATGGGATGTGTAACATTCACATTCACACTATCTGCTGTGCTGTTTTGCAGAGATTTCTGTTGTCCCAAACTTCAGTGAAGGTCATGTAGGATCAGTCTCCCCAAAATATTTAGATAGTCTCTTTTCATCATGTCCAGAGCAAACTTTTCCTGGTATGGATCATCTAAGCATGTAAAACTAAGGTCAATCAAGGCCTAAAAGTCTCAATAGAAACTTAGTATAATCTTAAAGAAGGCAGTTTACCTAGATTAAAGGACTTCTCTAGAAATAACCTTTCGTCAGAAAAACCAGTTTACGGCAGGTCAAACAACCAGGGACAACGTTTGGTTTTATGAAGCATTCCTTTCTCATAGTATGCAATCCTCTTCTCTCCTTCATGCTCAGCAGATAAAACCCCGTTTTTTCTTGTTTACTGCTGAATTTGGAGTCACTTAAATGTTTCCATATATATATGTATATGTATATCATAAACATAAATTTAGAATGTTGTCCTTTCCTCCCCTACTAATTCATTGTATGATGATTTGTTTGTTCCATCAACCCAAGAAATATGCAGAGAGATGGGTGTGGGGGTGTTTATATTCCCCTATGCTATAACTCCAAGCAGGGGTTCTCTGGGCAGAGTCAAAAAGGGAAGATGAGTTAAAATGGAATGCTCAAAAAAGGAAAGAAAATGCAGAGAATGAAAACACTGGTTAATTTCAAGAATCAGCAAAAACAAGACCAGAGACAATTAGAAGAAATGTTCCCTATTAATTCCTGTTGAATTCTCCATTATGTGTGAAATGGGGACTAGTTTGAACTAGTTATTTAAAAATTTTAAATAATAAGAAAACCTTACAAAGAAAGATAACTGGGTTGGAGTGTTAGTATAGCCGGTGTGGTGTTTGCCTTACATATGGCTGACCAGGTTCAATCCCAGGCATCCCATATGGTCCCCTGAGCATTGACAGGAGGATTCCTGTGCACAGAGCTAGGAATAATCTCTGAGCATTACCAGCTGTAGCCCCAAAATAAAAAGCAAAATAGAACAAAGCAAAAATATTCAAAGCAAGCAATCAAAAATGAATTAAAAAATGAATATGTGGGATACACGTGATTAGAAATTTACCATAGTAAAAAGGTCTAAAACAAGAACCAGAACTCACAATAGAGAGTTTTTTGAAATGTGGGCTGTTGTTCATGATACTGAGAATAAGACACTCATTCAGATTGTTGGTTGGAGTTGATCTTAGAAATATTTGGTTACGAATAACTTTCCTCTTTTCTTTCCTTCTTTGTGTCTATATTCCTTCTTTCTTTCTTCTCACGCTTTCTCTTTACTTCAGTTAGGATCATACCATTTATAGGTCACAGAATGAAATTATAATTTGGATATCGCCAGAATCCAGTACTACAATCCTGTGACATAAATATGCCATTTCTTACTTAATACCTTGTGACATAAATATGCCATTTCTTAATTTTCAGCCACACATATACAGACAATGTGACCCTTTCACTTTAGGCACATCCTCAATAAATAATGCAGAGATTCATTTGACATTAACTTGGTGTTTTTCTTCTGAGTTTTTCTTCCTTCTTCTTTTTTGTTAAACTGGACAAACAGTATAATTGTTCACTCCTGTAGTTTATTTAATATAATCTATAGAACATACCGCCATATTCTTAATCTGGGCTCCAGCAAGAGTTCTCAGGTGCTTCAGGAGAGCATGGTAGGTTTTGGTCTTCTCCTTTGGTTGCTCCGAAACAATGAATTGCAAAGCTTCATTCAACTGGGCCAAGGTGTATCCTGCACCTATTTTTATCCCTGAATGGAATGTGGTGGAATATAATCTTAAAATGAACTGTTACAAAATAGGGCTGCATGAGAACAATCTTTCAAATATATCTTCTCTTTTCATATTAATTGGAATAACAGAAATGAAGATAATTACAAAGTTTCTGCTAATTTTCTTTATTATCAAATATTATTTTGCAGGGGGCTGGAGTGATAGCACAGCAGGTAGGGCGTTTGCCTTACACGCGGCCGACCCGGGTTCTAATCCCAGCATCCCATATGGTCCCCTGAGCACCGCCAGGGGTAAATCCTGAGTGAAGAGCCAGGAGTAACCCCTGTGCATCGCTGGGTGTGACCCAAAAACCAAAACAACAACAACAACAACAACAACAAAAAACAAATATTATTTTGCATTCCATCCATAGCTAGCTGATATATATGGCATCAGTCCTTTATTACAGGTCTTAGGACAATATAGTATTCACTGACCAACAGTTTTGAGTGATCAGCGGCTTACAGAGGACACAATAAGTACAGTACTCTCTTTCTTTCTCTCTCTCTGTGTGTGTGTGTATATTTGGACTATTCCTGGATATTCTTATGGCTTACTTCTAACTCTATGCTCAGAAATCACTCTTGGTGGTGCTCAGGGGAGAATATGTGGCGCTGAGGCTTAAACAGATGCCAACCACATATAGGTGAAGTGCCCTTCCTGCTATACTATCTCTCTAGCTCTCCAAGATATTTTTGCAAGAATAAATGAGATCAGATATCTACAAAATGCTCAAATTAATCTAGTGCATGTAATTGATTACTAATAATCATGAATAGTTAATGCAACATGCTATTTGAAAAATAAGGTACTTACCGTCATCTGTGATGTCCACAAAATTCATTTCTGGAAGGCTGAGTGGAGATATGAAAACTGGGTGAAATTCATCCCTGAATTTAATATTGGGTCCTTAAGAAAAAAAATCATTAAAGCAATTAGAAAAGAAAGATAATGGGTGCTAAAAGATATCCCTTAGATAATCCAGTTTGGAAACTGTGATGCAAAGTACCCATTTGCAAAAGAAAGCAACAAAATATTCCAAAAGTCTTCAATAAAAAAGAATTCCACTTATGCAAAGTTTTAAAGGAGACACAGATATTTGGGTCCTTAGTCCTCCTAATACATGGACTAAGGGACAGACATTAACAAGTACCTACCTACTGTAGTATTCCCCATGATGAGGGGGGCTTTGGGGAATTTGGCTTTTATCTCCAGAAGGTCATTTAGGGTCACAGGGGTGATCCAGATGGTCTTTTCCCCTTGGAATGTCAGCCTTTTCTTGTTGGGGTCTTCAGCCATTCTCTGCAGAGAAGCAAAGCCAATAGATTTTAAAGTAAGATGGTTGAACATAAGCTGTGACTATATCCACTGCCCTCTGGTCCTTTAAGTTTTTAGTCATCAGGAAAGAATAGCTTTAGTTAGAACTATCTACATTGATCAGAACTATAAGAGAATCCTAAATAAGCTTTATAATAGGTATCAATCCCTTAACTACATGTAGAGTAAACTTTGTTGGTGAAGTGAGTGTGTGAAGAAGAGGTTTCACGTCTTAGCTTGAAAGTAAAGAGCTCGGGGGCTGGAGCAATAGCACAGCGGGTAGGGCGTTTGCCTTGCACACGGCTGACCCGGGTTCGATTCCCAGCATCCCATATGGTCCCCTGAGCATCACCAGGGGTGATTCCTGAGTGCAGAGCCAGGAGTAACCCCTGTGCATTGCCAGGTGTGACCCAAAAAGAAAAAAAAAAGTAAAGAGCTTGGTTTCCTGTTTCAGTTCAGAGCTCAGAGGAGCCTCATCTTTGAGGATTTCTTTGTTTTGTAGGACAAATGGCTGACAGGCAAATATCCTTGAAATAATTTTTAAAATCACTCACCAAATAATTAGTGGGCTTTTTCATGTATATACATATATATGTTTATATGTATATACATGTGAATTCATGTATGAATATATATGGGACACATCCTTATATATGTGTATATATGTATATACAATCTTTAAATACTAGGTGTGCTCAAGACAAACACTCATATGTACATATTTATATATACACATTTATACATACATATATTCTTCAAATATGAGATGTGTCTAAGTTGTCACACTCTGAGGATGCATGGGAATTAAAGTCATTAGAGAATCCAGTAGAATCTATGCATGCTCTCTTATGGAATAGGGCATAGTTATGGAATAGGATGCTGGGAATATCACAATTTTATATTATGCTATTATTCTCTTCCAACATAGTTGGAAGCGTAGAGGTAATTTGTAAGAATAACATAATTCCATTGTGATAAATATTGCTTAACTTTTACTTTTCCAGCTTTACAAAAATGCCTTTAACCTATCTCAAAGGATAGCTATACAACCTTGGACAAGCCACCCATAGTTTCTGAGAGCAGTATCTTTTTTTGTTGGTGATGGTGGTTTTTGGTTTTGGGCCCACATTCTGCAGTGCTCAGGGCTTACTCCTGGCTCTTCACTCAGGAATCACTTCTGGCAGTGCTCTGAGGACCAGATGGGGTGCTGGATATTGAGCCTGCGTTTATTGTGCACAAGGCAAGCATCCTACCCACTGTACTATCTCTCTAGCCACTGAGCTCAAGCAGCTTGAACCAATACATCTCTGAGCAACTTGAATCAATGCATCTCTGAGGTCAGACAGCATCACCTTTCTATTCTTTCTATTTTAAAATATCGGTTTTAAATTATGTAAACAAGTCCTTAAAAGTGTGCTATTGTCTCCTTGCCATGGTGGACATACTTCCAATTTTTAGTGTCAAAAACCTTGATGCTGCAGTGTAATACACTTGAAATAAGTTAGACAGACTGAGGAAAAAGTTTGGATAAGTGGTGTATAGGATTTTTAATCTGGGAAAGCCAGTGTTTTAAGCAGAAAGCTGCTGGGTATGTGTGTGGGGTGGAAGGTGGGGGTCTTGTAATCATTTAATCTCTGCTATTTCTCCTAGGAAAAAAATTCCCTTGAGATAAACCCAGTTAAGAAACTTCTGCCCCATCAGTTTCATGGTTTTCCTTGATACGCAAAAGTTCAGCCTAGTTAGAGTAGCACAGATAGGCAAATGTCTGTAAATGCTCCCTTGTTCTTCTAAGGATTGTTGGTTTAAGACAATATGAAATGTGCTGGAGAACTGAGGCTATTAGCCCTGTGACCCCATGCTTTTCTCTTAATTCTGTCTTGTCTTCTTTTTAATTGAATCAACATGGGATACACTTACAAAGCTTTCATGATTGAATTTCAGTCTACAAAGATTAACACCTATCCCTCCACCAGTGTAGCTTTCCCACCACCAATGTTCCCAGAATCCCTCCCACCACCCCCACTACGCCCCCACCCCCTGCCTCTATGGCAGGCACTTTCCTTCTGACTCTCTATTTTGTGGCACTATGGTTTCCAATGCAGATTCTTAATCCTCACAGTGTCTCCACTTCAGACCTGTTCACTGTGGGGCAAGACTCAGATACACTTCCTTGAGACAATGAAAGAAAAGTCACTTACTATCAGTTCAGGAGGAAATATAGGCTCCTGGGATGGATCCAAGGGCTGAAACTCGTCTTTATTATACAGTTTGGTGCACATCTCAACAAAAGAAAAGGAGAGCTTTAGTTACTGCGAAATGTCCAGGCATGTCTAAGGTGAGACTTCAGAGTCAGGATCTGTCCCTCTGACACTTAAGATACAAGGTGAAAGTGCAATACCACAGGGTGTCCCTAAGTTAAATTCTTCCCACCTTCAGAGGATTGTGATATTTTCCCACAGATTTGAGTCACCCCAAGCCTTCTTACTTTGGTGTCCAAAATTGTGTTTTAAGCTTCTGGGCTGCATCTCAGGTAATATTTGCAGGTGTTTGTTTGCCATGAGTATAAAGATGTTTCTTGTTTCTCTCTAAGTACTTTGGGGCATGTGTATAGCATGAGGAAAAGGGGAGTCAAACCAGATTAAGGTGTACCATATTGTATGCCTCCAAAGAGAACAGCCCATAAAAAATATAGGTTGGCTAGTTTTAGAGACAAATTTTAAGGATATTTACTTACTTTGCACTTGACTCACTGAGAATAGAAAGTGAATACATTTGGATGGGAGAGGTACTTTTCAGTCAATTCTGGCTGAAGTGTAAGACCAGATACTTACTTTTTCTGGTCCGCTCTCAAAAGACTTCTCTTCTTGATCCATGCAACATTCTCCGGATCCTTTTATTGGACAAACTCTTGATTCCTTAGAAAGTAATGCAGTTTAAAACAATCACGGTTGATTCTTTTAACAGTAACCCCATTATCTGGCAGCACCCAGGCCTACACAGCAATTGTGAAATAGGGAGGGCAGAGAATAAGCTATTTCAGCACTGAGAAATCAGAGCACATTACAGCCATTGATCACAGACCAGAAGAAAGGGGCTCATCGGGTATGGAATATCACAAGGGTGGTCTGGGTGGTGCCTGATAACCGGGATGATGTAGGACCGCTGGATCAGGACATCAGAAGATCATCATGTCAGCACCCTCTCTTTGTTCTAACCCTAAAATATTTTAGATTTTAGAACAATCTTTTTTGACTCTAGTTACTTGTTTGCATATACATTTTTATATATAGATTTATGACCTGCCACATTACTAATTTGGTCTACTGTTTCCAATAAGTTTTAGGGGAATATTCAGGGTTTTCTTTAGGGCATCTGTGCCATCCACAGGCGCAGGTGTCACTGCGGGAAGCGGCGGGCCCAAGCTTGCTACTGGGAAGCGCAGGACATGGACGAAAATCTCAACGGGTGTGACCACAGGTTTGGGGGCTCATCCCCGGGGCGCGGCACTCAGATAGGACCTTGGGGTTGAGGTTGTGTGTTCGGCACTCTGGGGCCACTGCCTCATGACCATGCTGCAGACCTTTCCATCACAAGGTCCTCGTCAGAAAGTTACAGGGTCATAGGGTTAGAAGAGGTCGGAAGAAGAAAGGAGAAGACAATGGCAGCAGACTGGAGACCACGAGACAGAGAGAAGCCAGAGAGTGACAGAAAAAAGAGAGAGAAGACAGACAGAAAAGAACACAAAGACACACACAGCAGCAGAGTGCAAAGGAAGAAGATAGAAAGATAGCACAGCAATGAAGAGAAGACAACAAGGAGACGAGGAGGAAAACTGGGACTTTGGAGACTCTGAGGTCCTCGAGGAGACTAGAATGATGGAACTCTGAAGATCAGATGACACCAGGGAGTCCGCCTGTCACCTACGCTCTGCCCAGTGTCCCAGAAGAGCCTGGGGAGGTCACTCCCGGTTTCCTGAATGCTGCCCCACATCCTGCTTGTGGCTGGCCTTCACCACAGTCCACTATTTCTCATTTCTTATGCATACTGTATGTTGATTTCAATCTCCTCATTGGCCACCCTCCAGAACTCATGGCTGCTTCTCCTGGAGGGGAGCATAAAATGAGGCCCCCATAACCATGCTACCGACTCTGCCCCAGGGGGTTCTCCAGAGGGGGCCGGTGAGAGCCCTCCCCACCACAAGGGACCCAGCCCCAGCAGTTGACCTCCACTACTCAACTGCTGTCATGCTCCCATGCTCCAGGCCGCTTTCCATACACTTGGGCCGAGCCTCACACATGAGTGAACATATTCCTGGACTGTGAGTCTGCTTTGCAGCTGTGTAACCATCATCATAAAGGGAAATATATATATGTATGTATATATATATATATATATATATGCATATGCTTCTTGGAGAGCCCGGCAAGCTACTGAGAGTGTCTCCCCCACATGGAAGAGCCTGGCAAGCTCCCCATGGGGTATTCCATATGCCAAATACAGTAACAATAACAGGTCTCATTCCTCTGACCCTGAAAAGAGCCTGCAATCATTGGGAAAAATGAGTAAGGAGAGGTTGCTAAAATCTCAAGGCTGGGACAAATGGAGATGTTACTGGCACCTGCTAGAGTAAATAGATGAATAACAGGATGACAGTGATACAGTGATTCAGGGTTTTCTAGGCACATTATTGTTGTCATCACAAGTTCTAACAGTTTCACTTATTCTTCAACAATTATAGGTAACGGATATCTTTATCTTATGCCTGATCTCAGAGAAAAAGCTTTCAGCTTTTTTCCATTAAGTGTGATGTTATCTGTGGGTTTGGTGCTTACTCTGTTGAGATAGATTAATTCCATCCCCATTTCATTAACAGTTTTCTTTTATCATAAATGGGGTTAACTCTTGTTAAAAATATCTTTGCACACATTAATAATCAATTAATTAATCATTTGCATCTATTAATTATTATTAATATTATTTTCTCTTTCAAAAAAAAGTCTCCTGCCCCCTTGCCTGGCTGTCTTCACCAGGACCCCTCAGAGGGGGGTGGGTTGAGTTTCCCTCCCAGCCCCGAGCAGAGCCCCGGCAACTGAAGACCTCCAGAACCCAGCAATAGCCATGTTCAAGGCCACTCTCCACATGTTTGGATGAGCCTCACGCATGAAGGAACCATCAGAGGAACCCAGGTGTGCGGGACCTGGGGCTGAGATCTCCAAGCCTGCTCGGACTGGGCCTCCTCCACTCAGATCTCCCATTTTCCATTAGATAGGCAGTCATACCCACAAACTGCCCCTGATGCGATGTAATACTATCAATGGCCAAGATCCAGACACTATAAAACAAAGCTCCTGGAAGCGACCTCTTTTTGTCTTGTTCTCCCTCTTAGAGAACCTGGCAAACTATCAAGAGTATCCTGCCTGCACAGCAGAGCTTAGCAAGTTCACCATGGTATATTTGATATGCCCAAAACAGTAACAATGATGGGTCTCATTCCCCTGACCCTGAAAGAGCCTCCAATGCAGCACCATTGGGAAGGACGAGTAAAGAGAGGCTGCTAAAATCTTGGGATTAGGACAAATGGAGGCATTATTGGTGCCCTCTCGAGCAAATCGATGAACAACGGGATAACAGTGATGACAGTTACAGTGATACAGTGATATAGCCATTGTGCTGCATGTGACCATGTCTTGTTACTCAATTCTAAGGGCAGATGAAAGGGCTTCAGGGAAGGTGGGAATAGCTAGCTAAAGCCTCCTACTGGAACAGAAATAAATGGATTACAGTTATATGGGGGGTGGGGGTGGGGAGGGCTATCTTAATCATAGGGGTGGTACTATGTGATTTTTTTCTTTTTGCAGGGGTAGAAGGGCCACATCTGGTGGTACTCAGTTGCTAATCCTGGCTCTGTGTTCAGGAGTGACTCTGGAAGTGCTTAAAGACCTTAGGCAGGGCCAAATACACAATTAGGGTTGGTCAAATTGTGTTGAATGCAAGGCAAATAAGTGTCTTAACCGCTGCATTAGCTCTCCAACCCTATTAGAATCTATAATGGAGTTCTCGGAAATACAAACTACCTTTATGCATTTCTAAACATAACTACAAATAAACAGAAAACCTGAATTTATTAAGATGTTATTGGAATTTATAGAATGATTCAGATGATTTAAGTTCCAAACCATTTTAGAATAATTTTCAAAACATTTCATGCAGATGCAAAGGAGTGTTAAACTGCACTCATAGGTCATTACTATAACTCTCAGACAGGTTATTTCATTTTCTGCCCTTTTTACGAGCATATATAATCTCTGGTATGAGTAATTTGGAAATCTATGGTTATACTTCATACTTGGAGTCCGTTTCTGTTCCTGTCTTAACACATTTTAGCTGGAGTGAGTTTTTTTGTATTACAAAAATAATATCTTCATAAAAATATTTTATTAGATTTAAGTATTCAAAAGTACATATCTGACTCATGAGAAGTGATGAAGAAAAGGTGATTTTTACTTTTAAGATAACCTTAGTGAATATTAATTAATTTTTGCTCCTAAGATAATCATACTAAAGATTAGGTCTCTGTGTCAACAGTAAACACAATAAAGGTCACAGAGGTTGAATGTGGGAACTCAGACTGATCAAGACAAATATTTGAGTAATAAAAGCATTTTGTCTATATCTTTGTATAGCTTTTTGTCTTCAAGAAAATAATTACTTATTTAATTAAATCATATGGAGTTACTATTTTTATGAGTCAAATGATGGAATATTAAGTATTCATAAGGCTAAATAGAAATATTATCTTACCCAGGATTTAAAATAAATTGTCATCTAGTTTGTAAAGATTTTTGAGATTATTCATTAAAGTAGAATTTTCACCCAAAATATTTTTATGATATTAGGAATTAACAAGTGTATCTTGAATTACTTTTGATCAGCAAAATAGTAATTGTTGTTGTCAGTTTTTTGGTTTTTGAGTCACATACAAAAGTGCTCAAAAGTGCTCAGGGCTTATTTTTGACTCTGTGCTCAGGAATCTTTCCTGAAAAAGCTCAGGGAACCAAAATGTAGTTCTGGGGATTGAAACTGGGTTGACCATAGCAAGTGCCCTACTTGCTGTACTATCTTCCTAGCCCCTAAATTAATTTTTTAGTTGGTATTAGGAAACAACATAGCTGAAATATTGTTGAAATTATTTCTTCTTGGCATTCAGTTTTCTGAAAATCAACAGCAGTGTTCTTTTAGCGGCTAGAAAGATAAATATGAACTATTTTAGAGATTATTAAAAGCAATAGATGATTTAAAGCAAATATTTATTAACATAAAAATAAACTAACATATACATACACACATACATGTATGCATTACTATGAATCATAATTTGAACTTACCGCACTGAAAGTTTTTACACTTTCTATAATTGGCCGGTATCCTGTACAGCGACACAAGTTTCCTGATTAAGAAGAGATTAAATGTTAAGGATGACATAGAAACATGTTGCTAATTTGTATTTCATGCTTTCAATGAAATAATTATATAGTACTAGTAAGATTCATTTCTGCTTCCCAAACCATCAAAATGGTTCTTTGGAGATGATGATGGAAGAAATGTTTTTCAAAATAGGTCTTGTGATTGCATTTTCTTACCAAAATGCCACAAAACTCTACAGTGTTTACTAGTCAGCTCTTCCTATCCTATTTCTTAAGCAGTTTATGCCAATGCCACTGTCCCCAAATATCTCACATATGGCCTTTTAAATTTTTTTCTCCTGCAATCTCTTCTCCTTTGAATGTCCTCTTAGGGAAACTGTGCCATTTGTCAGTGTCCTGGGCCCCTTTCTCCTCCCTGGGATCTGCTGTAGCACCCATTCAAATTAATCCACCTCATTGATTTCTTTTGTGAACCCAACATGAGTGGTGTGGGAGAGAGTCACATAAACACATAAACACATGTCTCCACTCTCATTGGGTCTTAAGCTCCTGGAGAAGGATTGATTTTTTTTTTTATTTTGCTTGTTGGGTCACACCCAGCAATGCACAGGGGTTACTCCTGGTTCTGTACTCAGGATTTACTCCTGACAGTGCTCAGGGGACCATATGGGATGCTGGGAATCAAACCTGGGTTGACTGCATGCAAGGCAAATGCCCTACCCACTGTAATATCGCTCCAGCCCGGAAGGATTGATTCTTAAGCGTTCTTTTTTGTTTTGTTTTGTGTTTTGGGTTATACCTGGAAGCTTACTCTTGGCTTTGATCCCAGGTATCACTGCTGGCCAAATTCGGGGATCATATGAGGCTGGGTCAGCTGTGTGCAAAGCCAGCCCTCTACCTATTGTCCTGTTTCTCCTGCCCTAATTCCTAGGTTTTCTTGATTCCTGTCAACATAGCACAGTAAGTATTCAAATGGTACTAGTATTGTTTTGGTCAAATAGCAATTCTAAAGTGTGGTGGAAAAGGTGAGCAAACCACTGACTTCCTGAAAAAAAGAAATTATCATTTGTTGCTAGTATAAATGATATCAATGAAGAGGTTTTAATCACATGGAAAATATGGGTATTTTTGTTTGTTTGTTTTAGGGTTACATCTGGCATTGCTTCTGGCCCTGCACTCAGAGATCACCCCTGGCAGTGCTCGGGGAACATATGGGATGCCAGAGATTGAACCTAGATCAGCTGCCTGCAAAGTAAGTGTCCTACCTGCTTTACAACTGCTCTGTCTCCCAAACCTTTTCTTTCTGTAATTTTATTTTATTACTGTTTAAATTATATATGCAATATAAATTATATATGTATATATATTATAATCACAAGTACTTGAAATAAGCAAACACAATTATGTCAGTAAAAGACTGAAAGAAAATAAAAGTAACTGGCTGTGATTTTTTTTTTTTTTTAATTTTGGCTTTTTGGGTCACAACCGGTGACACTCAGCACTCAGGAATTACTCCTACTAGAGCTTGGGGGACCATACGGAATGCCAGGGATTGAACCCAGGTTGGCTGCATGCAAATGTCCTACCTGCTGTACTATCCAACTATCACTCTGTCCCCAAATTGTGATTGTTTCTTGGTTAAAAAACATTTTCCTTGCTCTTACATATTATGAAAAATGTGTAAATTTTTCATAATAGAAATGTGTGTTTTTTTCCACAGCCAGTGATACTCAGGGATTACTCATGGCTCTATGCTCAGATATCACTCCTGATGGGCTTGTGGGACCATATGGGATGGCAGTATCATATTTGAGTTGGCCAGATGCAGGTGCCCTACCTGTTGCATATAAAAACTAAAAAATTTTTATTCTTGGTTTGGGGGCCACACCCAGCTGTGCTCAAGGTTTATTCCTTGCTCTGTGCTTAGGAATCTCTCCTGGCAGGGCTTGGTGCTGGAGACTGAATCCAGGGTCGACATGTGCAAGGAAATTTCCCTACTTGCTGTACTCTCTGGTCTCTAAAGAATGAATTTAAAATGATTATGTTCAAACACAGCTTACATGTTGCAGAAGCATTACATATGTGTGGACTGGGCAGGTATAAATACCTGAAAATAAAGTGTCCTGTGAAAATCTGATGCCAGCCACATGGAAATTTGGTTAACAAAGTATATTTCTTTTAATAGCACCCTTACAGAAGTTGGTGATCTTAAGAGAAAAAAACTTTACTTTTTGAGTCTGAATTATAAACAAAAGTAACAGAGTATCATGCTAAGTGAAATGAGTCAGAAAGAGAGAGATAGATATGGAGAGATTGCACTCATCTGTGGAATATAAAATAACAGAGTAGGAGACTAACACCCAAGAATAGAAGAAATAAGTACCAGGAGGTTGGCTCCATAGCTTGGAAGCTGGGCTCACATTCTGGGGAAAACGCAGCTCAGATAGAGAAGGGAACACTAAGTAAAATGTGGTTAGAAAACCCGCTCGGGAAGGGAGATATGTGGTGAAAGTAGACTATAGATTGAACATGATGGCCACTCAGTACCCCTATTGTGAACCACAAGACCCAAAAGGAGAGGGAGAACAAAAGGGAATGCCCTGCCACAGAGGCAGGGTGGGGCGGGGAGGGGGGATGGGAGTGGGGGGTGGGAGGGATACTGGGTACATTAGTGGTGTAGAATGGACACTGGTGGAGGGATGGGTGCTTGAACATTGTATGAGGGAAACACAAGCACGAAAATGTGTAAATCTGCAACTGTGCCCTCACGGTGACTCACTAAAAAAAGTAACTGAATTGTAAACAAATATAAACTATGTCACCACATCTAGATTCTTTCTCTACTTTATCAATTTAGCCAAACTTTACAAAGCCTTTCCTGGTTGTTATATAAAATATTGGCATAGAATTTGTGAGAAAATAATTCATTTTTGTATGATGGCCCATGCATTTTTAAACAAACAAAAACAAAAGTAAACCATATTGTCTCCATTTTTCAAGGTTTGAAATATTTCATTTGTGTGAATTACATCATTGAGCAAAAATTAATCAGATTCACTCAGGTTTGGTTAAAATTATTATTGAAAATGTAAAAAATTTGAGTGAGGAAATTCTTGGGAGATATGGGAAAATAGAAAATGTCTATATAAAAGTTACTATAAATTTTAAAGTAAACTTAATTTCATTATATTTTTATCTTTCATCATAAAATTGTATTTTTGTTTCTCTATTGAAAGAGACAAAGAGCTTTCAAAAACTATTAAGAGAATTGCTTTCATAGCTCTCTTCAAAGAACCAATGACTTTAAAGATATATGCATTTGTTACAGAAAATCACACTTATTAACTTGCTTTACTTACTGGTAGAAAATTGTGTTTGTTTATTTTATTTTAACTTATTATATCAGAAGAAATTGAATTGTTCACCTATTAGCTAAATTTTAACAACTAATTTCTATGACCTTTTTGATCTTATATATAACTCAACCAGAATGTAACATATTCAGTCCCTGAAAACCTTCTTTATGAAATTAACCTTAGAAAGTAAAGTTGATGAGCTCTTGTAACAGATAAAATCAATTGAGTAAAATCTCTTTCTTAATGTTCACATTTGGGGCTGGAGTGATAGCACAGTGGGTCGGGCGTTTGCCTTGAACACGGCTGACCCGGGTTCAATTCCCAGCATCCCACATGGTCCCCTGAACACCGCCTGGAGTAAGTCCTGAGTGCAGAGCCAGGAATAACCCTTGTGCTTTGCTGGGTGTGACTGCCCAAAACCCCCCAAATGTTTACATTTGGGAAAAAAATGGCATTAAACATGTTAGAAAGAGTGCCTTTCAATTTTTTTTTTCCTCAGAATTACAAAGGGCTCTATTAAGGGGGAAAGGTTTTGGAGGAAAACAGTTACTTGGTGATTTGGGAGAATGGTATAGCTATATATCTAAAACATAGACCCAACAACACTGAAAGTATGAGATCTAAACTGCACCCCCTGGAACTTTGTAATGTGCCTATTAAGATGACAGGCAGGGTGAGTTGGGGATGGAATATGGAAACACTGGTAAAGGGAAGTTGACACTGGTGGTGGGAATGACAATGGGATGTTGAAATATCACATGCCTAAAACTCAATAACTCAAGAACATCACAGTTCTTTAATTAAATTTTTTAAAAAATTAAAAAGAAACAAGACCAGTTCCTGGCATCACTGCTGCCAAAATGAGGGGATAATCTTCCTGGAAGGTGGGTCATGTAGGTCTACATATTGGTGTGGTGGGTGCCTGGGACCCTAAAGCTTTACCATAGTTCCTTTCTGTGATCTGGGGACATTTTCTCTAAACCCCTGATACTTCCCACATCAGGTCATTTCTACAGAGACCCAGAGACTCACCTCCAAGAGCTTCCATGATCTGGTCAGAGGTGGGTTCCAGGTGGTTCCTGAGCAGAGTGTAGATGGACATCACCATTCCTGGGCTGCAGAAGCCACACTGGGTGCCATGGCATTTGGCAAGTCTTTCCTGGAAAGAAGGGGACAGTGTTTCTGCTTTAAAACTCCATGCCTTGGCACTAGACAGGATCAAAGATAATGCATCAAGCTTTCCAGAAATAAATGCAGGGTAACATGGCACTCTGGAAGAAAAATATTTTTATTTCTATATGATGGCATACTTATTGAAACTATATGTGTCACAAAAACTCTTCAGACTATGATTTCTTTACCTGTGCAATAGCTTAAAAAAAACAATACAATGAGTGGCATTTGGTAATTTGAGTTCTGCTGCTTATAGCATCTCATAAATTGTGTGATATTAGGTGATTTGCTTTTCTTTATCTTTAACATTAGGAAAATAGAGGTCAGGAATGTGACTTAGTGGAAGAACACTTTGCTTGTGTGAGGACCTGAGTTTAGACCCTGACACCCTTTGTTCCCATTCTCCCCCAACTCTAGGAATGGTACCTATTTTACAGTATCATTGTGAGAATAAATGAATGAATATATGCAAACCATTTAGCATAGTTTCTGGAAAGACATTTTCATTCCTTTCTCTATTTATATTATGGAACTCTTGATGGATTAAGCAACATAATCTATACAAGTGCTCTGAAAATTTTAAAATCTTATTTAGTAGTATGTTTTTCACATATACTTTATTTACGTCCAACTTTATATATTCAAATACAATAGAACATTTAAAAAGATAGTAAGAAATGATGCTATGTTAACATTATACTCAAATTCATGGAAGCACAGGAGAAAGACATGGCTCTGTGGTTCCCTCTGTGTATGTCTGCCTTAGGTGGCTCTCCCCAGAGTATCAATCTGATTGTCTTGAGTGTGATTCAAATGTTTTAAAACATTGTTTTAAAATTATGGCCCATTGAAGGAAAGTCAAATACTTCACCTCTGGCTCAATTCAAAGGACATACATAACTGAAAGTGTGGAAGAAAAATAGCTGCATTTGTTGCCAGTTAGTAAATGGTTTCAGAAGAGGCATATACACTGAAACAGCAGTGTTCAGGGGAATGGTTCTGCTTTGTAACTTCTACCAATTCAAAAAGTATAAATATTTCCCTGTAACTAATATTAAGCCTCCATATGATGTCATGTGGTACTGGGAGAGAAGTGCTATGAGTTCTCAATCAAATGGTGTTTAGAAAATAGAAAATAGTCATTAGAGAATGATATTTACTAATTCTTAAATGTCAGTAAATACTGATATGTACTAACTCTTGAGATATATGTTTAATTCAGCTTTATCTTTTAATAATGGTTGTTGTTTAGTTTAGTTTTTAATAATGACTGAGTTTAAAGACAAACTTTAAAAGTGCCTTAAAAGTTAACATTGGCTCTTGAAAATCAGTTTGAGTCTGATCCAGGGAAATACCGAAATAACTAAACATCTGTGTGGTCAAGATTTTAGAGAAAGGAAATGACCAAATGGTAACAACAAGTTATTTGTAATTATTAAGGTGATGAGCCAAGTGTGGGATAAGATCTTAATAAGATCAAAAAGTCATTACAGTTAGTGTTGAAAGGCATGTACTGACACCATCCATAAGTAACAACACATTTTCAGGGGAAGCTCTCAGCCTTCAGATTCCAAACACAACCTTAGAAGGAATTCTAAGGAAAATAGGGCATTCAGAATTGTTCTTCTTAAACAATGCTTTTAATCTTTAACCTTTGCATAGGTTCTATTCTAGTATATAAAAACAATATTTCCAATTTTTAAAAAAGTCCTCTACACTGTAGTAAGTACTTTGTCATGTTTGTTTAGCTGTATTATACAGTAGCTTGGTGTACAGGTACTCATGGCACTTTTTTAGAACACTGCATAGTACTTGTATACATAATTAGCCTTTATCTGAGCTTAGTAATTTTGAAGTAGGGTGAATGATTAGTATCTTTTATAAGCTTCTGGTTTCCTATTTCAATTTTGATCTTGTCCTATTGGATTCTTCTTACCTCAGTTTAGGGCTAGGATGGAGCTGAGAAGCTAATACATTAAAATCAATACAGATTTATTGGTGTTCTTGAGGTTAAGTTATGGTAAAATCAATGATCTCAATCTCTGAGAAGATTCCTAACTATAAAGAACTGAAGATTATAAAATGAGGATTTAACAGCACAAAGGACTTCAGCATTGCAAACTGAAGTGGAGTACTCAGACAATCTGGGATGGTTATCCCAATCTTTGACCCCAATCATGTTGGGTGCTTACCTGCACAGGGTGAATCCTGGTTCTGATGCTTCCTACACCTTCGACAGTGGTAACAGCTACTCCGTAAAGAGAGCAGATAGGTACTAGGCATGCTGTAACTGGATAGTGACTGTGGTAGAGTTATGTAAAGACTGAGAACTTTGAATTGCAGGGACTAGGTATAAATTCGGGAAGTTATTTTGGTCCAGGGGAGTCATAAGATTGTATTTTCCTAGGAACATAAAAAACACTAGATCACCAACTGCCAGCCATAAATTTGGACTGGGGAGAGGCACAAGTTGTAGCCTATGCCTCATTTGTGAAAGGTCCTGGGTTCAACCTGGTTCTGCATGGCCCTTTGCTCCCAACACTGCTGGGTGTGGTCCTAGTGACCCAGAGCACTGCTAGACCCAAGCTGCGTTGAGCACCACCAGGAATGGCTCCTATACAAAATAACCCAACAAAGCCAGGCAGTTTTAAGACATTCAAGAAAGGATTTACATATGGGTAGAAAAAAAGAATAATAGAGTTATGTAGAATCTCTAAGAGTTCTTTAGTCTACTCTTCTTTCCTATTGTAGGGAAGGAAAGTCTTTGTCTCACTGTAAGGTGATAGATTGACTTATGTAAAGTGAATAAGGTAGTTGATCCCAGTGATACTCAACTGTGAGGAGATTTTTAAAAATACAAATACATGATCCAGAGGAACAACACAATAAAATGGAGTGCCTGTCGTGCAAGCATATGGGAATGGGTTCAAGTACTTCATGTTCTGTATGCTCTAATCCTTACAGCTCTACTGTTAAACCTACAACATCTGAATCATAAGCAATTTCCAGCCCCACTGCAGCCAAGTGTGTATAAGCACCACTCCCTCACCCCCGACACACACACAAATGGTGAAACCCCTGGTAAGCACTGCTACTAAGAAGATGTGTCAGTGTCCCTAAAAGTGTCATTTCTGGTGAGTACCACAACGGCCCCTAGTAAGAACCATGTCATAACCTGTGTACCCCAACTAAGAGTGAGAACATATGTGTAATGATCTAGAGGACTGCAGACCTCAGAGATCATTGTGGCTGAGAGTATGAGCACTGCAACCTGATGTGCAGCCCCTGGGCAGGTATCACAGATTAAAAAAAGAAGGGTACACACCCGATGGTGCATGTGATAACCTCAGTCATTTAGACAGTATCAACAACAACAATGAAGGGAAGGAGTACAGGGGAATGAAATAAAACAAAACCTAAAGCAAATTCAAATAAAACTAAATGAAAATACAGATACCTGGTTTCAAGTTCCAAGCTAGCTCAATCAAATCAGAATCTCTGGGATGGGATCAATTCGTTAATGTTTAAAGCTGTCCAAGTGATTCCACTTCACCAGAAGCCACAGGTTTGTGCTCTGTCTCCACCATCTCCAACATGGCAGATGCGGCTAGCACCTGCCTTTGTTTTTCTGTTTGGAAATGTTGTTCAAACTCAACTTCAATTTCTCTAGAACTACCCAGGCCAAGTCCTGTTCTCTTTTAGGGAATGGGCAAAGTGTCCTCTTTCGAGGGAATGTTTACTTTGGGTCCTATTCAGGTTGAGAGAACTAGATGTTCTTCTTGAGAAATAGAGATCATTGTTCTTGGCTTCCTCAGCCCTTAACTCATCACAGATGTGTGATTATGTAAGGTGCAGGCTCCCTATTTCCACTTAGAAATTGAGGCCAATGTATATTTTATTACAGATCTAGAGGATAAGATGTTCTCCTCCTCCCAGCTCAGGAGTGCCTCTATTCTTATTTCCTCTTTGGCTTGTGCCATCATCAGTGGTCCTTCCAACTTCTTTCTAGAGTCTCCTTCTCCTGGACTTTCTTTTTATTTTTCACTTTTTGGGATCACACCCGGCGATGCACAGGGGTTACTCCTGGCTCTGCACTGAGGAATTGTTCAGGGGACCAAATGGGGTGCTGAGAACCAAACCCGGGCCGGCCGCGTGCAAGGCAAATGTCCTACCCACTGTGCTATTGCTCTAGCCCCTGGACTTTCTTGAATTTATGAGTGAATTCAAGTCTTGGCACTGCTAAAAAAAATTCCCAACTGATATCTCTCACAGCCTACTGGCCTTTCTTTCATTCCCTTTTCTATCATTTCTCTAAGAGCTATACACAACTTCTGGGCTTCTGATCACATCAGCACTCCCTGGACTGCACAATTTCAGTCCCTTCTCTCAGCCAACATTACTCTGGAGGCCCCTCTGGGTACTGGGAGCATCAGGATCTCAGAATAGTGGCCCCTTTCATCTTCTAGGAATTCTCTTCTGGATGCTCCTCCTTTAGTTCTGGCTGCTTCTTTCCCATCTCTGTTGTGGCGGTGTCTTTCTGTACCTATCCTTCTACCTGTGGTTCCAACGTCCCTCACTTGCAAGCTCTCCTGTGCTTCCTGTTACTTTCCACATATCACAGCTGAAAAGCTGCCTGTGCTTCTAATTGGCCCACAGGAACACGAGCACATTATTGAATTCTCTTTGCCTTTGTTTCCTCTTTTTCCAGTGTGATGGTAAGGACTTGATCAAAGTTGTTTGGGGGACTGAAAATAATGATATAGTAGTCCCCAATTCCTTCATAGGGATATTTTCTCAGACATCCAGCAAATAATGTCTGAAGTTCTATAAACTATGCACCTCTCATACGTAGACATAATAAAAGTTTCCCCCCACCACCCTCAAAGGTTTCTGGGTCACATCTATTGCTTTGCAGGAGTGACTCCTGACTCTGTTTTTAGGAGTCCTGCCAGTGCTTTGGAGAGCACTGGTGAGAGCACATATGTAGTGATGTGCGTTGAACCAGGGTCAGCGGTGTGCAATGTAAACATCACATGACCTCATATGATAAAGTTTAATTTATAAATTAGGCACAGGAAGACATTAACATCATAACTAATAATAAAATACAACAATTATAACAATATACTGTAATAAACGTTATGTGATTTAGGCCTTGTTTCCTAAATATTATTTAGAAATAGATTTTTGAGGGGTTGTGTTTTGGGTTCTACTAGTGGTGCTGGGAGCCACCAGGGTTATAGCAGGAGACAAACAGTCGTGGGGATTGAGTCTGAGGCCCTGTGCATGCCATAATGTGCTACAGTCCTTCTTTGAGTTACCTTCCGAGCCCCTAGAAATAGAATCTTTTTGCACAGAGATTGATCTTAGGTAACTGAGAATGCTCAGAGTATAACTGAAAATAAAAAGAGATAAGTGCGTATGTAAATTACTTAAACACTTACAGGCACACATTCAGCAGGTGCTAGATAGCCTTGTTATCATTGCTATTACTATTTACATTGATAACTTTCTAGGAGACAAAGCACCCAGTGAGATGAGATGACCTGTCTATCTAGATATGTGTGAAAAAAACTTTTCGGTGGCCTGCATTTACCCCAAAGATGATGTTTTCAAAGCTAAACTCATCTCTCCCCTCTCCTCTGTTCTCTCTCAAGTTCCCTAATTTATGACCACCTCCACTCCCCGTGCACTTGGTGATTTCAAGCAAAAACCTGGGAATCACACAATGTCTTTTCAACACCACAGCCAGTGAATTTACACTTTTAGCCCAAGGCAGAAAATAACTCCTATGTGTAAGACCTTACTTTGTGTTTCAGCCATATTTGTCTGATCATCTCCCTCCTCTGGAAATCTGTTGCAAAACGATGTAAGTATTTGCAACGCTATTAGTATCCTCACCTAGAGAGATGAGCACAGAGTACAGATATATTCTCTAGGGAACAGTATCTGTCAGTTGAAACATGTGGCACAGAAGAAGTTGCAGGGAGAGCAGCAGGGAGGCAGCGTGGAGGTGGAGGTGGAGAGTGTCCAAGAAGCAGATGTGCAAAGGAAGGAGACTCCTTCTCCTCCCCAGGGGTGAGCAGCACTTCACAGTCCCCACCTCTGTTTCAGGAGGCTGCATTTTCCATTCTAAGATAATAACATCTCCCAGACCCATTTTATTCAGCCCAAGTCCAAAGGATACTGGATCTTCTTGGTCTTGGGGTCATATCGTGATATCATGACTGTGCAGGCACCACAGCCTCCTCCTCCGCAGCCATACTTGGTGCCTGTGAGGTAGACTGGAAGGCATGGAGTTAAGGAAAAGGTGCTTCGGCTGCTTCATTCTTCTTTTCCTAAAATTTCTTGCTTAGAGAGAGGGTTCTGTTTTTGCAAATAAATACTCCTTGGGAAAGGTTTCAGACCCTCTGACTTTGCCTTATCTGAAACCCTGGAGGCTAGATGATGCCTTCTGAATGCCAGATAATCCAGATTTTAGAAAGGGAGTAAGATAGCCCTGCCAAGTGAGTGAGATCTCCTGGTGAAATCAGACCCACGACTATTTCTGTAGTGCACCCAGCAGATACGCACACCAGTCGAGGGCAGGTTGGCTGGATCAGGGTTTGCACTCAAACAAGGTATGAAAAACCACACTGAATTCAATGGTGTGGACAATTAATTCTGGATTCACTGGGGAGATTGTAGGAGGTTTGCAAAATTTAGACCACCACTCCCCCTTCTGTAGAATGTGTGTGTGTGTATGTGTGTGTGTGTGTGTGTGTGTGTGTGTGTGTGTGTGTGTGTGTGGTGGAAGGGGGTAAATATATTTACCTTCTTTTAGTTTTACATGTATGAGGTCCTAGGATTAAACCACATATAAAACTCTGGGATCAAACCCAGGGCCATATATATATATGTATATGTATATATATATACATACATATATATGTATGTATTATACATATATATGTATGTATATATATGTAGACCACCGGAACCTAGCCACAGCCATGCTCAAGGCTCCTCTTCACACGTTCAGCATGGAGGTGGAGGTGGAGGTCGGCAATATACAGGCCTCATGCATGAAGGTACTGGCAGAGGAACCCAGGTGTGTGTAATCCCATCAACAGCCAATATCTAGAGACTTAAAAGCAAGCTCCCAGAAGTGCGCGGCCAAGAAACCTTATAACCTACTTTTCCCTCTGGGAGAAACTGGCAAGCTACTGAGAGCTTCCTGCCCACATCAGACAGCCTTGCAAGCTTCCCATGGTGTATCTATATGCCAAAGCCAATAACCAGCTGAATCTTATTTCCCTGACCCTGAAAGAACCTCCAATGTGGCATCATTGGGGAGGCTGAGAAGAGAGAGGCTTCTAAGATCTCAGGGATAGGATGAATGTAGAGGTTACTGAGACCGCTCGAGCCACGTGACGATCAATGGGATTTCATGATTCATAATTCGTGATGTATATATATATATATATATATGTGTGTGTGTGTGTGTGTGTGTGTGTGTGTGTGTATGTAAATTATTTGAGCTACCACTGACTATACACCCCATTTACTTATGAGATTAGAATATATTCATTTATTTAATCATCACAGTTCCTTATGAGATGTTTACATAGTTTCACAAAGGGAGGAATAATTCATGTATATTTTTTGCTTTAAATTCAATAAGATGGATTATGTTGATTGATTTCCGAATGTTAAACCATTTTTGCATCCCCGGGATGAATCCCACTTGGTCATGGTGTCTGATCTTTTTGTCATCAAAAAGATTGTTGGATTCTATTTGCTAGTATTTTATTGAGGATCTTCGCATCGGTGTTCATCAGGGATATTGGTCTATAGGCAAGAAATGTGAAGTGGAGCAAGGAAAGCCTCTTTAAGAAATGGTGCTGGCATAACTAGACAACCACATGCAAAATAATGGGCTTAGACCTCAACCTGACACCATGCACAAAAATCAGATCAAAATGGATTAAAGACGTCAACATCAGACCACAATCCATAAGCTACATCGAAGACAAGGTCGGCAAAACCCTTCACTATAGTGAAGCTAAAGGTATCTTCAAATATGACACAGAACTAAGCAATCAAGTAGAAACAGAGATAAACAAATGGGACTATATTAAACTAAGAAGCTTCTGCACTGCAAAAGACACAGTGACCAGAATACAAAGGCAATCTACAGAATGGGAAAGGATATTCACCCAATACCCATCCGATAAAGGATTGATATCAAGGGTATATAAAGCACTGGTTGAACTCTACAAGAAGAAAACATCCAACCCCATCAGAAAATGGGCCGAAGAAATGAACAGAAACTTTTCCAAGGAAGAGATATGAATGTCTAAGAGGTACATAAAAAAATGCTCTGCATCATTAATCATCAGGGAGTTGCAGATCAAAACAACCATAAGATACCACCTCACACTACAGAGAATGGCACACATCCAAAAGAACAAAAGCAACCAATGTTGGAGAGGATGTGGGGAGGAAGGGACCCTTCTACACTGCTGGTGGGAATGCTGAGTGGTCCAGCCCCTTTGGAAAACAATATGGACGCTTCTCAAAAAATTAGAAATTGAGCTTCCATTTGATCCAGCAATACCACTTCTGGGAATAGATCCTGGAGAAAAAAATGTATAGTCGAAATGACATCTGCACTTATATGTTCATCGTGGCACTGTTTACAATCGCCAGAATCTGGAAAAAACCCAAGTGCCCAAGAACAGATGACTCGTTAAAGAAATTTTGGTACATCTATACAATGGAATACTATGAAGATGTTAGAAAAGATGAACTCATGAACTTTGCATATAAGTGGATCAACATGGAAAGTATCATGCTAAGTGAAATAAAACAGAAAGAGAGGGGCAGACATAGAAATATTGCACTCATCTGTGGAATATAAAATAACAGAGAAGGAGATTAATACCCAAGAATAGTAGTATATAATACCAGGAGGTTGGCTCCGTAGCTTGGAAGCTGGCCTCATACGCTGGGGGAAAGTTATCCCAAGTAAAGAAGGGAACACCAAGTAAAATGTAATTGGAGATCCCACTCGGGAAGGGAGATGCATGCTGAAAGTGGACTAGTGACTGAACATGATGGCCACTCAATACCCCTATTGCAAACCACAACACCTAAAATGAGAGAGAGAGAACAAATTGGAATGCCCTCCCACAGAGGCGGGGTGGGGTAGGGGGGATAGGATTGGGGGGTGGGAGGGATACTGTGTTCATTTGTGGTGGAGAACTTACACTGGTGGAGGGATGGGCTCTCAAATATTGCATGAGGGAAAAACAAGCACAAAAATGTGTGAATCTGTAACTGTACCCTCACTGTGACTCACTAATTAAAAAAAATAAATTCAATAAGAATCTGCTGGAGGATTTTTTTTTTCTAGATGAAATTTTAAAAGAATTTCTTAGGTGGAGGTGATAAATGGCTCAGATAGAGGTTAGGCGTGCTCCAGCTTGGAAATGGCTGCCCATGGGGGTAGTTGGTGAGGCTCTTCCTGAACTAAGGAGCCTAAACATTCTTTGCAGAGCTCTAGTGGTGCTCAATGGGACTCTCCCTGCTTCCCATCTGGAGTCTGAGTCATCTCTGCCTGCTCTCAGATAGAAGAGGCTCCCAACTGAATAAGGATGAAGCCACATGGGTACCACATGAATGTGAAGTTGCCGTTGGACTTGGCAGGATGGAAGCCCCTTTCCTGGCACTGCACAGTCCCCACCTCTATTTCAGCAAGCTGCATTTCCCTTGCTGAGACTTATGCCAATCCCAAGACCCATTGCATCCAGCCTTGGGTGTCAAACGGAAAGTGGTCCTGACCAGCCTTTTTGTCCTTAAGTTACAGAACTACTAGACATGTACTCCCTCCTGCCAGCCCTGCCAGCAGAGCATGACTCAATTCCTTCCATCATCTGTGGACTCATCCCAAAGTGTACCAGAAAGGGTTTCCAGATGAGATCTACATGATGTCCGGTTAAGTCCTAATTTTAGATAAATAACAAATAACACAAGGTTGACCCATGCATAACCAATTCAGAAATTTTTGGGCATATCATATTTTTATATTCAAAATCTGGTGACCCTAGAAGTATCCAATATAAACAATACAGGAGAAGTTTAGTTTTTGTCTTTAGGAGAGCTCCTCAGTGTTTTCAAGTACCCGCAGAACCACTGTGTAGATGACCTGGAATTTCCAAGGGACCTGAGCAAGCCATCCTCCCCAAGTTATTGGAATTGGAACCCCTTCTCCTGGCAAGACATGTGGTGCAGGAGTCAAGCAATCCTTTTGTTTCAAGGATCTTATTGCTTATTTTAACTCCCTTTTTTTTCTTGTCACATCCTCTCATTTCCACCTATGATTTTCATTTGTTTCATCAGAACTAGAGAAGGAATCAGGCCTAATGTATAAAATGCAATTGTTCTAGTATTGAGGTACTACCATGGCTCCACCTACAAATCTTAAACCCACATTCTCTTGCATCCAGTGTTCCCCTTAGACTGCTGAGTGAAATACCTTTGTGCCACACCTTTCTCCCAAGCCTTCCATTTGCCCAGGAGACTATTGACTCCTCACCTCTGCCTTCCCCTCCAGGCTGAGTGAGGGTGCCTATGTCCCCATGGCAGGGCATGCCTCCATCTGGCTGCCAGTCTCCCCACTGGTATTCTCTCTCACTAGGCAGAAGGCACAGATTGTGTTTTTGATCGACAGCTGAATACCTGCCTTTTTTTACTTTGATTGATATCTGAATACCACTTTTGTCGTAAAGACAAGATCATACAAGATTAATGAGCTCCTTAAGTCTAGTACCTGCAGGCTTCTGAACATACAAAACATGCTTATGCAGATCAGATTGCTTCAACACATCAGCCAAAGAAATAGCACAGGGATCAAGGCACTTGCCTTGTGTGCTGTTGACCCAGGGTTGGCCATTAAATACCAGTACTGGGAGCGATGCTTGAGCATGGTTGGGCATGACCCCAAACCCTGAAAATAAATAGATAAAGCCAACTTTGCTTTAGAACAGAGTGGGAGGTGTCCAAGGGAACGTGATCCTGCAGGTTTCTGGGCGGGGCAGCAGGATGGGTGTGGTGACTAAATGGGAGCTTCGATCTGGGTGAGAAAGAGGGACTGCTGGTGAGGGGGAGAGTGGCTGACCCCAGTCAAACTGTGTTCTGTGTGCTTCCAAGTCAGTGAGAAATTTGTGTTTATGAGAACTTGAAATTTTATGTTATTAAAAGAAACCTAATATAGCAAATTTAAAGGAATAAAAACATGAAATTATGAACATAAATTTAAGTTCATAGCTTTGGAAAGGATAGTGGGAGCCCTATGAGGAGTGGAGGAGGTCAATACTTGTGGGTACCTCGCAGGAGGTGGTAGCAGGAGTTGGGGAATGAACTCTTGCAGGAAGCCAGTGGTTTTCCATAAATAATCAAGTTATAAATGGCCCGAAGATCTGGTTAAAAATAAAGCCCTTATCCCCATTCTAGAACTGCTGGTGCTAGGAACAAAGATTAGCATCTAGAAACCTCAGGTGCCTTGTTTACTCAAAAGAACTTATCTGTGGTATCAGACCATGGAGAGAAAGACCTAGAAAGGAATGATGGGGGTGGGTGGGAATAGCAGGTTGGTGGTTCTGACCATGCTTGCTTATTTTCAACTCCTAATATAGAGCAATCCTAATATAGAGGGATCTCTTCATCTAAGAGATCAAGATAAAGCATGGATTCACAAGCATGTGACTTGTGAACAAGTGGGTTCACAAGTCACAGAAAAGTAAAGTAATAAGGTAACTAATAGGAAAGTTTTTGTTGTTTAGTTTTGGTTTTGTGCTACACTCAGCTGTGTAGAGTACATATTCAAAACTTTGTGTTTAAGGATCAGTTTTTGCTGTGCTCTGGAGACCATATGAAGTGCTCAGGATTGAACCTGGGTCAACTGCATGCAAGGCAAATACCTTAACCCTGTATTACCTCTCCTGCCCATAGGGAGGTTTTGAAGCCAGATAAATGGAAGATAACAGAACCAATGAGGCAGTATGTGGAGTGTGTGTGTGTGTGCGTGTATGTTATAGCTATTAGTCTAGTTCCTGGAATAGTGAGTGGAATAAGGATATAAGGGGAAAGTACTGCAATACTGTGTAGAGTTATTAAATGATGAGGTAGGAAATCAGATTAAAGATGGGATAAATCAGATAAATCAGATAAGGAAGTAAAGATGGAGTCTGAGGAGAATATGAGGTAGCAGGTAGCAGGTAATTTCTTTAGATGGGTTGAGCAAGAAAATAAGTAGTGGGCTTTTAGGGGTATGTTTTATTTTTGTTTTAATTTATGTTGCTGGAATCAAATGCAGGCCCTCAGAAATGTAAGAAAAATGAGCTACTATTGAGCTATATCCCCAGCTGAAGAAGTAGTGACTTTTAGATATGTCAGTTTCTATGTTTGAAGGCAAAGTACAGGAGTGGAGTTGGGACTGGAGCTCCTGGAGGAAGAGAATAATATTGTCTTTTTTTTCCTTTTTGGGTCACGCCCATTGATACTCCAGGGCTGTTCCTGGCCCTGCACTCAGGAATCACTCCTGGTGGTGCTTGGGGGCCATATGGAATGTTGGGGATTGGACCCAGGTTGACCGCGTACAAGACAAACTCCTTCCCCACTGTGCTACCACTCTGGATCCCAGAGAATAATATTATCTTATATACTACTGCATCCCTACCTAGAACCTGACATAGTGTCTGGCTCTTAGTAAGTGCTCAACAAATATACATCAAGGTTATTTTGAAATAATTATAATATTAAGAAAGTTGAAAACTTACTACGCCCATTAAAGTATACCTGTTACTCAGTTTACTCTCAGAGGGACACCCTAAACAGTTATAATACAAAAATCAAACCAAGAGGCTGACATGTATATACTATACTGTGTATACCTGCACTCAAATCATACATATTTAGTTGAACTCAATTTTGTCTTAAAGACACAGTTGTGTAACCACGGCCACAATCCTTTCTTTTTTTTTTTTTTAATTTTATTTATTTTTAATTAGAGAATCACCGTGAGGGTACAGTTACAGATTTATACACTTTTGTGCTTATACTTCCCTCATACAAAGTTCGGGAACCCATCCCTTCACCAGTGCCCATTCTCCACCACCCGTAAACCCAGCGTCCTTCCCACCCTCCCCAATCCCATCTCCCCCCCACCCCACCCTGCCACTGTGGCAAGGCATTCCCTTCTGTTCTCTCTCTCTCAAATTAGCTGTTGTGGTTTGCAATAAAGGTGTTGAGTGGCCGCTGTGCTCAGTCTCTAGCCCTCATTCAGCCCGCAACTCCCTTCCCCCACATGGCCTTCGACTACAATGTAGTTGGTGATCGCTTCTCTGAGTTGACCTTTCCCCGGAACGTGAGGCCAGCCTCGAAGCCATGGAGTCAACCTCCTGGTACTTATTTCTACAGTTCTTGGGTGATAGTCTCCCACTCTGTTATTCTATATACCATAGATGAGTGCAATCTTTCTATGTCTGTCTCTCTCTTTCTGACTCATTACACTCAACATGAAACTTTTCATGCCCATCCACTTAACTACAAAATTCTTGACCTCCTTTTTTCTAACAGCTGCATAGTATTCCATTGTATAGATGTACCAAAGTTTCCTCAACCAGTCATCCGTTCTGGGGCATTCGGGTTTTTTCCAGATTCTGGCTATTGTAAACAGTGCTGCGATGAACATACATGTGCAGATGTTGTTTCGATTGTACTTTTTTGCCTCTCTGGGATATATTCCCAGCAGTGGTATTGCTGGGTCAAATGGGAATTCAATATCTAATTTTTTGAGAATCGTCCAAACACAATCCTTTCTTGGTGCCATCCTTTTATGGTTGCATGCAAACCCAAGAAATTCTTTCTGAATATTTCTGAAGTTCTATTTAAGTTCTTAAAAGAGTGGGCAGTGATGAAAGTTTCAGATCAGAGATCAAAAGCTGGAGGTTTATTAGCTCTATGTTGAGATTTTGAAATAACCATATAATCCCCAGTAAGGATTATGAAAAGATAAAAATAAAGAGAAACTTCCTTGTGGAAAACTACTGTCAGTGATATCTACTCCTGAACAATTTGCTGGATGCTTTCACAGAAATACTCCTGAGCATAAAATCATCTTCAGGCTGAATATGGAGCCAAAAGTTGCAAAGTCTGCTCAAAGTTTACATAGAACAGTTTGTTTACTAACTCATTCTTTTGGTTTTTTTCAGGAAAAACAAAATAAATAAAGTAGGAATCTGAAGCAGCTTGACTTAGTGCCCGTGAAAATATCACCTATTTGTTTGTCTTTGCAAAGTCTCATGGAAACAATCAGCTGGACATATTCACAAACGCCCTGTACTCTCTGAACCAAGTTCTTTCCTCTTGCATCACTCACTTCCCGCCTAACTCACCACAAATTCCCAAGGTTACTGGTCTATAAAAATATTAGCATGCTTTACCTCACCTCCCACCCAAAAAGCTTTTTGGAGAGGTATCTAAGAAGGATGAAAGGCTTGTCAAAGCTGTGCTATATAGATCTCCTTCTCAGGAAAGTTTCCCCTGTGTCACTCTGACCAGTGCATCCTTTAATAAACTGCTTTGTTCTTTCCAAAACATTCTGCAATGGGCAAATTCTTCTACCAACTCATCACACAAGCCCCTCTGGGGCCAGGTTCAAGGAATCGCCTCAGGAATCTACCACTTGCTCTGAAATCCAACCAGACTCTGGCAACCAAATACCAAATACACAATAGTTAGCTAGGGCAAATACCAGGTGATATTTTTCTTAAATCTCAGAGTGTTTACATTTTACCACTCAATTCAGATTAATCACAGTTAGATATAAGGATACGGACTTTCCTCAGGTAGTGTAGTAGATACACTTCAGGATCAGCATTCTTCTCTACTACCTGCATTGAGAAATGAGAGAAGACATTTTAGGATGATAACACGAACACAGCACGTTAATTTTGTTCATGATATGAAGGACTAATTTTTATTAAATGGCAGTTTCACAGAGATAAAGTGGCAAAGAAAACATTCTAATAGTTAGAACCAGAATTTTAAAATAATGAGAGAAAGTTATTTCAATGTCTGAATTTTCCAAGAGAAATGAAAATGATAAGTTCTGAGATATTCTCCCTTAAGTCACCCAGAAAGAAACTTGAATAGGTTTTCTAAGCCCAATTGCAGTGTAAATGTATGTGTAGGTTTCCCACACCAATGAGCAACTTCTGAACATCAGTAGGGCATCCAAGAATTCCCTTACATTCACCTCAATTATGATACTGTCTGCCTACAGATAGTAATTAGATTTTACATGTTAAGGGTTTATTTCATAAGATCACCATCTTCTATGAACATCAGTCACAAGTCTAAGCTTTGACAGATTGGCTCTAAATAAGAGTTTCCACAACCCTCTCTTTAGGTTATATTCTTCGCTGGAGCTGCTCACTGAAATCAGGAATCCCATATACTCACAAGATCACAGATTTACTGCACAATAATAGAAGTAAGAAATAGCCAGATAGAAGAGGTACATAATGCTGGGTATCGGGTAAAGGTGTGTGGTTCCTATGGTCTTTCCAGTTATCTTGTTCTTTCAGTACATGCTTATATTCACCAACCTGGAAACTCTCTTACCCATACTCTCATGGGTTCTTAATGAGGCCACATTATTTGGGCACAATTTATTAAACCATTGGCCATTGTCAACCGATTCTATCTCCAGAAAGTCTCCTCTCTGTAGAGATCTGAGACTGAGACTAAGAGTTCCAACCCTTCAATGATATGGTTCATTTCCTGGCAAGTATCCTCCATCCTTAGGTGGTGCTAATAATCACTCCACTCATCTAATAATAGACACCTTCATCACTGTAGACACTTAGAAAATTCCAAGTTAAGTCAGGAATTACAGATAAATATCATATCTATCTATCTTTGAAATATATTTGCTGATATAATACATATTGCTTATAAATCATAGCATTAAAGACCAATACACGAAAGCATATACATAAGTTCTAAACTTGACCCAGATATCTGTGGCTATAGAAAGTCATAGAGTATGTTATTATAGAGTATGTCATAAGGGAGATACTTTGGTCTCCATTCTTTACCTCTGCACTCCCTGAGAAATGGGAGGTGCCAGTTTGGGAGGAGGAGCAGGAGAGAACAAGAATCTTAGCTTTGCCTCCAGGCTGCAGTTGCTAGTACATCAGAGGTTGCACACAAGATGAAAGCTCTCTGCCCACCCCAGTCCAGGCTAGTCCTCTGCCTGACTCAGTAGGGCATGATCAGATACCAGGACCAAAGAGAAAGTTTCATGAATTGGTAGCAGCATGGGACTCAGAAAAAGGGGAAATAATTCCACTAAGAGTATATTTTCTTTGTTTTGTGCTGGAAAAAATGTAACACAAACCTATATTATTCTTTAAATATGGCCATTTATTTCTAAATTGCTAAGTCCTCAGAAGATTTTCACAGCAGGAGATGCCTTTCCTTGGGAGGGACACAGACTGATGACAGTCTTCTGTACTATCAGTATATTCGAAACAACATTCCACATTAACAGTAAATTTTTTTCAACCACTTTTAACTGCTCCAACACAGTAGTACTTCATTTAATGCTGCCTCCTTTAATCATTATACTGCCTCAAAGCCTAAAGTATGGCAGTTAGACAATTAAGATTACAAAGGAAGGGAAAAAGCAAGTTGAAACTTCATGAAATTAAGCAAAAGTTGTCAACTGGAATTCTGACATATCAAATATATTGCATTCCTCACCACTTAAAATAATTAATATATAAGTATCCTATGAAAAGTGCTAGCCATAACAGAGCTTGTGCTCACAATTTGTACATTACATCTCATTTATTCCATGCCCATTGAAACTAAGACACAAAGGAAAGAAAATCCTTTTAGTGTGCATATTAAGAGAAGCTGCTTCTCTAGTAATTAGAGATACAAATGAAACCCACAATGACTCTGCACTTTATACCAAACTTTGGCAAATTCCTAAAGTCAGATTGTATCAAGTATCAGTGCACTGTAAGTTGGCAAACAGTGTAAGGCAAGGAAAGGACACATGACATGCAATGAACTGAAGGAAATGTCACTTGTTCCTTGTAGAAAGTCACCAAGTAGGACTGATGAAATCTATATCCACATGCTACAGTCTCTGAATAGAACCCTTTGCCAGCGTCAGTTTCTCACTGCAATGTTTCTCTATAGGCTCTTCATAGCAATGTTTCATTGGATAGAGGGCTATTCTGGGAAGCACTGTAGTGTCTATCACACTGTGTTTATCCCTGAGATATTAGAAACAAAAGAAAGAATTTACACATTCTGGAGACATATCAGACAGAAGTAATGAGTCAGATTTTCAAAGAACAACATGGATAGATCTAAAAAATAATACTTATTTTAGATAGCACATTTAAAATTGGGTTAACTCAAGAATAGTAGAAATAAGTACCAGGAGATTGTCTCCATGGCTTGGAGGCTGGTCTCTCATTTTGGGCAACTCAGAGAAGGGAACACCAAGTAAAATGTGATTGGAGGTCATGTGGGGGAAAGATGATGCGGGCCCAATATAGACTAGAGACTGAACACAATGGCCACTCAACACCTTTATTGCAAACCACAACTCCTAATCAGAAAGAGAGAACAAAAGGGAATACCCTGCCATAGTGGCAGTATGGGGTGGGGGGAGACGGGACTGGGGAGGGGGGAGAGGGATGTTGGGTTTACTTTTGGTAGAGAATGGGCACTGGTGAAGGGATGGGTTATCAAACTTTGTAAGGGAGAAACATGAGCACAAAAATGTATAAATCTGTAACTGTACCCTCACGTTGACTCACTAATTAAAAATAAAATATTAAATTTAAAAAAATAAAATAAAAAATAAAAACTGAGTTGAGCTAAAACGATTTCATTTTGAAATCCTAAATAACCCAAACAATATTTGAGTAACATCACTCTGTGGATTGTTTTTTACACCACATTTTCAAATATTTTTTTAAAGTTTCTGCAGCTCACAAATTATGATAATTGTATGCATACTTCTATAATTCTTTTTATCCAAAGATCTAATCTGTTATTTGAAAATGTGGAAGTTCTTCTAAATGGTTGTCTGTTTTTCTGAAACTAAATTGAATATAGTATTGTTTACAAAAATATTACTAAATGATTTCCTCTTTTCTTCATTAAGCGCAATTCTAAATTATCTGTACTCAAATTTAATACTATCATGGTGATAATTTATTGTTATGCAATTATTTGAAGATTTATTCTGTAAAAGAAATTTTCCTTTATTCTTTATTTTCTCTTTCCTGTTGATAATGATGGGAGTTATTAAACATGCTTCCTAAATAAAAAAAAAATAAAATAAATAAAATTGGGTTAACTATTGTGTAAACCATATTGATAGTTTTGTTGTATAGTTCCTGCATCTCACCACCACCAAAGTGCCCAAGATCCTCTACCAATGTTTGTAAGTTACTTCTATTCCAACTCTTCTTTGTAATTCCCACCCCACCCCACTGGTTTGGTAATATCAGTTTGTAATTCAAGGCCAAGTGTTTGTTATTGTACAATACAATCCTTATTTTTGTTTCTCTATATTTCACAAGCAAATGAGATCATCCAGTATGTGTCCTCCTTCTGACTGATTTTGCTTAACATGATATGCTATAGTTCCATCTATGTCTTACAGTGGACTGTAAGACTCCATTCTTACAGCTTTATACTATTCCATTGTGTATATACAGCAATCTATCTATTCATCTGTCATTAGGCATTTGAATTGTTTTCATATCCTGGCTAGTATACTATATGTTTCAGCGAACATAGGTATGCATATATATTTAATGTCTTTGTGTTTTGAGAGGTAGATACTAAGAATAACTAAGTCATATGGAAGGACAATTCTTACTTTCTTTGAAAATTTGTTCTCTAAATTACAAAGAGCAGAAGCTACCAATGGAAGATAAGGATCCAGAAAGTAATTCATTCAAAATTACGCATTATTTCATAGTACTCCATGAATCATCCTGTGTTCCCAGTTTAAGGATGCTGACTCAGAACAGATCCCAAACAAATGAATGTCTGTTCAAAAGGCAAACTCATAGACACACATCACTAATATCTGAATTATAGCAGGTTCTTCTTTCTGTTCTACTTACTCTACCACCTCAAAGACTGGATGGGGAATAAAACAAAAACATAAAATGTTAAATATAAAATAAAATTCAACAATAAAAGGCATTGTTGATAGAATCTGTGGGCAAAGAAATCATGCCTCCTAAGATGGTGAGATCATCAAAAGCTTTGTGTGAGAAGCAATATTGGACCTGGGGGAAAGAGGCTAGAAATGGAAAGATAAAGAGGCAAATTATAAATATATGGCTTTTAGTTAGTTAGTTGATCTTTAAAAAAATATATCTGACTCATCAGAGAGAGAAGACCTGTTAGAGTAGCAGGGAGTTATTTTGCCAGAAAGTTGCGATGCAATAATTTTCTTACTGTTTAAGAATCAGGTTACTTAAAGTCTTAATTTAGCTCCATTGATTTTAAATAACTTTTCTCATGGACCATATCCAGCAGTGCTCAGAGGTTACTCCTGGCTCTGCACTCAGGAGTCACTCCTGGTGGGATTGGTACCATATCGCATGTTGGAGATTGAACCTGGGTTGGCCCAATGCAGAGAAAATGCTTAATCTATTGTACTATCTCCTTGTCTCTATTTTTAAGAAATTTTAAAATTTTATTGAATCACCGTGAGATACTTACAAGCTTTCATATTTGGGTTACAATCTCACAATGATCAAACACCCATCCCTCCACCAGTGCACATTCCCCATAACCAATATCCCGGGTATACCCCCCCTTTCCCACTCTCCCCCTGCCTCTATGGCAGACAATATTCCCCATACTCTCTCTCTCCTTTTGGGCATATAGCTTGCAACACAGACACTGAGAGGTCATCATGTTTGGTCCATTATCTATTTTCGGCATGCATGCATTTCCCATCCCAAGTGGTTCCTCCAGCCATTATTTTCTTAGTGATCCCTTCTCTTTTTCATCTGCCTTCTCCCCTCTGCTCACGAAGCAGTCTTCCAGGTATGGAGCAATCCCCTTGGCCCTTGTATCTACTGTCCTTGGGTGTCAGCCTCATGTGATGCTACCCTACACTCCACAAATGAGTGCAGTCTCTCTATATCTGTCCCTCACTTTCTGACTCATTTCACTTAGCATGATACTCTCCATGTTTATCCATTTATAAGAAAATTTCATTACTTCATCTCTCCTAACAGCTGCATAGTATTCCATTGTGTAGATGTAGACTTGGCCCTGTTTTAAGTAACTTTTTATGTAAGTGCACTTATGGCAAATCAACCTCGTATTTTGTTTGTTCTTGTTTTCTGGAGGCCACAGCTGGCAGTATTCAGGGCTTACTCCTGGTTCTCTGCTCAGGGATTAGTCCTGGTGGTAGTTGGGGGATCGTATGGGTGCTGGGGACTAAGTCCAGGTCAACTGTGCACAAGGCAAGCACCTATGCACTGTTTGATGTGTATTTTGTATATGGATTATCAAATTCATAAATACCATAAAGATTAATTGGTAGCACTAAGGAAAAATAAAAACAAAAAAGTGTTTAGTCAAAGAATAAATAAAAGGCTGGTATCAGTTATGTAAGTTAAGCACACATAGGGCATGGACAGACTTCAAAGGGCTTGAGTACATGCCTGGCATATTTAGAGCCCCTGCTTCAAGCATGAGAACTGTTTGGTTTCCCAAGTACCACAGAGTGTACCCCTGGTGGGCCCCAGCACCACTATTTTTTTTTAATTTATGCACTGTCATAACACTGTCATCCCCTTGTTCATTGATTTGCTCGAGTGGGCACCAGTAACATATCCATTGTGAAACTTGTTGTTACTGTGTTGGCACATCAAATATGCCACGGGTAGCTTGCCAGGCTCTGCCATGTGGGTGGATACTCTCAGTAGTTTGTCAGGCTCTCCGAGAGGGATGGAGGAATAGAAGCCGGGTCAGTCGCAAGGTGAACGCCCTACCGCTGTACTATCACTCCAGCCCAATTGGCTACGTTAATTTGAGGAACCATCTTTGAGTGTTAATCATAATGCATTTGAGTCTTAGTAGATAATTTTGTAAAACAGGGATATCTTTTTGTAGAAAAATTTGAAATAAAATAGTGAACAAAAAGTGCCAGGAAAAAACTAGTCCTTGGTGATCAGTATTAGTGGCGACTAATGTAAAAGAGATATCACAAATCAAGAACAAAGATTTTTAAAAAAGGCATAGATTGTCTAAACAATAGTTGTTATACACACATACATATGCATATATGTGTGTGTATATATACACATATACATAGATATCCTGATTTTTTAATAACTGCTACAACTGGAAGTTTAAAAAAATTTAAAAACACAGGCTTTCATTAAAATTGAGGGCAAGGATATTTAAATGTTTGTTGAATTTTCAACATGGAAAAAACAAAATCAAATGCACTGTCTAAGCATAGCTGCATTCTCAAAAGGTACCTGGGGCAGAGAGAGAATTGAACACAGGTTGAAGCACATACTTTGCATGCAAGGAGACAGGATCCTCCTGATTTTTCAAGCATAGTCAGAAACACCAGTGAGTGTGTCTCCTAACTTCCACACTTCCCACACCCCATCCTTCACCTAACAGGTACCAAGTCACTTTGCTTATGAATCAGGAGTCTTTAATTGGACAGAATGCATTTTTGTTATCCCTTGATAGTTATCTCTAGCACTCCCCTTGGAACTGGTTGCTTTTAAAAAAAAAGAATGAGAATGAGAATGAATAAAAAGATAAAAAGAATACATACATACTCAGACACAACCAAACACTATATAGTTCAAGGCTACATCTATATTTGTAAGTAAATGTATGGAAAGCAGATTATATATTAAAAACACACAGAAGTGGATACATATGGTAAGAGGGAATACAAAGAGAGAGGGAAAAAATAACAGAATAAAAGAGGTGCCTTGTCCA